>NC_088926.1:16530000-16885000 GCF_038396675.1 Hydra vulgaris | reverse complement strand
TTGAGCGTGATTGTCATTTAATAAACATAGTATATAACTCACATCAAATTTTCTTGTCCGGAAGTTAGAAGTAAACTTTCTCTATGATTTTGTCTTATATACGTATATATATATGTAAACATACTTATATAAGTATGTTTGTCTCGCATATATAAATACGGCAATGACGTAGTTGTAGAGAGCTTGCTTCTTAGGCATGAGGTACGGCGTTTAAACCCACTGCATCCCTGCAAGTAGTATACTTCATTCCGCAGCAACCAATTAAAAATATAGTAATCTACTCAGCTATAATAAGCACTTTCAATAGCACACTCTTAGTATCAGATAAAATAAGGCGGTAAGTAATGCGTTTTTGAAAAATCTTTTGAAATTGATACTACTTGAATAAATTTATTTTATCAACCCAGTAGGCATGCGTGCCCACTGGGAAGCGTGTGCAGCTATTAGATTAAATATAGAGTTTTTCTTGCAAATTAAATCTCAAAAGTTACTAGAGGTTTACTGGCCAAAAACCTTTTCATGAAGAATAACTCTGGGAATTAGTTAATGACCTATCTTTTCCGATTTAATTATCGAACTTGGCTTGATATTAAAGATTTATTCTCATAAAGAATTAGTCGTCGCGCATTATAACAATAAATCGGTCTAAACCGTCAACCTTGCAAAATGGATTGCATTGTAAATAAAAATGATCTTTATTTTTTTTTTTACAAATTTACACCCTACAAGCCTGCTTGCAATCTTTTTTTTTTAACACTAAGAAATAATGACTGTGAAAGAATGAATAGTAATAGAATCTAAACCGATGTCTTCTTAAGAAATACTGTAGAAGGTTTGCAACAGTTTGGCTTTGTTAAACAACTTGGTTTTCAGAAAGTCTTTTGTTCATTCAAGAAACTTATTGGTTTTTGTCATAAAAAATAAACATCACCATTTTATATAAAAGCACTTAAACGCTACTCATCCCACCAACCTTAAACTAAATCACACCTAATCTAAATCGTAATTTAATTGCTTTTCAAGTCTCTATTCTTAGCAACTTGCAAAGGTTGCAATGCAGAAATTTTATTCAGCCTTATAGGTTGTTTTACGCTCATATTTTTTAGAAAATTTACTCAACACTTTTTAAGTCACGAATGTTCGATGATTATTCGGCAACTTTTATTACCATTTGGTATTAGCCCGAATATTACAAACTACTCGACCGAATACCGAATATCAGATTGTAACAAAAAAATTATTTTTCTTTTTTCTTTTAACAAATAATTAGTATGTTTAATACATCTTTAAGTTATGATTAAAAAAATTTTCATCGTTTAATGATACCAAATAATTGCGAATTCCTCATAAATTATACATACTTTTAAAAATAGCATTCACTATTAACGCGGCAGTAGACAAATAGTAAGAAAAGTTGAGCAGTTCTGTTAGGATATTATCTTTCGTTTACTGACTAGGGTTTGCTGTCCAATTTAAGTAACATTTTCATGTAAAAACTAATTTCATTTGCAATTGGTTTTTACTTTTCCATATCTTCATGTATGTGCATATGTTTTTGTAGAGGTTGGTTTGATTGTTTCATTTACTTTTTTTTCTTACAAAGTGAAGATGAACCATCACCGGTGCTACTAGACATGAGTGATGGTTCATCGGCATCAAACAGCCTTTCACTGAGAAGAGTTACCTTTCATTAACTTAATCTTTCTCTGAGTATTTAAAAATTTTATTTATTTTGCTTTCTGTATTTTAGTTAATCTCATGAAATTATTTTCGGAACGTGTATTAATAAAAAAGACAACCATATAATTGGTATTCCCATTAAAGTTTAACTATGCTTTAAACTCATGTTGTAGTGAAGATATCGTTAAAGATATCATCAGTGGCGGATCCAGCATTTTTTGATCTTTGTGATAGCTAACTTCCAGACATGGAGCTAACTCCAAACATTTATATGTTTATACTTATGTCAAATAATGAGGGTTTGCAAAAAATTGCGATGATTGGAGGCTGGGAACAAAAAAGCCCAAAAATTTTTGCAACACCTGCCCCAAACGTGAGAGCAACAAGTTAATGAAATATTTTTTGTGCTATTCTCAACTAGACGTATATTCATGGATAATTTTTAAGTTTTATAGCATTATCTCTGAGCGTTCAAAAATTATGACCATATAAAGTTTAAACCCCCCTCAATTTGAGGGGGTTGTAATTTTTATATGGTCATAATTTTCGAACGCTAAGAGATAATGCTATGAAACTTAAAATTATTGATAAATATAAGTCTAGTTAAGAATAGCACAAAAAATATTTCATCAACTTGTTGCTCTCACGTTTGGGGCAGGTGTTGCAAAAATTACGGGGCTTTTTTGTTCCCAGCCTCCAATCATTGCAATTTTTTGCAAACCCACATTATTTGTCATAAGTATAAACAAATAAATGTTTGGAGTTAGCTCCATGTCTGGAAGTTAGCTATCACAAAGATCAAAAAATGCTGGATCCGCCACTGATCATCTTAAATGCATGATATACCTGAACTGGTTATTTTTCTAATCTTTATAAATGGTTTGAAGAATATGACAATTTTATACATATTTATTGTTAAAACAATTTAATGTAACAGTCAACAAATAATGTTTGCTGTGACACGAATTAATCACAAGTGAAACAGAAACGCCCACAGCGTAGTTAAATATGCGCTTTAATGAAGGTCGGAACCCTCACAATAAATAAGTGCCACCAAAGTTTTTGTAATGTGCTCAATAATTAACAATTGTGAGTTGTAGTAGACAAGACTCATATCTTTGTTGCTTCCCAAAATTACAGGATAGGTTGTGAATTTTAGAGACAACAAGATTTTTTGTTATTGTAATTAAAATCACTTTAAAGTTTTCAGTTATTCGAAATTTTGGTTATTTGAAGTAAATACTTATTCCTAAATAATTGAGAAGTAACTGTATTCATTTGTCTTTAACAAATGAATACAGTCAGTTCTCAGTTATTTAGGAATAAGTTAATAGTCTAATCTTATCTCTAATATAATATAAGTCTATTATTTTCTTCAACAATTCCGAATTTTCATTTTTTACAATTAAATTTTCCAAATTTTAGCCAATATTCAGTAAGAAAATATTTCCTTAATATGAAGGAAATATTGGAGCTTTGTTCATTAAATAGAAATAAAAACTTTGTTTCTACAGGAATCTGTAGAAATAAAAAAGTTTTATAATACATTTGTTTCTTTAAATTAATTTTACAAGAAATTTTATTTGACAGGGTTTATATTTTTTTTAACTTAACCTGGTCTTCTATATAATATATGAGATAAATAATAAAAGTAGAAGGTTCTTTCTTAAAATGAACAAAATAAATCTATTACATAATATTGGAATGAGAAAATAAACACATAAATAGTTATGTTATTAATTATTGACGGACGTTAGCGGAATGCTAATAGTTTTTTTTATCAACCGTATTAATTATTTTTCAACATAATAAAATGAAAACATTTCCGAATAAAAAATTCATTTCAGATTCAGAATAAAAAAATTCTATTACACCACTTTTTAAAAACGTTTAAAATTAGCTTATTATTTTAAAAAACAAATTTTGGTTTTTTCAAAGTGTTACATCTTTAAAAGGCTTAAAAGCCTGTAAAAACAAAAAAGGATCTACTATCAACACATTTGTGTTTAAATGTATTAATAGTGGATCCTTTATCAAGGTTATTATTACAGAATGATATTTCTAAATATATTTTTTGTGCAAATAATGTTTAAGTAACTTAAATAGTGACCGAAAATGGCTAAACAAAAATCCTAAACAGCATATCCTTATACATTTAAATTCTGAGTTTTTAAGTATTTTTCTAAACTGTTTAATAGCTTAGATTTTAAACTTGTGTTATTTTAATGTTTTAAATTGGCTCTAAACTTATACGCACTAATTGTAGACTAAATTCTCTTTTAGCTTACAGTAGTAAACTTCTTAAAAAACTGTATTTCTTGACTGTAAAATTTATTCTTGACTGTACTTTTTTCTGAACCCTTCTCATTGTTTAAATGAATTTCAAATTGGTTTTTGACCAAAACATGCATTAATAAGAACAGTTTTAATAAATCAGAAAAACTCTAGATTCTGGTCACTATTCCGTAACATATTTCATAACCTAGTTTTTTTTTGCAATATAGTTTTGTCGTTTGCGTTTGTTTTAAAAACTCTGTGTTTAAAAAAAAACCAAGAATAATTAAAAAAAAAAAAATTAGATTATAAGAATTTTTTTAAACATTAGTAGCAAATTATGATTTTTTTTCGTATTTTATGTGCCTTAAGAAGACCTTACGGTCTTACCACAGAGCACCACGGAAGAGCATTTAGGCAGTAAGGTTCACCTTTTCTTCCTTTTTAAGTTGCTTATCTAGCCAGTATTAAACTTTGATTCTCTTTGTTTTGAACCATAACTGAAGTTTTAAGGCCTTTTTTTGTTCCCAGCCTTCAATCATCGCAATTTTTTACAAAGCATCATTATTTGGCATAAGTATAAGCATAGAAATGCGTGGAGCATGCTCCATGTCTTTTTTTGATTTATCTAAAGCTTTCTACAGAGTAAATCATAAGTTACTTTTGAAAAAACTAGAAAATTATGGTGTTAAAAACAAAAGTTTACTTTAATTTAAATCATATCTAATTAACAGAAAGCAATTTATTCTTAAAGAATCAAAAGATATAAAAAACAGCATAATAACTTGTGGGGTTTATTAATATAAAGTATATAACAAAAACAATTTTATTTATAGCATTAACAATGCTAAAACTAATAACTATTATGATAAATAATGTAATTAGATAAAGGTTGATAGTACCACTCAAATAGAAGTTTGTTAAAATGATTGACACCAAACTACTGATAATATAAAAAAATAATGATAAATACGTTAACATTAGTGTGATGAGAAAGAATAAAATGAAGATGGGCTTAAGTAAATCCCATCACACACTAAAAATGACCAATAAAATTTACACGTAACAGACGTAAAAAGAACGAAAAAGATTATGAGTGTAAGAATTTAATTAACAACAAAAATTCGAATACTTTTATACAAAAATTCGAATACTTTTATAATTTATAGCCCATCTTGCCTTACATAGGAATATTTGGGACAGAAGATCTTTGCTTAGGACTTTCAAGAAAAAATACATAAACTGCTTTAATAGTGCCGTTAGTATTTCGTATCACTGCAACATATATTGTAGCATAGTGCAGTCGTGGCACAGTGGTTAGAGTTCTGGCTCAAAACTAAGAGGTCCGAGGTTTGACGCCGGCTCCAGCCCATTAAGCAATATTGATGAAAAAGGAGGCGTGAACTTTCTAGTCACATGCTTTTCCATGGTACTCTGTGATAAGACCAAAAGGACATCAGGAAGCACTATGATAATAAACAAACAAACAAACATTTGAAGGCATGAAATTTCTTTGTTCTTTGATAACTTTCAAATTTTCTAATTGTTGTTTGTCACAGCTTTATACCAATTGTTTTGAATTCAATAATTTGACACACAAAAACACATCTAAATTTATACCTCTACGTTTAAAGGGACATATAAGCCCCTTTAAACTTTGAATAAAGTGTAATATTGGGAGGGAATTTTTGAATTTAGATGTGAGTTTTTGTGTGTCAAAGCATTGAATTCAAAGCAATTGTTATAAAGTTGTGACAAACAACAATTAGAAAATTTGAAAGTTATCAAAGAACAAAGAAATTTCATGCCTTTAAATTTTTTTTGTTTTGTTTGTTTGTAACTATGATTACACATACTTTTAGGTAAGAATATTTTTGAAATGTTTTTAATTTGCTTCCTAGTTAGTGATCATTTTGAAAATTTTTAAATATATCTTGTGCTTGAGTTGTATTTGATTTCAATAACTTAACAATGTTTTCCTCAATAAAATGAAGCGTACGAAACAAAGTGATGCTACATAGGCAATGCAAAAAAGCTTGGAAAAAGAGTTAAAAAAAACCGGTGACTTGTAACTAGCTTTGTCTCTGTTAGTTCTGAGGCTGACGCAACTTCAGAGCTCAACTAGAGAAGCAGAGTTTAATCAAAACAATGTTTCTTATGCTTCTGTTGACTTAGATGATGTTGGTCTTAAGCCAAGTAAGATTAAAGATGATATACGGATCTAGCAAGACGTAGAAGTCTTGACGCAGAAGTATACTTCTATGTCAAGACGTCTTTTTAGTTCAATATCTAGATAATGGTTTTGATGAAGTGATTCCTAAATGTGCATAAACTAAAGAAAAAAATATACACGAGAATGGTTTTTTCAAATTAATGTTGCATTTTATTAGGATGCAACTTACTGTTTATCGCAAACTTTTTTCTGAAAAAAGTCAAATTTGAAACGCCAATTTTGAATTTGAAAATAAAATCAATTTGTACGTGACCGATATCTATAAACATATTTAAGTAATCTTGAGAAATCTTAAAAATATTTTTTCGATTTCTGAAAATTATAAATGTTTATTGAATATTATATAGAATAAAAAGTTTATAATTTTAGTTATATTTAAATTTGAAAAGCTAGGCAGTTGAAGTGCTTTTTTAATTTTTAAGTCTGCTATTAAAAAGAAAACTTAAATTTAAAATTTTTAAAATTAGTTTTTTAAGTTTTAAAAAATTAAAAAGAAAAATACATACAAAAAAAAAACTGCTTAATTATCGAGGAGGGTACATATTACTGATTCCACATCACCTAACTAAATTTCTTAATTAATTTATACTAATATTTAAAATCAGAAAACTTTAATAAACTGTTAGTTATATGCGTCAGAAAAGCATAAAGACCGATAAGAATTCTAAAGCATTGATGCTTGAGGTAGAAAAAGTAGATAAAGGTTAGAATGTAGAAAATAATGCTTGAGGTAGAAAATGATGCTTGAGGTAGAAAAAGTAGATAAAAAAGTAGATAATAAAGGAACAGTTAGGAACTAGATTACATTAACAAAATGCAACTTTACAGAATAATGGGTCATTTTTGACACAACAATAGTGACTATTGAAAAGTCTATTGTTCCGTTTATTAAATAGATGATGTTGTTCTGTCTATTGAATAGATAAAAATTTGCTTGAGCAGCAACCAAGATAGAACTTGTAGAAAAGAGAAAAAGATGCAACTTTAAGATGATTGGATAGAGGCTCAAGCTTAGCAGGTAAAACCTGTCAAACTAAATTTACAATGCATTTTTAGACTTTGTCCAAATAAGTAAAAACATCATGCCAGAAATTATCGAAAGCTTTTGATAGATCAAGATTAATAGGCTTTTTCTCACCACTTCCAGCTTGTGCAGAACCATTCCATTATCAGAGTTAAAAAGTTAACAGAGTAGAAATGGCAATTCAACTATTGATTTTTAGAGAGTAAGCTGTTAAACTCTAGATGAGATATAAATAGTTTTTTAAATAGTTTAGAGAATATTGAAAGACTAGTGGTCCCAGTTACATTTCTAGAGACAGAAATAATACCAGCACCACAAGCTATAGAAGAGTTTAAATTAGAAATGACTTTAGTAAGGTTAGTCAGCGTGATTTGGTTGAGTAGCTATATAATAACCTGTTTCTCTGGGATGTCAAGAAGAGTTGGGTCATTAGATTCAAGAAATAAATCAGAGGAAAAATTATTTGCAAATGGCTCTGCTTCATTATTTCGAGAAATAATGAAATTAGTATGTATGTTAGTTGGAACGCTAGACTTGATTTTTTTAAATGAAACTTGAAAAATTTCCTGTCTTTAGAACTTAACTTATGAAATAAAATACCAGATTTAGTAGTTTGAGAATAATGAATCTTTGTGTTACAAAATATGTTTTTTACATCATCCATCCATAAATTATAAAAAATTTTTATCATCATTTTATTAGTTATATAAAGATGTTAGTTCTTGAGTAAGATATTCTGGTAGAAATCAGAAAACTAACCACTGCAGAGGTTAGGAATTAACTAACTGAGGATTAACATGACTCAACAGTTACCATTCAATAATCAATTTATTAGGATTGCTAATAGTGGAAACTTTTAAAAGTTTTTATTTGTAAACAAAATAACTTCTCAAACAAAATAAAAGTAAAATAAAAAATAGAAAAAAATGAAATAGAAATTTTTTTGTGTTTACATTTTCCCATTGTTTAATTGTAATTTTTGTTGTATTCATCCATTGCATAGTTGCAATTAATCTTTTCTGGTTTTCACATTTATTTTATTATTAATATTATGTTATTATAATATTATTAATATTATTTATGATTTGTTGCTATTAAAATTTTTTTATGTTGTTGTTTCAATACATTAAAAGCAAGCAACCACTATTTAAGTTGAAGGTCACCAGAGAACAAAGAATGTTGTTTAAGAAAAAGAAAACAGTTGATTTGAAAAACTTAAATGTTGGATGTGTGATTTAATTTAGTAAATTTTTTTTTTCTTTCTATTTAATATCTTATTGTAATATTTAGGAGGAGTTAAAAATTTATAATACTCTATATATTATAAACATCCCAGCGCCCTCTTTTCTAAAAAAATTGGGAGCCGTTAAATAGGGTGAACATGGTGGTCGATTAAAATCAGAAAAATGCAATATTATTTAATTGCCAAAAATTTCATGCAGTAGAGCCATAATTGGTCGAGGTGTGTAAGATGTGATTCCATTTTGTTGGAACCACAATTCTGGATTGTTCTCTACCTCTCGCCTTAAAAATTTTTTGACTATATTGAATGCATATTTATGCATCATTTGGTTTTAACTTGTGAACCAATTGAATCTTATATGGGAAAAGGTGTAACTCATGCAAAATTCTTTGCAAAGACCACCTAGACATTGCCAACTGCTGAGAACAATGCCTGTTAGAAGCTTCAAGGTTTTCCTCAACACTTGCTTGCACCTGAGCAATGTTCACATAATTTCAAATTGCATGAGGTCTTCCATCACACTGGAAGATCACTGGCAGTCCCTTGTTGCCAAAAATGCTGAACCAATTGGTAAATTGTTAGAGCGCATTTTGAACATGAAACAAATTTCGATATGAACTTTGTGTCTGAATAATCGAATGCTGACTTTCAAAATAAAATTGAACAACTTTGGTTCTTTGTTTTGTGCTGAGTCTTTCCATCATAAATTTCCCAATTTTTTTTAAATTGACAAGAACGAATAAAAGCTTTCATACTTGCTTGGATCCAGGAGGTTAGGTACGAGGAGCATTAGTGCATACATTATGGGTATATATGGATTTATTTAAATGCTAGCATACAAATTCTTACAAATTTATGTAAACTTTAGTATTTATATGGTGTAGTATTTGCTGGAAGAGAAGATAATGATCAGATGGATGTGTGGTATGACTCTAACAAGACAAGAAAAGGAGCCATAATCTTAGACAGAGATTAGAAAAAACTTTGTTTCAAAAAACGTTTGCCAGAAAAGATTAAATTAGTTTAGGCATCAGCATGTAGAGATGTAGCAGTTTCACGAGAAAATAGTTAGAGTTAGAAGTAAAAAAATTATGATGATGATGGTAATAATTATGGTTAGTGATGATGATTTTGATGATCTTGTTGATCATGTTTGTCGTATAAATACACATGAATATATATATATATATATATATATATATATATATATATATATATATATATGTATATATATATATATATATATATATATATATATTTATGTATATATATATATATATATATATATATATATATATATATATATAGAGAGAGAGAGAGAGAGAGATAGAGAGAGAGAGAGAGAGAGAGAGAGAGAGAGAGAGAGAGAGAGAGAGAGAGAGAGAGAGAGCGAGCGAGAGAGAATATAAAATAAATTTCAAACAAAAAAGTTTAGGATGTATTAATGATTTGGCCCTGGTTAAATTTCAACCCGATATATATATATATTTATATATATGTATATATATATATATGTATATATATATATATATATGTATATATATATATATATATATATATATATATATATATATATATATATATGTATATATATATATATATATATATATATATATATATATATATATATATATATATATATATATATAAATAAACATATAGACTTATATAAACATTTTTTTCTCTAGAATATGACTATACAAATGGAGCAAAAAAGTAATTATGCTAATGCAAAGAATATTCCAATACAAATGAAACAACAATCTTTTGCTGAAAATGTTCCAAAATTTCTTTCCTTGAAATTAGATAAAGTAGAACCAATTCCTCCAAAAATGTTGAGAATTCCAGCACAAAATTTAGAGAATAAAAAAATCAACTTGTTGAGTAATCCAATTCATATTCCTAAACTTGTTGACTTAAGAGTTGTTTTAAAAAAACCTGCTGATGATAAAATTAATCATATTCCAAAGTTATTAACTCTTCCAAACATTGATGGAAAAATCAAGTTTGTTGAGATTCAACCGAGTAAACATGTTATTAACCTTGATCACATGCTAAAGCAAAAAGAGTTAATAAAAGTACAGGATGTTCCTATATACAAAGCTATCAATCTTCGTCCATCAACAAATACAATGATGGCAACAAATAAACCTCTAAAGCTTCTAAATTATCCAGAAGTTCAAGTTAAAAATAAAGGGTTAGAATTTGTTTTCTTAATTTGTGTAAAAAATTTGTTTTTATTATGTAAAAGATTGAAAGATTGTAAATTTTCTTTTAACAGGTAATTCTAAAAATGAGTTATAATTGTTCTAAAAATTAGTTATGTGTTTATGTTTTGCACAGGTTGTCAACTTCATTCTTTAAAATATAAGTTATATATAATTAGTTACTAAAATTATGAAATATTGTTTCTAACACCATTTATAAAATAAAAATATCAATATTGTCACTCAAACCTCTTGGAAAAATTACACAAGTTTTAAAATATTTTTACTATAGTATTGTAATTTGGAAGAGCATTTTTATCAACTTTGACTTTAACCAATAGAAAGTTTACATACTAATGCTAGGCTATTCTTAAAACTGGTAGCTAGCTAGCTGTTTATCCTAAAAACAAATATATATATATATATATATATATATATATATATATATATATATATATATATGTATATATATATATATATATATATATATATATATATATATATATATATATATATATATATATATATATATATATATATATATATATATATATATATATAT
The DNA here is from genome assembly GCF_038396675.1 of Hydra vulgaris. NCBI lineage: Eukaryota > Metazoa > Cnidaria > Hydrozoa > Anthoathecata > Hydridae > Hydra > Hydra vulgaris. The sequence continues at coordinate 16,873,777 of NC_088926.1, read as the reverse complement.
ATATATATATATATGGACAGGAAAGGCGTACAATCGCAGTCTCTGTATGTATATATATATATTTATGTATATATACTTGTATATATATATATATACATATATATATATATATATATATATATATATATATATATATATATATATATATATATATATATATATATATATATATATGGACAGGAAAGGCGTACAATCGCAGTCTATTCCTGACCACGCATTTATTTCTTTTTTGTGACAACTTAATCTTAGATTTTTAAAAACGTTTCAAAAACTTGCAAAATAAAGTATAAGGTAATAAAGGGAGAAATTGCTTTTAATGATTGTATACTATAAAAATAATTTTTATTTAAATTATTGAAAGATACTATATAGTTAACAAGTGCATTTTTTATGATGTAAATGTTTTTAAAACAACTTGTATGGTTAATTTTATAAACAACAACAAACTTTTATTTATTTCAAAAGTATTTTTGTTTCAACAATGAATGTAATTTTTTTAAAACAATTTGTATTCTTAATTTTATAAACAATGATGACAATGAATTTTTTTTAAAAACAATTTGTAATCTTAATTTATAAACAATGATGACTATCAACGTGTTTCGATAAACTTTTTATAAAAAATACATTAAGTTAATATAATCAAAAACATTCAAAAGTCTTTTTTTGCTGTTTTGTAAACTTTCTAATTATTTGTTTTTTTACTACCCTAGGCACTTTTTATAAAATTTACAAATTTTAACGATTGTTATTAATAAAAAGCATTATACATTAATTAACAAAGAATATTATTAAAAAATTATATTTTATTTAAAAGTTTGTGTATTTTATTACTCTGTTTAAATGCAATCAAATATCATCTTTGATAAGTCTTAATTGTGTAAATTAAAATACTTAAAATTTTATCGCTTTACAATTTGTTTAGTTTAGGCCTATAATTTGTACTAAAGTTTGCTTTTAATTAACAGATGTAAAAAACATTAGAAAAGATTAAAGTTTTTAAGGTTTTTCAACCTTAATGTAAATATAAATATACTTAAAAATAACTTTCTAATAGAGTTTTAGTTTTCTTTGGGTTATATTAGTTGAGTATTTTTGTTTTTTAAAATTTCTTTTCAAGGTTTCTTTTGTTTTTTATAGTTTAGCTTGTTTATAATTTTCTTTCTTTTGTTGGGTTTTTTCAGCTCATTTTTAAATAACTAAAAACATGTGCGCGGCCATGGCACAGTGGTTGGAGCGCTTGCTTCTTAAGCAGGAGATCCAGGCTCGAAACAAACTTTGGACATATTTTTGCGTCACGGTAAGGAAGGAGGCGTGAACCTCCTGGTTAAATGCACTTCCGCGGTGCTCTGTGACAAGACCATTAAGTCTTCTTGGGGCACCTAAATTACAAAAAAAATGTATATATATATATGTTTATGTATATATATTTATTTATGTGTATATATATAAATAAATATATATATATATAAATAAATAAATATATATATATATATATATATATATATATATATATATACACACACACACACACACACACACACACACACACACACACACACACACACACACACACACACACACACACACACACACACACACAAATATATATATAAATACAATGCTTTTTTTTAAAAAAAAAAGGTGCCGGAACTCACCTGTATTTTTCTTTATATGTCAAAAATGAGGCAGAAATTATTAATTCAGTTTGTAAATAAATTTTATATATATGAATAGCCATTGGTAGGCTCTCTCACACATCATACCCAATAAAGTGGGAACAAAAGAAGAAGCAGTTTTTTAATATAAGAAGCTTTTTTATTTTTTCAAATAATGAAATGTGTTTTTTTTTGGGTAGGGGGTGAATGGGGCGAGGGGTCATGTAAAATAAATAATATTAAAATAATAAAGTTAAGCTGTTACAATTGTTTTACCAATTGCGGAACACAATAATAGAAGAGATTGTGTTGTGACAGCTATACTGTTAATTAATTCAACCGTATAATTTATTTAAATTAATGTTTTTAAAAAGTTTTGTCTTAAGATAAATTCGTTGCAATAGTTTGTTGCATCTAGTCTATTCTTGAATTGATCGATTGAGTCAGCTTTAATAACCAATTGAGGTAAACCATTCCAAGCCTCCACTATACGATTTGTATAAAAATGAAAATGTATTTTGCTTTTCAATAGGTTTTGTTGAGTTTAAGACTGTGACCGCGCAGATCGTAATTGTTTTTGTTATTTACAATAACTGAGTTATTATGATTAATCCAATTAACTATATCATGCCTATTTAGAATTTTTTACTGTTGTATTATATCTCCACGTTAACGTTGTTCTTCCAAACTTGTTATTTGTAATATTTCTAGCCTCTTTTCATATGGTACTTTCTTCAGAGCTGGAACTAATTTTGTTGCACATTGTTGAATTTTTTCTAATTTTTCCATGTCCTGCTTGAGGTAAGGAGACCATACTTGTATTGCAAATTCCAAATATGAACGAACAAATGTTGCATAGAGTCTTTTAACTATATCTACGTCGAAATACTTAAACGTATGTTTTATCATTCTAAGTACTGAGTTTGCTTTACCTACTACCATTTCTACTTGTGAAGCCCATTTTAAATTGAAACATTATAATACCAAGGTCACGTTCTATATTTGACTCTTCTAATACATGGGGATAATCTGTATCTTTATCGTGCATTGTATATAATGTTTGGAGTTGTCATTACTAATGTGCATAATTTTACATTTACTATAGTTGAATTTTGTTAGCCACACGGAAGACCATGTCTTAATTTTATTGATATCATTTGAAGTTTTTTTGTATCTTCTGGATTCTTAATGATGTTAATTATTTTGCTATCGTCAGCATATAATTTAATATCATTTTCAATGTTCTCAGGTAAATCATAAATGAATAAAAGAAATAACAAGAGTCCTAAGACTGATCCTTGTGGTACACCACTATCTACACCCATCCAACTAGATACATGTTCACCCATTAACACTGGTTGCAGTCGATTAGTTAGAAAATCTTGTGTCCATGTTAATAATTTTCCTTTTATACCATGGGCTTCATGTTTCTTGATAAGAAATTTGTGTGGCACTTTATCAAAAGCTTTTGCAAAGTCAAAAAAAAGTTTTGCAATTGAATACCCTTTTTCATATGCATCTGTAATTATATCCATGGTTTCTAAAAGATTTGTAGTACAACTTTTATTTGTTCTAAAGCCATGCTGATTTTTATTTAAAATCTTGTTCGATTGAAGATATTGCATTAGTTTGTCACAAATAATTGATTCTAGAATTTTACATGGAATTGAGGTCAACAATATCGATCTATAATTTGTTGCATCAGTTTTATCTCATTTTTTGTGTAGCGGTGATATATTGGCTAACTTCCATATAATTGGTACTTAATTTTTATTCATAGATTTTTTGAATATTAATTCTAATGGTAAACTTATGCTTCTATAACATTTATTATATACTTATATATTTATTATATTATTATATACTATAGTCCATACATATTATATGCTATAATATGTATGGACTGACACTATCAAACCCAATAGCTTTATGCACATTTAGTTGTTTCAATTTTTTCTCAATGACTTTTCTTGTAATTTCTTCTTCTATGTTCCACTCCATAATTTGATTTGATTTCCTTCCTAGATTTGGTATATTTGTACAATCTTCTTTTACGAATACTGAATGAAAGTATTTGTCTAAAGCATTAGCTATATTGTAACCCTTTGTTAATTGAATACCATTTGTATCAGCTATTGTATTTATTTTTGAGTTTATTTTGTTATTTGCATTTACATAACCATAAAATAGCTTTGGATTTTGTTTGGATACTTTAGCAAGTTTTCTTTTATAAGCAATACGTTTTTCTTTTACTTTACTCTTTATTAATTTATTAACTTGATTGTAATTGTCATTTAATTCTTGGCATTTGAAATTATTTGATACAAGCTTAAGCCACAAAGTGGTCTTTTTTATCAATTCCTTTAATTCTTTATTGATCCATGGTTTTATTTTAACATGATTACTTTGTCTTTTTGGTATGTAACTTTCACATGCTTTGTGGTATAATTCTAAAAAAAATTTCATTATATTTATTTATATCTTTATTTTTAAATATATTGTCTCAATTTATTGAAATGAAGTAATTTTCCATTTCTTCATATTTTCCATTTTTATAATTTAATGTTGATTTACCTTTGCTTATTTTAAATGAATTATCACTTGCTACAAAATACTGCCACTCTAATACATGGTGAGCTTTGTACATACTTCCTAAAGGTGAGTTATGTTTAATGAACTGTATATGATCAGGTGATTCTGTAAAAACTAGATCTAATGTGGTTGTTGCTACATACAGACCATTATTAAGAGTTGGTTTTGTTACACATTGGTAAATATAATTATCATTAATAGTGTCTAGAAATTTTATTGGTAGGCGTTCATTGATTTTATTTGTTTGTATGTTTCCTTCATTCCATTCAATATTTAGTAGACTAAAATCACCAGCTAATAATAATCCATTAAACGTATTATTTTCAATAAAAGTTTTTGCAATTTTAAAAATGTCTAATATTTTGTTATTTGCTTTTACTGTTACATCAGGAAGTCGGTATATACAACCTATTAAAATTTTTTCTTTATTCAGATTAATCCAACACCATGTTTGTTCTATGAAGTATCCTGTAAACAGATACTTGTGATTGGAATTACAAGATGGATATCTTTTATAAAAATAGCAGTTCCACCACCTCGAACTTTGCTTGTGTTTATATTTGTTCTATTATTAATAAATTCTTGATACCCTTTGATTTTTGTTATAGATCTTTCTCTGAACCATGTTTCTGTAACCATATATATATCTGGTTTAGAAAATTCCATTTCTGATAAAAATTGATCTAACTTGTTATTTAAAGACGTTGCATTAGTATAACGACATATTAATGAATTTTTTTGAAAATTATAATGATATCTCAATGAATTTTTTGAAAATTATAAGATGTACGACCAGGTGATTTATTTACACATGGATCATTTATGTCATTGCTTAAAATATGATGTGATTCATTTAAACATTCATTATTAAAATCATTACGTCGGCGTGATGGTTTATTTAAAAGTGGATTCTTTAAGTCAGTACACAAATGACGCGATGATAAATTAAAATGATGATCATTTACATATGATTATAATGTGAAATACTTAGTGATAAATATAAATTTGGATCTTTTAAATCATTTCGTAGTACATTCAAATCATATACTTATTGCTGTTTGGTGATTTTTACAATTTTGCCATCTCTAATGCTAAAGTAAAAGCTCGATGGATTACTCAGATTTGAATTTAATTTCCTTACCTCATTTCTCATCTGTTTCATTAAATTTCTTTCAGCTTCTGTCATTCATTGTCTTCTTTCTAATTCTTTTATCATCTTTCTTGTTAAGTTTCCAATGATTTTACTCTTTTAAATAGTTCATTTACTTTTTGAGTTTGAGCCATAATAATTTTTTATGATAACCAATAACCATGTTAGCTTTTCAACTTAAACTTTTTCAACTTAATTTGTTATTACATTCTTAATCTTATTGACACAAAGTGCAAAAATAAGTTTGTTATTGTTTTTTCACAAATAAAAGATGTCAGCCATCTTTAGTAAGTATTTAGCGTTTCTCTCTATTTATCTACAAATGCATGCATTAATATTGTCAATCATATAGGCAACAAAATGAGGAAAAAAATTGTTGCAGAAATGTCACTGTATTTTTGATCTAATATGCAAGCTCATTCACTAATTCAACATCTTTGTTAGCAAGCAACCTTTTCTCTATTGACACTTTTAGTTTTATGTTAAGATCAATAGTCAAATCATTTTGGGAATTTTTATTGTGGAGTAAAACTCCATGAAAACTGAAATTCTGTGCAGAAACTAAAGCATATTTGTTATAGGGACCAGCATTTTTCTTCTCTCTTCAAATACTTTGTGTAAGTGCTTTAATTTTTTGATTTGTTTTGTACAGATCAATATTACGCTTCTTTGTACAGATCAATATTGCGGAATTGAATTTGGACCTTGTATTCCCAAACTCAATTCCGATAATTCCTAGAGAGCATCACACAGCAATCCTAGATCCATTAAAAACTCTATAGATGTAATTTTTTATTTTAAACCTTCATTAGTGGATTTTTCATTTTTGTCCCTTGTTGGATAAACAATCGCTTCTTCAAAATGTTTCACCAATGCTTCATAATTTTCCCATCCCGCAAAACTGAACAGAAACTAGATAACCCAACATATATTTAAAATTCAACCAATTTTTAGCAGCTGAATATTAAGTAATTTTGCGCATGAATGTAACTCTCTACTATTTTTAAGGGAAGCATGATACACGACGTAAAGCTTATCAAGAAATGATTTAAATATGTTAATACTTGAGATCTCCCTAATAGTATTGCTACTAATAATTCTTGTCTATGATTAACACAATGCCAAACTATAACAGAAGGAAACTTTTCATTGATTAATTTGAAAACATCACTTTTGCATTCTAACATCACTGCTGTGTGCATGTAATGCATCCTGCAAAAACTAAATAATTCTTCAAATATTCTTCTATCATCCCATAAAAATGAAGATTTTTGAGTAAAGCATCAAATAGTTCTTTAGCCATGAGCCTTTCAGGTTCTACTAAATCGAAAAATAAATTGATTGGTGAATTCATTCCACCGTTTTTTACACAGCACAGAGTATACACTATCAGTGTAATTTTTGACCTATAGTGGTTGACTCATTACTTTTTAACGAAATTTTACTCTTTAATTTTAAGATTTCTGCAACAATTTTTTTCCTATATGATTGAAATATTAATGCATGCATTTGTAGAATGAAGAATACAACCCTTAAAGATCAGTTTCCATTTCAAGGTTATTAAAAAACTGGTTTTCTTTTGCAACTTTAAATGCAGTTCAAAAAATGTTTGCTGTTACAATTTTATTACGCGTTAAAGATTTTAAAATAATGTTTGAAAGAGACTCTTTTTTAGCTTCTTCTACCATCTTTAATGCAGCTTGATGTCCAGCAGATTTTTTGTGATCAAATATTTACATATGTAGCAAACTTAACTGATGCTTTCTATCTTTGCCATAATAAGAAATTTCATAATTGGACCATTCTTTAGATATTTTTATTCTCATCATAGCTTCTATGCCAAGTGTTTCCACTTTTTGGCAGGTAGTGTAGCCAAGCCCTTTTTGTCGAAAAAAAAGCCACTTTTTGTAATGTAATTTTGATTTCTGCTGTTTCTTTTTCACTTAATTTAATTTTTTTTTGAAACGGTCAAACTTCTCAGTTGAAAAAGTCAACTTCTCAGTTGACTTTTTTTTGAAAGTCAACTGAGAAGAAACTGGTAATTTATTTCATATTTAATTTCGCGTTATTTTGTTTAATTGATATTTTTATATCACTTTTTAAATATATAAATTAAGCTGCTAGAAATATTTTCTTCCCCCATATATTAAAAAAAAGTGCCAGAACAAAATTCTGTTGCGTTCTAGGAGAAAAAAAGCACTTTACATGTATATATATATATATACATATATATATATATACATATATATATATATACATATATATATATATACATGCATATATATATATATATATATATATATATATATATATATATATATATATATATATATATATGTATATATATACCTCAGTGGAGTATATACAGAAGTGGGAGGTGTTAGCTACAACTTCTAGTGGAGTATGTATAGTGCAAGAATATAGTGCAAGTGACACACACATTTTGTTATAAAGCGTAAGTGACACACGCATTTGGTACCGTATAGCATCATGAAAATTATTGATCAACTGATTGTTCTGTAAAATATATAAATGCTTGTTTTCTGATTCTTAAATTGCAAGTAAAACGTTATGTGCTCATATGAAAATAGATTAAGTGTTGCAGATAACGTGTTGGCGTTTAATTCTTTACAGAGAACAATATAAACACAGGATGTTAACCCGCAATAAATTTGATATAGCGTTTTGAAAAAATTGGGAATTTGTCAAAATATTTCCCAATCAACTTCCCACCACACCTGAGATTTAAATGTGTTGCAGGAATGCGTGTGGTCCTTTTTTATATTCTTTATTCTTCTACTTTACATCAGTGCTGTATACATTGATTGGGCAGCAAAAATAAAAAAAAACCCGTCTGTAACAATTATTGAAGATGAATATGAAATTAAAATAAAATTAAAAATGGTTTCACAACGACATGGCAAATTAAGCTCCAATTTCCAAAAATATAGTAGGAGTTATATATTTTTATATTATAAAATAATCAGTGTATATTAATTAATTATTATACTTAAATAATATATTTGATTTATTTAAAATCCTAATATATCATTGTTGCTTTCATTTTAAGAGTATTCTTTTGAATATATATTTCTTTATATTACCTTTACTGGTGGGCATTAAAGGGCGATTTTTAAAATAATATAGCAATAATATAGAAAGCCAATGATCTTCTACTTCTAATTATTATTTAAATTCTGCTCGTCATCCTTTATGGACGAACTCTCACACCATCATGTAGTAAGTTGTGACATCAAAAGAAATGTTTTAAAAATAGAAAAATAAAAAAGGTTTAGAAATTTGTAAACACGAACTTGTAAATTTCATATTTCACATTTATTGCATTCAATTTTATAATTAATATTAATTTTCTCTATACATAAATCGCATAGCGAAATAAAGCTACAATTACAAAGTCCAAGCAAAAACAACAACAAATTTTGTTTACAAAGAGTATTAATCACAAGTGATTGCACGCTATTGTGGCAACGAAGAGTACCAATTCTTGTTATTAAATGAATTTATTTTACATTTTAAATAAAAGCAAGCAGTAAAGTAAAGAAATCTATTTTCCTCTCTAAATAAATTTCTAGTACCAGTTTGTTATAATCATAAATCATTTTTTGTATTCAATTTATAATTCAGAAGTGGTCTTTTAAAAAAGTTATTTGAGAAATGATAGTAGATAAGTAAAAAAAGATTTTAGTCGATGCAAGTACCTAATTCAGTTGATATAAAATAACAAAAAAAAAAACAAACTAAAAGACTTACTGTAAATTGATCAAAATTTCAAAAGTATCTGGCGTAAACGACTTCTCAATATTTCTGTTGACAAAGCACATTTAAAGTAGAGTTTGCAGTAAGACTTAATAAGTTATTTATCTTTTCGGTTAAAAAGGGCAAAACTCGTCAAGAAATAGCATTTGTGAATGTTAAACCAAACAAATTTGTTTGTTTTTTTAGATTGTACTTTATTTCTTGCCAACTTTTTTATGCAATACCAGGTGGGAAAAAGATAGCTAGATGACGCAAGGTGTGTTTAAAACGTCTAAAAAACATATTACTACATATTTTATATGTCTAAACACGTCTTTTACCCAGAGGCAATAACTAGCTAGCTATTTTCTAGCTAGTTGCTTACTCATTTCCCACCGGTTATTTGCTGTTGTTGGAACACGTTGCGAAGAATTATTTGCAAACTTTGCAAAATGAATTTCAAAAGCAAGTTGCCAAGAAAGTTCCTAAAATCACTTGGAAAAGCCCAATTCTTAAGATGTTTATTCCAAGAGATATTTTTGCAGTTATAACGCCAATTTTATTTTCAGTTTTTCATATTTTAGTTTCGCGTATTGTGGCAATTTTATTTCAAGTTTTACACAATAATTAAATAAGAATTTTTAATGTTATTTTTCTATTAATTTTAAATAATAATTTTCAATAATTTTCAGTATTATTATTAAACTTTAATTAGGCAAACTTTATTTGGAAAATGGGATTTTTTCGCCTTTAAGTTGGGAATTTCAATTTTATGAGCATTTGGGAATACCACATTTAACAGGGCCCCACAGAGCTAGTTTACACCCTGAATCATTAACAGACATTTCTTATATTGGAATTTCTACTGATGCATCTAACCACAATGCATTAAAATTGTTTCTAATAATAATAGTTCAGTTTTTTGATAAGAATAGTGGTGCTACGCGTAAACCTGGAGACCTTGCTGCTTTAACAGATGAAAAAGCTACCACAATTTGTATGCAGTTAATTCAAACACTAGAAAAAATAGAAAATAAAAAAAAAATACATTGCATTTGTGGGTGAAAGCTGTAGTACAAATTATTTTTGTTTATCTTTGTTTTGGTTGTCATTGTTTCCAGCTATTCACAAAATTTTAGAAGTTCATAAAGCAATAAAGTTGTTTTTTTTTTCATCTCAAGATTAAGGTTCTTTAATAATAACAAAATTTTTTGAAAACCCATAAGTGAAACTTATATTTTGTTTATTTATTCTCTAATGTTTGTTTTTCATAACCATATAGAAAATATTGAAAAAGAAAACTCTGTTATGGAAGTAACAGAAATTATAAAAAGAGATGGGACAAATTTGACAAAGAGAAAAGAAAGAAAATTTTTACCTTTTTTTTTCAACTTCTTTGCTTCTAACAAGGTTGCAAGCAACCACTATTAGAGTTAGAAGTTACTGGAACTGAAAAGATGAAGTTTATAGAACAAGATAACTTAGCCAAAGATTGGCAGACCACTTAAAAGATTGCAAATTATATGAATCAGGAACGCAAGATGAAGGAAGTGAATTGATGATGATACCATTACTGGTGAAACATATAATAAAGTGTGAACAGAATGCAAGCTCAGTAATTACTGGGGAACTATTAAATGTTTATCTAAACTCCTATATATATATATATATATATATATATATATATATATATATATATATATATATATATATATATATATATATATATATATATATATATATATATATATATATATATATATATATATATATATATATATATATATATATATATATTATATATATATATATATATATATATATATATATATATATATATATATATATATATATATATATATATATATATATATATATATATATATATATATATATGGGCAGTTCCAATTTTAACTTATGTTACACACGCAACAACTTTATCAAATATTTGCCTATTTAAACTGTTAATTAACTTTTGGCTGTAAAAGTAAATTTTAAGCTAATTTGTATGAAAGCTGTTAGTCTAAAGAATAAAATAAACTAAAAAGTTTTGTGTCTGGCCAAAAGAAGGCAAACTTATTACTGAAAATGCCACTTACATTTTTTTGATATTATATATTTAACTTACCTTACATCACTTACATTACCGAGCAATTATTATAGTGGATTTTTTTATATCTATTAGTTAGAGTTAAAGTTACATAACGAAAGAATTGCCAAAGTATTGAACATTAAAAAACGAAAATTTAAAAAACTAGTCGCACTCTTCCTGATAAAATATAAAATTATATTGATAAAATATAAAATTATATTGATATAATATAAAATTTTATTGATAAAATATAAAATTATATTGATAAAATATAAAATTATATTGATAAAATATAAAATTATATTGATAAAATATAAAATTATATTGATAAAATATAAAATTATATTGATAAAATATAAAATTATATTGATAAAATATAAAATTATATTGATAAAATATAAAATTATGTTGATAAAATATAAAATTATATTGATAAAATATAAAATTATTGCACTTCAAATTATTGCATAATAATTTTTATTTTATGTAATGAATTATATATTTTATACATTATTTACTTTCATATATTATTCACTTTTATTGTGGAGTTTTTAATTTTTGTATTAATTCTTAAAATGTCCAAATTCTATTACAATAAGAAAATATAAAAAAAATTTTATAAGCAGTAAAAACTTTTATAGTTCTTTGTCAAATGTATCAAATAAGTAGTATTGTTAACAAATAAATGGATAATTAGCGTGAAAACTCAAAGACAAGGCTTGTCTAAAGAATTTTTTCATGACGTAATAAATGATGCTTGTTATGTATACATTCTTTTAGTATTAATGTTACAAACATATGATTGTAACAAGTATAAAACCAAATTTGTTTTTAATAAGCAATTTTTTATAGGGATAAATAGATAGGTTGTGCAAAAACCAAAAGCTCTTGTAAGAAGCTGTTTAGTGGAGCTGCTTGCATGGCTCGCTGTGTTCAGTTAAAGAGAGCTTTTCTCCGCTCTCGCACTTATTTCCGTTGAGGCAAATAAGTGCGAGAGCGGAGAAAAGCTCTCTTTAAAATTTTTATTTTTGGATAATCAAAAATTTTATTTTTTTCTTTGTTTATATCTCAGTATCTCAGTAATAGTTCTTTTTGACTAAACTTTATAAAAACAAAAATAAGTTAATGGTTGAAGGTTAACGAATTCGTATTATTTTACTAATAACAATTTTAAATAAAATCAATGCTTTTTTTAAAAGCGTAAACTGGCAGTTGATAATTTTAAATTTATTTTAAAATAGTTCATTTCATTGCAATGACTTCGCTAATGGTGGAAAAAGCTACGAGAAAAATAATGTGTAAGGTTGAATAAAAAAAAAAAAAGTTGAGATTATGTTATTAATTACATACAATAATTTCGAAATAATGAAGTAAGAACTTTAATCTCTGAAATTAAAGAAGAAAAACTCACTTATATCTTTTGCTTATTAAAATCATTTCAAAAACTGCTAATATTAATTAGTTAATAATATGTTGTTAATTCTTGCTTGAAGGTACTATATGAACTTAACATTTATTACTAAGAAGAGGTTGTTTAATGAAACACTACTATAATAATTACTGTTGCATTAAACAAGATTTTTACTAAATATATATATATTTTTAATAATTCCATTATAAAAAAAAATGTGCAAGCATGCAATTAGTAATTTTTAATTTATCTATAAATCATTAATTCATTTATTTGCAATTTTCAGCAAAACCTATGAGAAAATACATAAAAAGATTTAGAGAAAAATAAAACAAATTGACAAAGTGCAGATGAAAGAAAAAATGTTTATAGTTAAATACATCATTTATTATATATTATTATATCATAAATACATATATATATTACATACATATATATTATATATTATTATATCATAAATACATTAAAATAACATTGCATACATATATACATTAAATACATATATACATTAAAACAATGTATAAAATTTTTTTGTTAAACTAGTAATAGAATAAGAACTTTAGTCATTTAAGAAAAAGGGATTTTCACCATCAGTAAAATGAAATTAATTTAAATAAATGAAGCAAAAAAACTTAATAAATATAGTTTACGTTGCGTATAATACATTCGTCAACGAAGCGAATTAATGAGTTCAAGGTTGTTAAAGCAGAAATCTTACTGGTTTCTATTAATATGCAATAATTATTAGATAAAAGTTTTAACAACAATAAATTTAATATATACTCAAATATATTTTAAGTAGTAGAAAAAATAATATAAAATTATTCATAAGTTATTAATTTTTAATCATTTAATTATATTTATATAAATTATTAATAAGTTATTAATTTTTGATTACTAAATTATATTGATAAAAAGTTAATTTAATAGAACCTTTTTTAAAAAAAAGATAAAAACAGTATTGAAAAGTAAAAGCATAAAAGAAAAAATTCACTTTTACTTCTTTTTGCTTTCAAACTTTTTGCTTTAACGACTGGCTAGCAATTAAAGTAGCATATTGTAAACAACCATAAACAAGAAAACTATTTTAAACTTTTTTCAAAATTTAAATGATTTTATGAAATTTTAGTATATGCTTTTTTCAAATAACATCCTGATTATTTAACAAACCTTGCTTTTAAATTTCTGATTTTTTTCAATCGGTCAAGCATGACCAACAAGAATTCATTATGGGAAGTCAAATTAGCATTTTTAGTCATTTCAGACGGTCTGTGACCGTTGACTGGCCATAATTTATGTATGTGTATATATATATATATATATATATATATATATATATATATATATATATATATATATATATATATATATATATATATATATGCTTGCTTTTGTGAGCCTTATACAAACATTGAACCTTTATCTATTTTCCAACACACACTGGTCAGAAGGATCACAGAGAGCTATCAACAGTTAAATGAACACTTGATAAGGTTACCAAATATGTTTTTAAGTAAAGTATCGAGTAATAATTTTAGCTCCAATTTTATGTATGGTTAAAATGGCTAGAGATTTAGATGTATTTCTTTATATTATTTAAGATAATTTTTTTTACTTGAATTAACTGCCATATAATGAGAGCAAAAAGACCAACTCTATCAGATGCTAACTTTGATAGGTTGATGTTTATGAAAAGATATCAACACCATATCAAGACAAAAGTAAATAGTAGTATCATCAGCCAGTAATGCTATCTTAGATGTGAGAATTTCTGGGAGATCGTTAATGTAACTTAAAATAAGTATAGACCCAAGGATAAAATCTTGAGGAATCCCTGAAGTTACAGAAAATGAAGAAGAGTGCTGTCTATCTAAGACAACTTTTATACTACCTTTGGTAAGGAAGGATTCAATAAAAGAAGAGAGGTTATGGAGAGCTTTGGAGCTTCGAAGAACATTTCTTCAAGACTATAGCAGGTATATTGTCTGAACCACAAGCTGTAAATGAGTCTAAACAGGAAATTGCTTTAGATACAGAAGCTGGAGTGATACGAATGTCAAGCAATGGATCAACCTGTTTGTCAGCTATAGCAGGTAGTGTGAGATTAGTGGAATCAAGAAATGAAATTGATGAAAAGTTCTTAGCAAGCAGTTCAGCTTTGTCTTTAGGTGAGGTAACAATATCTGAGCCATGCAAGAGAGGTTAAATAACAGACTTGCTCTTACTATAGGCACTGTTAAAGATTCTCCAATAATGTGGGGAGCCTATTTTTTGAGATAAAATACTAGATTTTGTGACCTGAGAATAGTGGGCTTTGGCGTTAGACCTTTTTACAATGGTATCTAGCAAAAGTAAACAGATGTCTGTTTTGTGGAGAATTGTTTTGGCAATAGATATGGAATTAATAATTATGATTGGATATAGCAGCAGCACAATGAAGGGAAAATGTAGAAGAGTGAGGCTTGGCTTGGAATTATTAAGGGGGAATAAAAGATCCCATGCCAGCCTGAATCCATAAAACTGGTGAAGAGCACGAATATGGTGACACAAGGCAGGAATGGCATGTGAAGTGAAGAGCACTAATATGGTGACACAAGGCAGGAATGGCGGGTGATTGGTCGCGCCTTGTAAAATACATTTTTTTTTTAATAATACTAAAATTTAAAGGTTGCATTGTATTTTACTTTACATAAACAAAAATTGTAAAAAACATCACAGCACATTTAAAATAAAATATGGCTTTAATAAGTACTACATAATTAGCATAATTAGCAATAATTAAAAAAAAAAAAAAAAAATTTCTATTCTTTATTAAGTGAAAAATACTTATAAAGAACAAAACAGTTCGTTATTGTACGTACTTTTTATTGTTTTGACAAAAAAAAATTCTTTAAAGTAAACTCGAAGTTCAAAGGGCCACTATATCAGTTTCATCAAAAAACCATATTATAAAAACTGTAAAAAAAAAAATCAACAAAGAACTAAAGAGCTTTAATAATTTTTAAAAAGCTACATAAATTTTTAGTTTTTAATAAAAAACTTTTTAAAAATAAAATATAACATGTAACCTTTAACTTTAAAAAACAAAACTTTTTAATATAGAATATTTTTATAGTTGCGCATTTTACATAAAAAAATTTAAAAACTTTAAAGTAAAACTTAATTAAAGCGAAAATAATAGATACACAAATATCGTAACTTAAATAAAATATTTTTTTATTAACAGTTATGAAAATTTGTTCATTTAAATTTGAATTATGTAACATTTGAGCTGTTTTAAAAGTATCGAACTCATTCATTCAAGTTTTAATTACAAAAGCCTTTTTCTTATAACTGTTTTTCTTATAACTGTTTTTCTTATAACTGTTTTTCTTATAACTGTTTTTCTTATAACTGTTTTTCTTATAACTGTTTTTCTGTTAACTTCTTATAACTGTTTTTCTTATAACTGTTTTTCTTATAACTGTTTTTCTTATAACTGTTTTTCTGTTAACTTCTTATAACTGTTTTTCTTATAACTGTTTTTCTTATCACTGTTTTTCTTATAACTGTTTTTCTTATAACTGTTTTTCTTATCACTGTTTTTCTTATAACTGTTTTTCTTATAACTGTTTTTCTTATAACTGTTTTTCTTATAACTGTTTTTCTTATCACTGTTTTTCTTATAACTGTTTTTCTTGTAACTGTTTTTCTGTTAACTTCTTATAACTGTTTTTCTGTTAACTTCTTATAACTGTTTTTCTGTTAACTTCTTATAACTGTTTTTCTTATAACTGTTATAACTTTTAGCTCTTTAGCTTGGAGCTATTTCAGTGCTGTTTATGAAACTTTTCAGATTAGAAAAAAAAATTCACAAAGAAGAAGGGTAACGAATGAACTTTTATAAAATAAAAATAGGAAAAAACGTAAAACAAAATTATATTTATAAAATAATTAATAGTTTTAATAAAAACTGATCTAAATATATACTAAATTAGAGTTAAAAAAACTTGGTCAATTGCAATGTTCTTTTTAACAATTTTTCTAGAAAGTATTATGATGCTTGAATAAGTATATATCAGAAAAATAATCATTGCTGATGATTGTTTCTCCTACATCTTTATGATACAATACAAAACATTGCAGCGTAACTAACAAAACTATTACTTAAATGTAATCAATTATCATTTTATTATCTCCATTAAACTTTTTTTTTATATATTAAAAAAGCCCTTGAAAAAGCTGATCACCCACACAAGCACTATCAGTATGGGTGAACATGTCCCCCACCAAGTCTATTTTAGATAGGTGTCTCTCTGCTTGTGCACTCATTTACTCCTGCTGAGGCCTGTGATACTTAGAATTCTTATCAAATTAATTGTATTTAGTGTTGTTCCTGACAATGTACTATTCTTCTATTTTGTTGAGTTAAGCAGAACTCCATTTTTAAGAAACCATTTGGTGACTGCATAAGTATATTCAATTATTTTGATGTTTTCTTTTCCTGGGTTGATGAAAGTATATTTTAGGGTATCATCGACATAATGATGATAATTTGTGCCATGTTTAACTATAATACGTTATACTAGTGAAACAAAAATAGAAAATAAAAATGAACATAATACACTCTCTTATATGCTACCCTATGGTACTTCAGTATCCGCTATCTTTACTATCTTATATGCTACCCTATCGTACTCCTTATCTAATATGCTACCTTATGGTACTCTAGTTGAACTCTAGACAATCTAGATTTTGTTAAGCTTATAGAAACAAAATTTTTTTGAAAGTGCAAGTATGATGTCAGCCTTTTTAGTGCAATATCTGTGACACCAGATTGAACCTGGGAAAATTCCAGATTTGAATGAAAACTCAGCAAGGTGAGCTTTAATTGAACTAAATAAAACCAAATTTTTATTTAAGTATTTAAATAATATAAAGCAAAAAAAAACAAACTAAAAAGTATCACTTTATTAAATAATCTATACTATTTGTTGCCTTATTTTGTATTATCTTTATTATTTTTATGTTTGTGTTTCGGATTTTACCTGCGTTCTCACATAAATTTCTTCATATGAATATAATACCCAATGAATTTATTCTTATTATCATATAATTTATAAATAATTTATTATTAATATGAAATTATAAATGAATTAATGAATTTATTTGTGTTCCAAATTTTAATAATGTCTATAAAGAATTATACAAATCGAAATAATGTCCCAAGGAAATTATTGTTTAGTAATCAAAAAAAGAAACTAAAACCAGATTTTTGAACTGTATTTCAACAAATAGTGGAATAAATTGCAAAAGATTTATTGACCGAAGTTTTATGAGGACCTTACATTCATTAAATGTTTCTTTAACGAATAGTACTAGTTATTAAACTTTGTAACTGAAGTTAAAAAAATATTCAGCATTTAACATTGCCTAACTTTATACATATACACACAAATTTATACAAATACATTTGATATAGAATTATATAAATATTTTGACGTGTGTATACAAAAAAAAAAATTTTAAAAATAAAATAAAAAGAAAACATTTTTAATTAGCTTCTCCAATTATTTTTATATTTTTTTCATTAGGCTAAAAGAAAAAAAGTTCAGCAATCAAAGCGAGTTCAATAATCAAGACGAGAGTTTATGTGATGATGAGGTTTTGAAATTAAAACCTAAAAAACAATCTGACAAAGAAACCTCTGAAAAAGAAACTTCTGACAATGACAATGAAGACAAACTTTATAAAGCACTAAGTAATCTTATTCTTAGGAGGAAAAAAAGAAAAAAGATAAGAAAGCATAATGTTCGACTCATTGATATAATAGATAACATTCCTTTAAGTAGTGAAAGTGAAGAGGAAAATACCTTTCCAAATAAACTTCATTCTTGCAACTGTCTTGTGAAAGCAAGCGAAACTGTTCAAAATATAAATATATCTGAAAAAAATTTTCACAATACTTTACAAAAAGACAATCCCTTAGCGGAAATTCAAAATAACCATTTTTCAAAATTTTTAGATCCTTCAGATGATCCATTTAGTTGGTTAAATATAATTAGAGCTGCACGTCTAGATACGAAACATACACAAACAGAAAAAATTTTATCCAACATGTCATTCTTCACAAAAGAATGCCAAACTGAACTTAAAGAGATGATAGAAATTCCAAGAACTATAACATTTTTAGAACAAAGTAATTCATTTCAAAATGTAATCACTGATGTAACTGCAATATCAAAAGAAGTTACAGAAACGAATGTGGAAAAAGTAGATTTAATAAAAATTGAAACCCATGTTGAAAAAAATGAAGATGCACAAGTTGATGCTTTAAAAGTTGTAGCAAAGGTACTTTATATTATTTTTAAAGCAGATGTGAAAAATCAGCAGTTGCACAGAGTGCTGCCAAAAGGTCTGTGAGTTAGAGTGCTGCCAAAAGATTTGCAACTTGTATTGCGCTTTGACCATTAAAGTAACATTAGTGAGCAAGGAAAAATTTAATAGAAAAACTTGCTCATTAAATTCTATTTCCTTGGTGAAGCTTTGTGACAAGACTTATTTCTTCTTGAAATCTCAACAAAACAAAACAAAAAAAAATTGAAAAAAAAGTTTTCAATTTTTTTTTTTTTTAATTAAATAATTTTAAAAATTATTGTCATTTTTTTCAAAAACACTATTTTTATTATTTGCTTATGCTTTAGGATCTTCCATTGTCAGAAAATGATTCTTCTTCATTACACAGTAATCAAAAAGTTGTTACTGAAAAAGTTGATTTCACTCAGTTGTATAATCCTATTCTCAATTCTCAAGAAGAGGAAAAATGCCAAAGTATGCAATCAATACCATTAAGATCAAGTGACACACACAAATGTAGAGCAAGCAAGAACTCAATGGAAATGTTATCCAAAACAGATGAAAGGTTCATATTTATGATTTTACATTTATATTTAATTTAAGTTCATATTTATAATCAGTTATAATCTTTTATTTTTTTTAGTATTATTAAAGTTATAATTATGCTGTAAATAATTATTGCATAACAATTTGGGTTAAAAGCATATAAACTATATGCTTAACATAATAATACTTTTTGTTGTTAAATAGCAATGTTTTATGAACAAAATGAGTTATCATTCTGAAATTTAGTACATAGACAATCTTCTATATGGTGGATACAAAAATCAAATTGAAAATTTTTAGACCACTTTAAATATATGTAAATTAAATAATAAAGGCATATATTTTGAGGGGTGATATGTTGATGTCATCTTGATAATTTTTTTGGAGATATTATTTTAAATTATGGTATCAAACATCACTATTAATGAAAAATATATTATTGCATTTTTTGACTTTTCTAAATTTTTAAGAGCCCGCATAAAGTTTATTGCTAACTTATTTATGACAAAATTAGCTATATCGAAATTTTATGTTGTAAAAAGTTTTTTTAAGAGTCTTTTTGAGGGCAATAATAAATTTATACTTTGTTTCTAATTTTCTTGCACTTGAGAAGGGCTCAAGAACCAGGGGAGAAGGGGAAAGGGCATTATTAGTTTTTTAGGCCATTTTTACGCACTTTACCAACCAGTCCCCTTTCTCCCTCTCTCTCCCTCTTATTTTTTTCATTAAGCACATAATTTTTTTCTATAAAATTTGATTTTATTCAACAATTTTTTCAAACTCCATTTCTAAAATATTGTATACAAGAGATCAGAAAAATTATTTTTGTGTGTGCAAACTGTGCCAATTATACATACAATTATATTGTAATTTCATATAATTATATTTCAAAGGATAACATACAAGTGTAAAAATAATGATGCATTAGAAATGTTTTGTATAAATTTTGATTAATTTGTTCAACAATTTTTTTCAACTCCATTTCTAAAATTTTCAATACACAGCCATTTGTTGAAGATGGCAAATCTATGGTACATAAAACATGATTTGATGGGACCTAACACATATCTTCTTGTGCAAGCCAAGAAAAACTTGGACTGGGACCATGTGGAGGCATAAATTTAATTTTATAATCTTCTTCTCCTTCATCTTTTTTGGTTATAATTCCATCACACCAAAATCATACTTGGAAGCAACATAATCGATATGTTTATAAATAACCTGCTAAACAACCAGTTCATTTGGTATCTGCACAAAGTTAAGTATCTTAACATCAGTTTATTCACTCACTCTTTTAAAATAAATTGTACATTTATGAATTGATATAAAGTTGTGAAAACATCTTTTTCCTGGCAAGGTTCTTCCCATAGTAAACCTTGGTTGTAAAGATGATCAAACTTCATTTATTTCTGTTTTATAAACTGAAATCTTTCTAACTCTCCACATATTCGATGTCAAGTCAAATGTTTTTTATATTCATTAAACAAAGTTCAAACATCTTATCTACATCTAAAATATGTCTAGTCACTTTTTAAACTGAATTGTGACGTTATTCCTTTTACTTTGTGGCCAATGCCATTACAAGCAGACTTACTATGGCTTGTAGCAAAAAAAGTTTAGAAAGTTTTTATATTGTGCTGCATATATGTTCGTGAAGTATTTAATATCACTAATTTATAGAATATTTACTTTAATGTAATTGGTAATGATCTGATGGACATTATATCCAAAGTATACATTATGCTTAACGTCATCAGAAAAAAAATATAGAGTGATTTAAATATCAGCTTACCATATGATTTATAGTATATAATTGTAGAATAATGTGTACATTTTGTTTTATTCCAGTGGTAAATATAAACTTCCTGCAAAGTAACAGGAAACTTATATTTACAACATGAAAACTGAAGCAATAAAATAATAAGAAAATAAAAGACAAATTTTTATAAAAGACAAAAAAATTGTTACTGCATTTGGATTACAGTCTAGTAATGTTTTTATACTTAAAAAAATGTTTTCCTTGACAAAAAAATTAACATTAAAAAATACCTTGTAAAGCAATAACTAGAAATAAAATTATTTCTAGTTATTGCTTTACAAGGTCTTCAAAATACTTAAAAGAAAAATTTTTAACAAAACAAAACTTTTATTGGCATAACAAAATTATGAGATTATTAAATATATTATAAATTTTTCTCTTAATACTTAATATTCTTTTTTTGAAGAAGAAGGTTGAGGGGGAGAGGGATGGGGTAAAATGCCTAATTGTGTCTCTCTTCCTAACTTTGAGCCTACTGCAAGCGCGAAAAAAATATAAATAAAGTATAAATTTATTATTGCCTCCCCCTGCCCCCATAACCCCAAAACATACCTGAAATTATATGCCTTTATTAGGCAAATAAGTTCATTATTTTGAAGGTCAAAATAGTGATGTCACCTTGATAGTTTTTTAAAAATTAGGGGGAAAATTATTGTCAGCTGAAGCTCAAGAGTTTTAAGGTTTGATTAAGCAATGTTTGCACAGGCTGGGAGACCAGATTTTGAAAGCAATCTAAAAAGTGGTTACTAACCATTTCCCCTTATGTATCAAAAAATATATAAATACACCTTTTAAAATAAATTCACCTGCTTTTGAAATGAGTTCACCCCTTTTGAAATGAGTTCATACTTCTTAAAATGAGTCCATCTGTTTTTAGGTAAGTTCACACTTCTTTAAGTGAGTTCACAATTTTTGAAGTTTTTTTCATACTTCTTGAGGTGAGTTTACCCCTTGTGAAAGTGTATTCAAGGGTTTTAAAGTGAATTCATCCCTTTTGAAGTGAGTTCACACTTCTTGAAGTGAGTTCATCTGTTTTTAAATGAGTTCACCCATCTTAAAATGAGTTCACGCATCTTAAAATGAGTTCACCATAATGCAATACGGTGCACCATATTCCTAAATTGACCATTTCTAAACTAAATACCAAAACTAAAATTTATCAGATGTAGAATTTAGAATCTAGACTTAAAATGGTTGTAACTTAGAACTTAGGTGCCACTTAAAATGGTTAATTATTATTACTTATACATATATATGCTTTATGTATGCATTTATAATTGTTGTATATACTTAAAGTTTTATTTTTTTCTAATTTTAAGGACATTGTTAAAAGAGAATCTTAGTGGTTTCTCGTTAAATTTGAAAGCATTGGAAGATTTGCATCATAATCTTGAATCAGAACTTCACAAAACTAAAGTAAATTATTATGATTTTAAAGTAAATTATTATGATTTTAAAGTAATTATTATGATTTTAAAGTAATTATTATGATTTTAAAGTAATTATTATGATTATGATAAATTATTATGATTTTATTAAATTTATTTTTGCTTTGTTTATTTTCAATTTAAAACTAAATTTTATAACTACTATGTAGCTATGTAGTTATTTATTTAATTTTTTGTGTTTTTTTTTTTGTGTGTTCTACTTTTTTTTTGTTTTTGTTCTTGTGAATGTGTGTTCTTTTTTTCTTTTTTTTATGTGTTTTGTTTTGTGTGTTTTTTTTTTAGCTTTATTCAACAGATACTTCACAACCAAAGCATCAGTATGTTAAAACACATCAACATCAATTGCATAATATCAATATCTCTCATGATCAATGTTCTAGTGATTTACAAGATGATGATTTAAATGTCATCTGTAAAATCAAAGATCAAAATGATGATGTTAAACAGTCATTAAAAACATCTCGGCCAATTCACTCTTCTGATTCAATTCATTATTCTAAAAAGTCACAGTTTATGTTTGGTGATTTCAAAAAGTTTAAAAAGGAAAAATTTCACTTATCTGATAACCAGTTTTCAAAAAGTTATGAAGATGAAAACATAATAAATTATGAAGGCGAATTTGTTAATGTGAAGGAAAACAATGATTTGGAAAGTGAAAGGATAAAACAAGGTTGTTGTAACTTTTTTTCTATTGTATCAACTGCACATTGATTTTTATATTGGTTTTCAACTTATCTCCCTATTGATTTTTTTTTGTTTTTTTTGTTTTGTTATTTTTAGCATAAAATATTAAGAAGATAATAAGATATAAATATAAATAATAAGAAAAAAAAGTAACTATATGTAGCAAAATATTTGTGGAAAGTCTGAAAGTAATATTTTGTTAATTCTAAATCAAAATTTTTTATAAAAATTTATAAAATAAAATAATTTGAAAATAAAACTGAAACCAGTTTTAAAATATAAATTCTATATGAATATTTGAGTATTCATTTCGAATTTTAATTTAAAACTAGTATTTATTTATGTAATTTTATTTTTGTTATTCTTATTTTTACTCATTTAAAAAATTTTTTCAATTTGTTTAAGTGATCAAGTGCTGTAATGGCAATAATTTGTAATCCAGACCATAGACTGACATATATAAGCACACACACCTAATTGGTTAAGAATGAGAACAGGCAGCTGATCTTGAATCTGATCTCACTTCTGCAACAGATTGGGGCTCACAGTGGCTTGTAAATTTAGCTCCAACAAAACTCAGTTATTTACTGCAAACAACTATCGCAGCACTGTCGACATTCCTATATTAATGAATGGCAACCCTCTCACTGAGTCCCCTTCTTTACACCTTCTTGGATTATCATTTACTACTGACCTTTCATGGAAACCATATATACAATCCTTAGCAGATGCTAAATTAGCATCTGCTAAGGTTGCTTCTCTTTATTGTGCTTGCCATTTTCTCTCTCCTGATTCTATTCTCTACCTCTGCAAATCTCTTTTTCCTCCCTGTATGGAATACTGTTGTAATAATTGGGCTGGTTCTTCTAGTGATGCTCTTTCTCTTCTAGACAAGGTCCAAAAATGCATTGTAAACATAGTTAGACTCGGTCTATCTGCTAAGCTTGAGTCTCTTTCCCATTGTTGTAAAGTTGCATCTCTTTCTCTTTTCTACAAATACTATTATGGTCGCTGCTCAAAGAAGCTATCATCTCTAGTTCCATCAACTAAAATTTATTCTTGCTTGACTTGTCATTCATCAAATTCTCATTCTTTTACTGTATCTGTCCCTGCATGCTCCAAAAACGTTTATTTTTCTATTTTTTTTCTCCCATCTTCATATTTTTCTGTATCATACAACCTTCAACTTTTTAAGTCTTCTGTCAACCATTTCCTTGCTCTATAACTCTATTTTTTTTTAGTAACTCCCAACTTAATAGTGATTGCTTGCAGCCTTGTTGGGAGTGAATCAGAATTAAAAAAGTGTTACAATGTTGTGACAAAGGGAAAAGAGGGGGTCAAGAATTGCAAAAGAACCTTTAACAGTGTCTATAATAAGTGCTGCCTTTCTTGCATGGTTCAGATTTTGTTACCTCACCTAAAGACAAAGCTGTTTTATTTGCTAAGATTTTTTCATCTCATCTCTTGATTGCAATAATCACATCCTACCTGATATAGCTGACAAACAGGTTAATCTGTTGTTTGACATTCGTATCACTCCAACTTCTGTATCTTAAGTGATTTCCTTACAGAAATGTTCTCCAGAGCTGTTATCAATAGTTTCAAGACTATTTAACAATCTCTCATCTTGAATCTAATAACTTATTGTCTTATCATCAACATGGATTTTGATCTTTTTGTTCTACTGCAGATTTGTTAAAAGTATTAACCAATTGGTTTCATTGTGCATTAGATAGATGTGGAGAGGTTAGGGCTATTGCTCTTGACATTTTTAAAGCCTTTGATAAAGTTTGGCATGTGTTTCTTCTCCATAAGCTCTTTTCTTACGGTGTATCATGTAGCATCTTTAAGATTATTGAATCCTTCCTTACCAATCATAGTAAAAAAAGTTGATGAACAGCACTCTTCTTCATTTTCTGTAACTTCAGGGGCTCCTCAAAAGTTGCTCAAGGTTCTATCCTTGGCCCTATACTTTTTTTATTTACATTAACGATCTCCTAGAACTTCTCACATCTAAGGGGATGCTTGGACAACGTGGTATACCCCGACCAGAGCTGGATCTCTACTCATTAGTTTTCATATAATTTTCAAAAGTGTTATTTTCAAATAAGGCTTTAACTAAGTGCTTAGAAAAAAAAATTTAAATTTTAAATGTGATTAAAAAATAAACAAAAACAAAAATGTTATTTTAAATTATTACATTTAGTTGAATTATAATAAAATTGCTGAAATATAATCTTTTAAATTGTTTGTTATTAGTTTTATTTTATTCTTTGCATTCATTTTTTATTTATTTTTTATTTTTTTATATTCGAGTTTATCTTTTAGATGAGTTGTTCAAAGAAGAGATAAGGAAAAAAGTTAGAAAAAAGTTTTCAAGTAATTTTCAAGAAACAAGGTAAGTTCTGTCATTAAATGGATAGAAAAAATCACTTGTATAAGAATTGTATTAAATGCATCTTGTATTGAGTAATTGAGTTGATTGTACTGAGCAAATCTGTTTTTAAATAAGAACTTAGAAACCACCTGTAAATTGTTTACCTCTATTATCATTTAGTTAATTTATTTAAAACACAGTTGTAGGTAAATGATGTTTCTTGCGAAAAACTTATTTTTAATTACTTGAGACATCCCAATTGTTGTGTTAACATGTTTAGAATACTAATCAAAGTTATAAAATTTTTCTCAAAAAAATTTTTTTCGATCATTTTTGCAGTAATTTATGCTTTTTATTCCAATAGAATTATGATTTGAAAAAAATGCTAAAAACCTTTTCTTTAATATTCTGAAATATTTGACACTTGAAAACAAAGTTAATTAGAAAATATGATTCAATTTATGTAAAGAATGAATTTATATTTTACTGTATTTTAACAGAAAAATTTTAAAACTTTGTAAGAAGTTTATTGTATATTTATTTTTTGATTAGTTTAAATGACTTTTAAGCTGAAATTATGGAAAGTTGTGAGTGTTTAGACAATGAGGAGCAATTGACATCTTGAAAGATAAAAGAAATATATCACAAATAAAAAATTGTCTTAAAGAAGAGTTGCAAGAGTCTTCATAAAGGAGACAAAGTTTAGACAC
The DNA here is from genome assembly GCF_038396675.1 of Hydra vulgaris. Taxonomy (NCBI): domain Eukaryota; kingdom Metazoa; phylum Cnidaria; class Hydrozoa; order Anthoathecata; family Hydridae; genus Hydra; species Hydra vulgaris. Next base: position 16,847,198 of record NC_088926.1, on the reverse strand, counting down.
TAGATATCTGAATAATGGATATTCCTCTATAATAGTTTTGCGAGCTTTCAAGTTTATAAGCAGCTGCAATAGTTTTAGACTATTGCAATAGTTTTAGACTTTTTTATAAAAACATTTTATAATTTAAGACAAAAATTTCCTTTTTGTCTTAAATTTTCCAGATGATTTTTCTTAATGAATTTTTGAGTTTATTTCTAGTCTAAAGAACATTTTTTCACAGAACAAAGAGTTTTTTTTTTAAGATTATAAATTAATTCATTAATGCCTAATGAAAACTTCAGTTTTTTATTGTTTTGGAGCTAAGGATTTTAAAAATTGATTTCAAAGATTTATTTGGATAAAAGATTTGGCATATGCTTCTAAATCTTTAAATGTTTTTTTTTTCACTTAATCTAATCTGGGTTGCAAAAAAGGTTATGTGAAATCTGCAATCCCAAACAAAGTACAAATTTGAAAGATAATTACTGTAATTATTCAATATTTTTACATAGATTATGACAGCTCTTGATGACAACTCATTAGCTAATATATTGACTATTTGTTGATCAGCAGGTCAGAAGGGGATCAGGTCAGGTCAGTTGATCATTTAGTTATGCAATAACTAGAGTGTGATTTAAGCTTCAATTTGTTATAAAAATTATGAATAGAAGTAGTATTTCATTTAATAAATTAAAGCTTGGTGAAATTTAGAAGCGTAAATTGAAGTAGGTATACAATTGCCTTATTTAATCAATCATATATGATGTTTGTCTTTTAGTCAAAGCAACTATGGTTAGAAGATATGATTTTCGTTTTAGTTAACTCATTTGTCTTAATCAAATACTTGTATTAAAATTTATCAATTAATTTGATACTTATTAAGTAGTTTTCAAAACTTTATTAACTATTTAGCCCTTCTGAAGAAAAGTCTGTAGAGCGTACAAAGTTATTAGCTTGGATGAAAACAAGACAAGATGAAAAACTGACAGACTACATGATACAACTGGAGAAACAACATTCTACTGAACACAAACCTTATGTAAGTTTCAATTTTTCTTTAATAAAATATTTTTTAAATTGCTTATTTTAAGGTTTACATATTTGGTCCTAAATATCATATCATATAAGGTTACCTTACCTTTCTTATTATCCCTAAATCAATAAAACAATATTTTGTTGTTAATAATGACTTAAATGCTCAACACACTGAATATCATGAGCCTAGTACTGTTTCTGCTGGCTCTAAAGCTTAGTTTTTTGTCTTTTTCAATTCCTTATTAATCTTACTTTGTGACTTTCCATTCCATTATTTATCATAACTATTATCACTAGTTACCATTTTTTACTAAACTAAACATATTGTATTTAGTTTAATATTAAAAAAAAATTTACTTAAATAAAAAACGCAAGTAATATGTATTTTTTTAGGAATGTTCTCAGTATTGTGATAGTTGTTTGCTGAAATAACTGAGTTTTGTTGAAGTCAAAGTTTGTAACCCACTGCAAGCCTAATATGTTACACAAGTGAGATCAGATTCAGGATTGTCTGTCTGTTCTAAGTAATAAAAGAGAAAAAAAATCTCTAGAGCCTAATTTCTTAGATAAGATTTGAGATTTAGTAAACTGGAGGCTTGACTTGGAACTGACAAAAAGGAAGCTTCCATACCTGCCTGTATTCAGAAGGTTACATAGCCCAAGGACACTCACAATGAAAATTTTAAAGTAGTAGTAAGTAGTGCAATAATAGGGTTAGTCCAAACAAGAAGTGTGAAATAAAAGATTTATAGAGATCATTGCATTGTCAGAGCCACCTAAAGGGTAGCAAGGAGAAACTGAACACAACCTAGGATCAGAGACAAGACACAAATCCAAAAGGAAAAGTTAGTAATTAGGGTTGTCAGGAAAATGAGTCACAAAGTTAACATCTGAGTTAGAGATTGAGAAATGCAGAAGTTTTGGGCTTTAGAGTCAGCAGTTTATTGGTGTTAGAGCCAAGCTTTTCAGTGTAGTGAGCATTAAAATCACTTCTAACAACAATATTGGTAGAGGGTTAAGGAAAAGGGTATGGTCAATTAAATCAGAAATTATATCTAATAGAGTGCAGTTTTCAGATAAAGAAGAACAGTAAAGAATAAAGAGAAAAGTGGTAGAGTGAAGAGATGCTAATGTGTCGAAGCACATGGTTAAAGGGTTATGAAATAATAGATGAACTAGAGAAAATGGTAGAACTATTATCTCTAGTTCCATTGATCAAAACTCATTCTTGCATGACTAGTCATTCAGCAAAATTGTATTATTTTATTTTCTGTTCCTTCATGCACTAAAAACCTTTATTCATCAAGTTTTTTTTTTTTGCACATTAATAGAATGGAACTTTCTCCCATCTTTATATTTTTCCAACTCATACAATTTACAGTCTTATGTCAATCATTTTTTTTCACTTATGTCAACAACATTTTTTGTTTTCTGCTCCTAACCTAAATAGTGGTTGCTTTGCAGCCTTGTTGGAAGTGAATAAGTTTGAAAAAAAATCAATGTGGCTTCTGTTGCAAATGTTATTTCTCTTTTTACAGGTTTTAGTCTGGAAAACATTCCTGTCAAACTCTAAAGTGTTCACCAAAACTGTCTCCAGCTCTCTCGACTTTTAATTTTCTAACAAGAGGTTAACTTAAACTTGTTTTCCTGTCTGATGAAAAATGACACCTGTTGTATATATTTATTGTTGTATATTGTTCCAATTTTGACCCTTCTAGCAATCCCCCAATCTTCTTAATAGCAAAGTACTTGAATCTCCTTACTATTAGCAAAATCTTTGAATCTTTATTTAACAGATTTTTAATACCTCATCTTGAGTCTAACAATGTCTGACAACAAGGTGTGACTTATATTGCTGACTTGTTAACTGTTATAACAGAAAATTTCATTAACAGTTTATTAAGATTTAATAAAATTATACAAAGTTTTAAATTTACTTTTTTTTTTAATTTATTTAAAATTACTGAATCATAATTCTTTAATTGCCGTATTAAATTTGTCATTTGTATTATTGATATTTTTGATAATTTTTATGTCTCTTCTTATTTCTTAAATTCTTATTCATTCTTATTTGACTAAAAATTTTCTTTTAATTAATAAATAACAAATAATTATAACAATAATTACTAATTATATAATTATATAATTACTAATGATATAATTATTTTATAATTATATAATTAAAATATTTACTTAAGATATTTATTTTAAATTTTAATAAGATATTATTAAGATATTTATATAATTGCATTAAAAAATTTATAATTTAAATAATTAAACTAGTTATATAATTAATAATTATAACAGTAATTAATAAGAAGTACTTGGTTCTTTAATGATGTCCTAAAAAAATTACATTTTTCTAAATTCCAGGGGACTCCAGGGTTTACCGTAAAAAATTTACTATTTTTGCCTGGGTTTTAGAGCTCCTAAAGGATTTACTTTAGGAGACTTTAGAAAACTTCTGAAATTTGTAAGGGGTATAACACTTTATGAGTCCTAGAATATATTATTGTTGAAGCGACCATTCAGGAGCTCAGAATCAGTTTGATTAATACAAAAAAAATCTTTGAAAGTTATAGAGCTCTTAAAGTCCTTTTTTTACTTTCAGAAAATGTTCTGAGATTTTGGAACATTTTTGAAGTATTTTAATGATGATGGTCATGATTCTTTGTTTAGCCTTATCTTTATTTTAGGTTAAAAATGTGTCGCCAAATGAAACTTATAAAAATACATACATGGTTGCTGAGAAAACGCGGTGAGATATATATAGATGCATACATACATACATACATACATACATATATTCATTCATACATACATACATACATATATACATACATACATACATACATACATACATACATACATACATACATACATACATACATATATATATATATATTATGGTGGTCCTTATTTATAAGGAAAAAATTTTTTTTTCGAATTGTTTTGAAATTATTTGCCAGAATGTACCTTTATATAAGACATGAAAATCTACCAAATTTCAGCTCAATCGGTTAATATTACACGTGCCGCATCGACGCTGAAGTTGTGAGATTCAATGTAAGGCAGTTACCTATAAGAATGACAATGTACGCTCGACTGTAAACATAAAATTACGCATTTTTTTTTAAATTTTAGTATAAAAACATACTAATTAAAATGAAAACGTAAAATAAAGATATAGTTTATCCTAATACTACATTTTTTATTTATTGAAATGATACATCCACTTCAGATACATATTTTGGATTAAAGTAAGCCTCCTTTTGTGGCGACTGGGAACTTTCTCCGGTACTCCTGAACAACCTGAATAAAATAAAAATAATATTGAATGTGTTTTCTAAACCTAGCCTATAGAATGTATTCGAGAAAAAAATAACAAAAAATTAAATTTGTTTATACATACCTGTATCAAAAATTGTTTTTGATGCTCATTTTTCGTCACTTTTTCATTGTAATCCTCAATCAACTTCACTCCTCTTTCTGCAATATCATTTGTACATTTTAAGGTTGAAATGATATTTTTTCCTGTGCGATAATCCTCTCTGTTTTCCCAATTCAGCAGATCGTCCTGAAGAAATTCAACACAAATACCGAATCGTTTAAATAACTGAAGTGAATTGGCGGACAATAATTCAGTTGGTAGATCTTTTTGAACAAAATTTTGGACATCTCGGATTTGCAACGATATTTTTTTCTCAATGACTTCTGTCTCTTCATTTTCTTCTTCTTTTTTATTCAGTCTCTATGTTTTTACTTGCACATTCCATAATTTTTTGAGCCATTCTAATTTTTTCAACTCTCTCAATTCTATCGTCAAATATTGCAATGGCAGCACACTCTTCACTTAGATACCATAAATGGTTTAAAAATTTTGTTATTGCAATGGTTGCAATGTTTTCATTAATATTTTTAAATTTAACCAATTTTCTCAAAAAATATATATCATTTAGGGGAGCTCCTGTAGTATTCATTGCTGAAAACCAGGCCTCTACATAACAGTATACAACCAAAACGCAAATTTCTGCATTCAGTTTTGAATTATCCTTTCTCATTTTCATTTGATCACGAAATAAAAAAAGTTTTAAACAAAAAATCGCTTTAGACATCCATCTCGCTAAATGATATGCACCGGGGGCCCTAAAACTCACATTTGTTTTATCTCCCAAAAAAATGAGCGTCAATTGCAAAAACTCTTTGTAGTCATCACGTGGTTGCTCTTCTGCAAGTTTCTGTTTCACAAAATAAATAATTTCGGGCGCTACATCTTTCAGTGCATTATAAACGGCTTCATCGCTGGTATAATCTAAAAATTTCATTTTATCAATATTCTTCCAGTTTTTTTTCAGTGCTTTGAATTGAGCAATTTCAGGGCCGGATGCTACAATTGCTTTTGTCCTCGTGAATACACCAGCCAAAACGACCTCAAATATATGGTGTCGGCATGGAAGCCACAAAATATCTTGCCCTAACCTTTGTTAAAGCAGAACTGCAGCTCTTTTTATACGTCCAGTGTTTGATGCTGTAGTATCAAAACAAAAGGCTTGAATTTTTTCGGTTAAATTCCATTCATCAGTGATATGGAACACAGCAGAGCAAACTTCCAATCCTCCTGATGATGCAATTCCAGGTACTCCTAATAATTGTTCAAAATCTAAACCAACTGCGATCACAGGAAGCCGATCAATTTTCTGATTTTTTGTGATATCAGGCAATAATTTGGAATCCCAATGCACTTCAATAAAATTTGCATCATTTCCTACCGATTTTATTAATGAATATTTTATTTTCCGCAAAATCTCTCTATTTCTTTTGATAGACGATCTATTGAGAATAAACTCGGTGATATCTATATTAAGAGCTTCTAGGACGACAGAAATAATATGCATTGCATCCCTGTCACTCACTTTACATTTGTCCAAGGCAGCGGCCAGGCGAGGTGTCATTAACGTCTTTCGTCCTCTCTTGTTTGAAGATGGACCCTGTTCAGATTCGATATTAAATATGTGTCATCTTCACTGTTGTCTTGATTTATTACTTTTTTCTGTGAATCTTCGTTTTCTTTATCTTCCATTTCAAAATATGCAATCGAACAACTAGAATTTTCCAACAAATCTTCTTTTCTTTTCAACTCTGCAGCTGTGCGTTCTTCTTTCCGCTTTTCCTTACGTAATAATTTGATATCTACTCCCAACATACAACCTACTCTACCTTTCTCCCTTTGCTTAATTAAAAATTCTCTATCTTCGGCGATTTTAATCTCATTTAACGCATTTAAGGTGGCAATATCGAAAAGGTTGTCTAAATCTTTAAAATCATTTTCTTTTTCTCTCTGCCGTTCAGTATTTTTAGATTTTTCTAAATTTCTGACATTATTGTACAAAGGTTTTAATTTCAAAATACAGTTTGAACGGTTTTGAACTGTATTCTTGCTTTTTTCCAAAAAACGACCACTTCATCAATAACTAAAGCACTGCTGTCATTAAGATTTAAATTTACCACTCTCATGTTATAAAAAAGTACACTCAAAACATCTCATTTACATGGTAATTTACTACCGCAGATTTGATTTTTCATCACTCCAACTAGATAAACATTTTTCCGAAAAGTGGACATTTTAGCACTTTTATTAATTACTTATATAGCACGTCTTTTCTTATGCACTTCATGTACGAAACTAAAACGAATGTAGCATTGAACAAATAATATGTAAAAACAAAACTTGTAGAGACTTGTAGTTGCGCTTGTAGCGAATTCAGAATGCACTTGGTGGTTAGTTGCGCATAGCATCATCATAGCATGTTAGACAGTCAGATGCATGAAACTTTAAGGCCAATGCGGCACGTGTTAATATTATCGGATTGAGTTGAAATTTTGTATTTTTAATGTTTTGGTGTAACTGAACAAAATTACAAATAATTTTGGAAAAATATGAACTTGCAAAAATAAGGACCACCCTAATATATATATATATATATATATATATATATATATATATATATATATATATATATATATATATATATATATATATATATATTTATATATACATATATATATATACATATATATATATATATATATATATATATATATATATATATATATATATATATATATATATATATATATTTATATATATATATATATTTATATATATATATATATATATATATATATATATATATATATATATATATATATATATATATATATATATATATATATACTCTCGAGTCCTGAATACAAGAGAGGGTGGGAATCAACGGGTAGGTGGGAATTTTAGTCCAGATCTAATAAACGGGGGGTTTTAATAAACAGGGAGGGGGGGGGTTTGAATTAATACTTGGAGGATATAAAAAATAATCTTTATAAATATGTTTATATAAAATGATATACATATGAAGTCTCAAACACCAAAAAACTGTGCCTACACCTATGGTAGAATGAAGTTTTGTGCTGCTATAAATATGAAAATATAAAAATTATTTTTTTATTTAAACAGATCCTCGAAAGTGTTCCTGATTGAATTATTTTCATCGCGGTGTTCCACTTCATTATCCAACTGTTCATTGTCAGCTGCTTCAAGGTTGTTGTTTTCAATACGACTTTTAATGGCACAGCGAGATGTTATGTAGCTCCGTTTAAATCTTGTAAGATGTGGAATAAATTGGGTAGATGTTTCTGCATTACTTAAGAGTTTTCCTAATTCATCAATGAAAACAGCATCTTTTCTTAAATCATTATTGCCTCAACATGAATCACCTAATAAAATGTTGGATGAGCTAACAGTATTTAAATTAACTCGATTGTTTTAATCTTGATTTTCTATAGCACCTGTTTCCACGTTTGTATTGTTTTCCTCGTCTGTCTGATGTTCCTCATTGTGTTGATTTATAAATAATTTTTCACCTTCACAATCAAATAGTTCATCTCCCTCATCTAACATAAATTAGCTATTGTACTCAGCATATGTTCCAATTGATAGGAACCTTTAGTTGCCCATTGAAACTTTACATTTTGAGGAGGATTAAGTTTTACCCGAACACCTTTGCCTTTAAACACAAATTCTGGTTTAAGTAAGACTTTAGGGTCACTGCAAACTGGAGTGTAAACAGTAATTCGTTCTCTTGAAAGATAATAATTTTCTTTGATGTATGTGTCCAAACCAGTAAAGTTCAAGGTCTTTTGGCTAGAACTTTCATTCCGGTGGAGTGGCATTTGGTCACCATTCAGCACAGGTGGATCAACTCCAAAATTTTCAATAAAGTATTTACGTACAGTCCAAATGTTTTTCAGGTACTCAAATATTCTTCCTTCACAGTCGGCCTGTATTATTTGAAAGCGTTTGTTAGGATGGCACAGACTGACACCATGCTCACTCATCCAGTTATTTACCCAATGGTTGGAGAAAATAATTTTCCTATCCTCTGGCACCTCTTCTGGTTGTTGGGCAAGCCACTGTTCATAAAAAATTTTGCATTGCGCTGTAAACATTCTCCTGGGTAAACGTGCTTTAAGGGTTCCACGGATGTCTACAAACCACTCAAATAAAAGGTGTTCTACATCTGGGATGGTTAATTTTTGTCCTCCACCTGCTTGACGATACTTTGATTTGCTTGGAGGAGCAGTTACAGCATCTTCATCTGTCTCAACTTGGTTTTGACATCATTTCCCAAGTTTTAGGACTTTTTTTAAGGTGAGGTTATCATGTTTAATGTCTTTAAGGTCAGAATAAAACTCTCTCACAGCTCTTGCAAGGTAACTTTTCCGTAGCAATGTATTAACGTGTTTCCTTCTTTTTTCACGGAAGTTTACTATTTGAAAGTTTTCAGCAACCGATAAATCGTACTCTTTTTTGTAACTTTAACAAAGTTTTCCCAAAGTAATTTTTCTCCTAAACTGTATTTATCTCGGCCAGTTCTTGAAAATGAACTGGCCGAAAATTTCCGATTTGACGCCATGTTACAAAATTTTTTTACAATGTTAAAAAAATTTTAATTTATAAATCCGCACCAATATTTGTTAAAAAACACGCATAAAACTATTCTAACGTGGCTTGCGGTCAAATGTGCATTTTTTAGCAGCTGTTTTATCATAATTTCAAATGGATTTAATATGCTGATATAAGTTTTATACTTTGCAAAGTATAAAACTTATATTCAGCATATTAAATCCTATAATTAAAACTAAAGTTTTGCAAATCTATGGTTTTAATTATAGGATTTAAACCAAAAAAAGAATTAAAAAAGAGTAAAACCAATGCTTCAGTGGGAAATTAACTAAAAGTTCATTTTTAGCAAATCAAGATTTCTTAAGTCGACGATTTTTAAAGCCAGTTTACACTGAAAGTTTTTGTTTTTATCGGTGACTGAAATTATTTTCTAATGTTATGGCCGATTTTCACTGAATTTTTTTTCATTTATTTTCTATTTATATGTTTTTACTTATAAGTAGAAAATAAATGAAAAATGGGGGGGGGGGGGGGTCTTAAGAAGCTTAGGGTGGGTGGGAAAAATATCCAAAAATTAATAAACGGGTGGGGACGTTTATTAAGGACTCGAGATTACACACACATATATATACACACACACATATATACACACGCACACGCACGCACGCATGCACCCCCATACACACGCATATATATATATATATATATATATATATATATATATATATATATATATATATATATATATATATATATATATATATATATATATATATATAAAAGCATTTTTATTTTTAGTAACATATTTGAAGATAATAATGCTGAAAGAATGTTAGCAGGTGAAAAACTAGCACAAGCTGTTTTATCGTCGAAGTTAAATACAAAAACAAATGATGCAACCAAACAAAAATTAAACAGTAATCGTAAAAGCACGAAGATTCCAGTAAGAGATACGCATTCCAGTAGACTTCGAAAGAACGCTTTATTGATAGATGTAATAAATCTAAAAAAAATAAAAAACGAAAAGTTTGTTAAAAAGCCTTTACAGGTAAAAAAGGCGAATCTCTTAGAAGAAAAGACTCAAAAGTTGTCTGGCAGTTCCCCTAGGCTTGCTGATCCCCAAGTGTTCATTACCAAAAAGTCCTATGAACTGTATAAAGCAAAATCTGCAAAACAGCATTTAGAAAGAAGTGTTAATAGTTTATACAATAACAAAAAGTAATATATGAATATATATATATATATATATATATATATATATATATATATATATATATATATATATATATATATATATATATATATATATATATATATATATATATATATATATATAGACACCCACACACACACACACATGTTTATACACATACATAAGTTAATACATACTAATATTTATATGTTTTTACTTTTTAATATAAACATACATATATATGAGTGTATATATATATATATATATATATATATATATATATATATATATATATATATATATATATATGTATATTATATATTTATGATATATCTACTAAATTTTATTATAAAATTTAGTAGCTGCTTTCTCTTTCAGTACGAACGATTCTCTATTAGATGCTTTCAAATATGTTTCGCCACGTCAAACTGATCAAATGCCTACATTTCATAAAAAATCTATCGAGAAAACAACATTTAAATATCCGGTTGATGCATCTAACGAAACAATACAATTACTGGTAGGTTATTTTTCAAGTCGATTATGAATTAATGTGTTAACTTTATTCATGGTTTTAAAAAGATATGCAGCATTTGATATTGTATTTAAATCTATTTACTTTCAATATTTTTTCAAGGCTGAGGCTGAAATGGCGTTGCTAGATGAAAAAGAACCAGCACAAAGCGAATTATCAGTTAAACTTCCAGAAAGTATTGATTGGAATGAAATAGAAAAAATATTGAACACACCATAATTTTCATAAGAAATAAAAGTAGTTTTGCAAACAAAGTCGCAAAAAAAATTTTCTGTCTGGGTGCTCTATTGTTATTTTTAAATGATATAAACTTTTTTCTTCTTCATCCACATCTATTTCCAAGCTTTTTAATAAAATATCGATTCCTATAGTGCACAAAGAAATTTAATTTAAAATCTAGTAGACTCATCAGTGGGCCAATAGGTGGAGAAAAATAAAAAATCTATTTATAAAAACTTAATTGTTTTTTTTAGAAATTTATATTGTAGACCTTATAGGGTTACATAAGTAAATAAACAAGTTTTTAAAATCCAATCTCCTAGATACCTTGTTTTTCTAATTTAATAATGTGCATTTGAAATCACACAATAAATAAAAAATTAAATTAAGTACCTAATTAAGGCCGTCCCAAACCATAAAAGGAAAAATATTTGGTGAAGGATTAGGGAAAAACAAAAATTAATTGTAGAAATGGTGCTTGGTAGGTGCAAGCAGAAATACGCAAGGCCGCATATGTGATCAACTTTAAATTACACTCTCTTATATAGATATAAAAATTTACAATCAAATTTTCTAAACTCAGCTGAGAGCAGTAGGTGCTAGGCTTTTTATTATAAATGATATCTAAATGTAGATTTTTCTTTAAAAAATTGAAGAAGACGCATAAAGAACGGTTTTAGATTTTTAGCATTTAAATCTTGCTAAAGTTTTTTTAAAATAGGAGTCGTCCATAAATTACGTCACGCTTAAGAGGAAGGGGGAATTTTTTTGTGACAACTCCATACGGAACTTGTTCGTGTGTGTGTGTGAAGGGGGTCTAAAACGGTCAAAAATTGCGTAACGTAGGGGAGAGTAGGGTATTGGCGAACACCTAAGCGGGAATGTAAAATAAAGACACCAGTTATACAAAGTTTATCATATTTATTGCTTATCAATTAGTTTAACTATTCAGTCACAAATCCTCAAAAGTAATTTTTAAAAATCTTATTATAAAATAAAAATTTATGGCAAAAATAAAACCATTGGTGTTCCGAATTACCCTACCTACGTGGAGTAATTCCGAACACATCGGGGGGCAATCACAAACACTGTTGTGTAATAACGAATAAAATGCTAATTGCAATAACTAAGTCTAAAAATTATATTATGCAACAACAATAAAAAAAAAGTAGTGGCTTTATTTCCATAGAAGTACAACAGAGTGTTAATCAAGAAAAAAGCTGCATAAAATTATCAAAAAAAGTTAAAATCAAATTATAGTAAACAACATCCGCAGCTTCATTACACTACTCCACGTCTGGAACTGCGCATAGGACCCCTTCTCAGCAGGTAAAAAGAAATTGTTGAATTTATTTTTCTACAACGATGTTTTGACCATGTTCGGAGTTACCCCGCGTTCGCCATTACCCCACTTGCCCCTAATTTGTGGACGTAGTACAACCTGCTTCATTTCCTGGTTTCTTGTAGGATACGCTATAAAACACCCCTTGCCTTAGGGCTCTTGGATGAGTAAAAGCTAGAGATGGTGTCTCGATAAAAATACTCAACTTGGGCAGATATTAAAGGCATCCGGCTACTGTCTTGTAGAAGGCCTCTTAGGAAAAGACTTAAGGAGTAAACAGATATTATCTGTTGACCAGCCTCAGACCCCTTCTTCATCTATTAGGCTGGCGCAGATGTATTTACAATACATTGTTTCCAGTTTAGGATGTTGAATGCTGGATCTTCTTGACTCAATGCATAGTTTTTGCTTGTGTTTCTGTTTTTATGATTAGGCAACTCATTCTATTATCTCCTAATGAGGGTACAGCTCTAAAACTCATTTTTATGGTTTTGAGGCCGGCTGGTAGTCAGGTTTCCCGAATTCTGTGGTAGCTCTGAGAGAGGTTGATTCCATCAACAGCTGTAAAATATCAGAGTACTAACAGAGCCATGTTGCGCATGGATGGTGTCCCTGTTCGTACTTTTGGTGTGCATTGTCGAGGCCATTTTTGGAGCCCTTTGTTACGGCTTAGGGTTTATTAATAGTAACGAGGCATTGGGCTATTAAATAGTGCACTGAGTACTCTCTATGCTTTGAGTCAAGTTCTTTAACAAAGCTTTCCAAAACTAGTTGGTCGATTCCAATTAGTTTTAGAGATTGGCTCCATGACCTATTCGTAGAAACGTGTTCGGCAAATGCTTTAAACCAACTTGTATTTGATAATACTCCACATAATAGCCTCCTAGATCTAATACTAATCAATAACTCAAAAAATGTTTTTAATGTAGAAGCTATTGCCCCATTTACAAGTACTTGCAACTACAGTATGATAGATTTCGATTGTAATTTGGAGAAATCCAAATCAATTAAAAATTGGTGATTACAACGCCATACAATCAGATTTACAAAATGTTAACTGGTATATATTGCCGAGCAAAATTAAGATGTTAAAGTATTCTGGCAAATTGTTTATAAATATTTAAACTTATCTATTTCCGCACATATTCCAGTACATTGCAATAAAAAAAATAATATCCAACCTATAGCCATTTGGAAATTGGCCTCTAAAAAACGCATTCTCTATAAAGAATACAAAAGAACTGGTAATAAATACATTCATATTAAATATAAGGTTTGTTCTCGTTTATACGATGCAGAAATAAATAAATATTGTATTCTCAGAGAGAAAGATAATATTGTTTTGTTCTTTTGTAAAAGTAAAAATCAAATGCTGTAGCTCTGTTGCACCACTATTACGCACCACTATTACACCACTATTTGCACCACTATTACGACCAAATGGTTCTCTTTGCACAGATGATTGTGAAAAGTCACATCTTTTAAACAATTTTTTCAGTTCAGTTTTTGTTACAGATAATGGTATTGCACCTGTCTTAGATTTGCCAACACACTCGAACTCTTTAAATAATGTAATGTTTCCATACAACTCTGCAGTTTTATCCCTACAAAATCTTCCATCAAAGTCCTCCAAATCATCTGATGGAAACCCAGAAATACTTTTAAAATCGCAAATGCCATTGCTATTCCTATTTTCATAATTTTTGAATTGTCAATGTCAAAAATACCACACCTTTAATTGGGAAAACCGCCATAGTGTGCCCCATCTATAAGAAAGGAAACCCGTCATTAACCACAATTTATAGACCTATTTTTATGAAGTGCATTATTTGTTAGGTTATGGAGTCAATAATTGCAGAATGCATTACAAACTATTTACTAATCAATAACCTTATTACCGCTCATCAGTTTGGCTTTTTAAAGTTTAGGTCCGCCTGTACACAGATATTGCAACCTTAAATGAGTGGACCACTGCTGCTAATAACAAAGAGATAATTAATGTTGTATAAATAGACTTTGAAAAAGCCTTTCATTCTGTGACTCACTCTAAGTTACTGTTCAAACTGAATTGTTATGGTATCTAGTATGAATTGCTAAACTGGATTACCAATTTTTTAACAAATCGTTCTCAATGTGTACTTCTAAGCTAATAATCAATAAACTTAACTAAATTATAGTTAACAAACTAAACAATAGTTACCTGAAATGAACCAGCTGGTTAATATTGTAACATGTTTTCAATGTGAAAAATTCATGATACGTGGTGTTAGAATTCAGTTTTGCTAACTAACAAGATACAGGAAACAAGTTTACCTAGTTTAAACACTTTTCCCGGTATTATTTAAAATAAGTGTTGTTAGAATCAGGTGTAGAATTGGCCATAGTTTCTTATTCACTACTTAACTCAAAACGGCCAAATTTTGAGATACGTGATGTTGGAGTTTAGCTATCGATACATGACATGTAAATTCTAGTTGTAATGATATTTGTAATTCTATTAAAATTATTATAAAAATGTTTATTTGAATATACATGAGCATTTAAAAAAAAAAATATGATATTTTCATTACTGCGAAGAACTTGGGAAAAAAAACTTATTTTGATTATCTCAAAATTTATTTGAATATTCTTCCATCTATAGATCATATATCAGAAATATATTTTTTCAAACAAAGAAGTCTATATAAATATTAATCTCCAAAAATTTTCTCATTATAAGCAACTTTCTAACATATTTAATTTTTTTAAAAAACTAGTTTGGATTCATACTTTCTACTGCGCCAGTTCAGGTTTTTGTAAAGAACTATTTCAGGTTACCTATCACGGTTGTTCAGTTTTCAGTTCAGGTTCAGGTGAATTGCCGGAATGTTCGTTTGGCACTTGTTGAAGGAAACTAGTTCAGGCGAAACGCCTGAGAGTTCATATAATTTACCGAATCTTTTTTAAGAGTGTAGGTATTCATCTTTGCAATAATCAAGAGGTTTAATAATTAAATATTCATTTTTTTGTTTTAGATGCATTTTAGCTTAATTTAGTTACATTTGCTAAAGGAAATTGGTGGAACAGAGCTGGTAAAAACCATTGCATATGTTATGTCGCGACGTTACTAACGTTATGTCAAAAATAAACATGGATGGTACAGGAAATTTCGGAAACTTCCGAAATTTTCTGTACCACCCATGGGGCTTGGTAATAAGATCAGGTCTTTTATAACTATATCTTATTTATAAATTTTATCACTTTTTTAATATATCTTATTTATAAATTTCATCACTTTTATAACTATATCTTATTAAAAAGTTATAACATGATTTTAATTTACATAAGTTTTAAAACTTAAATAAACTGAAATTACTTTAACAAAATCAAAGAAACTATTAGACAAGATCTAAAAGTTTATTAAACGTTTACTTAGACTAAATCTAAACGCTTTATATACGTTAATTAGACTAGATTTAAACGTAAATTAGACAAAATATAAACGCTTTATATACGCATAATAATCCTGTAATAGACGTTTAAAATACGTTTGAGTATAAACGTTTTATAGACGTTTGTTCTGAATGTTAATCTGGATTTCATTTTAAACGGATAATCGACCAAATCTGAACGTTTTGTCTAAACGTTGATTTGACGTTTAATAGACGTTAGTGTGTTTACTGGTATCACACCTGAGTACAAAGATGTGTTTGCAAAAAAAAAACAGAACGGAGGCAGAACAACACGAATTCAACAAACAGAATTGCAAAAAGAAAGAGCAAAATGATGAACTCGCAAAATTAAATCTGCTCGACTCGCCATTTCGTTTCGTCATCCGTTGACGCCTTAAATGCGTTAAGCCAATAAACACACAAGAATCAGCTGCTCACCAAAGATCAATCTTTCTCAATATCAAGAACGTTGCTGGGGCTATTGCTAATGACTCAAAATCAAAAATCACTACAAATATTGTTGATGAAATTTCACCCCCCGCCCCAGCTAGAGCAAACCCTGAATCAGCCTCAACTATCCCAACCGGTACAACCATCAAGCCTCGTTAATTTATTTATTTTTATCTTTACTGTGGCACTTTGAGAATTAACATCGTTTTTTAAATAGATAGCTACGCCACCTCCTATCCTTTTGGCCTTGTTTTGTGAAAAAATGTTATAACCTGTAATAGCAGTATCTAAAGCCTCAGTAAACCACGTCTTGGTGGTTGATTGTATTAGTCAATTTTCGTTTGATTTAGTGAGCATAGATTTGCCCAGAAACTGATGTTCCTGAAAACCTTTACTAAACAAGTTTTCGATAATTCGGGCTGAGGAGATATGGCAGTAAAACGTTTTATTGACGGTAATTGTCGAGTTAGGCGTTTTCTTTTTTGCGTTGGTAAATCGTATTCAAAAAAAAATTCTTGTAAAGAACGCAATACCTCAAGGGACTGTTTTGGGACCCATCTTATCTTTTAGTTTTTACAAACAATGTAACTTCATGTATTGATAGTGATTGCAGCATTAAGTAGTTTGCTTATGACAGCAAGTTATATTAAGCAAGCAATGATGGAAACAACATACACCTCATCAATACCTTAAAAAAATTTTCAGAATTGTCAAAAGTTTGGCAACTTAATATAGCAACCAAAAAATATTTTCATCTACGTTATGGAAACAGTTCTTTACTATTAAATTTATACTCAATGAATATTGGTACACCTATTGAATCTTTTAATTCAATTCAAGATATCGGTCGTGTCTTCGGATGTGAAGTTTTTTAATCGCTGCTCTTTCATTACAAGCAAGGCACATTCTCGTACCTACTTTTAAAATCCTTCATCAGTAACAAGTTCAAGCTTCTGATCAAAGCCTATAAAGTATCATCAAAGTATCATCGACCTATCATAGAATCTTGTACCTTTGTGAGGAATCCCCATCTTTTAAAAGATATACGTCGGTTAGAAAGGTTCAGAAATCCTTTACTAGAAGTGTCTGTAAAAGATGTCGTATTGCTTATAAAGGTTATTCTTCAAGACTCAGTATCTGCAATCTCGAATCCTTTGAATGCCATAGAATAAAATTTGATCTTGTAATGATTTATAAAATTATACACAACCTTGTTGATCTACTTTTTTCTGAGTTTTTTACATTTGCTCCTTCTTACTATACTATAAGATGTCATGCATAAAAACTTTATCCACGTATTAAATGTAAAAAAGATACATGAAAATTTTTCTACTGTGAAAAAATTATCAAGATATGGAATTCTCTACCTGATTATAACGTTTTACTCATTTTGTCTTTGTTTAAATCAAATTTAAAAAAGTACAATGTTCATCACCATTGCATACTATTTTAACTAGTTGTTTTTTTGTTGTTTTTTTTTGTCAGTGTTACATAAGAATAATTTTGATATTACCTGTATACTTTTTGAATTTCTTTTTTTTAAATGCAAATAAATCAGAAAATAAATGAATAATAAAATTAAAAATGACTAAAGTACCAAAAACTAGAATACACAAAAAACCATCGTCACCACCAAGTTATCTAAACCTATCTGTCACTAACATTCGTGGTCTTCGAAGTAACTTTTCTTCTGTTGAGTCATCTCTTGCCAATTTCACCAGACCTACTTGCTCTTTGTGAGACTAATATGAGTTCGGCTGTCTTATCTTGTGATCTCAGTGTTGATGTTTATCTTCCTTTAATTCGTAAAGACTCCAATAGTCACATGCTTGGCCGGGGCATTTACATTCATAAGAAATCACCCATTTGTCGGGAAACTAGGTTTGAATCCACAGACTATTCTTTATGTGCTTTCGTTTAGAACCATTTATATTTATCGCCTTTCTCTTTGTTCTATATCGTTCTCCTTCATTTTAAGACTGCACTATTTTCGATGTTATTTTTGATCAAATTGACCAAGCTCTCTCTATTTATCCATCAGCCAATATTGTTGTTGTTGGTGACTTTAATGCTCATCACACTGAATAGCTTGACTCTAGTATTAGTGACTCTGCAGGCATAAGGCCCACAAATTTTGTTTTTCTCAATCTCTAACGCAAATAGTCAACTTTCCAACTCGTTTTCCAGACAACCTGAATCATTTACCTTCTCTACTCAACTTATGTCTTGTTTCTGATCCTAATCAGTGCTCAGTTTCCCCACATTCGCTTCTGATCACGGTTCGATCCCTATAAAACTATTATCTCATTCTTCATCATCAAAACCCCCTATCATCGTACCTCTTACAACTACCTTAAAGCAGACTCCTTCCGTGATTTTCTTCGTTATTCCTTCGTTCTTCCTTGGTGAAAAATCTTTCGTCTTCCTGCTGATAAATGTGCTTCTTACATAACTTCTTGGATTCAGAATGGCAGGAAATCTTTTATTCCCTCTCTGCAATTCCAAGTCAAGCCTCACTTTGTTCTCCTTTACCTCGCATTGTGCTGCTGCAATTTCCAATCGAAACCATTACTTCCATATCTATCAGCAAAATAATTCTCCAGAAAATAGATGTCTGTTTACTATTACTAGAAACCATTGTAAAAACGTTTTGTCTAACGCTAAAGCCCGCTATTCTCAGGTTATGAAATCTCGTATTTTATCTCAAAAATTAGGCTCTTGTGACTTCTAAAGAATCTTTAATAGTATCAATAATAAGGGCAAATCTGTTATTCGACCTCTCTTGTACGGTTCAGATTTTGTCACCTCACCTAAAAACAAAGCTGAATTGTTTGCTTAGAACTTTTCATCAAAATCATCTCTTGATTTCACTAGTTGCGTTCTACCTAGTATTGCAGACAAAGAGGTCGATCCATTTGTATTACTCCAGCTTCTGTATCTAAAATGATTTCCTGCTTAGACTCTTCTACAGCTTGTGGTCCAAACAACATACCTATTGTGGTCTTACAGAAGTATTCTTCGGAGCTGTCGTCTTCACTTTCAAAACTATCTAACAAGTACTTATCGGAGTCTTGTTTTCCGGCATGCTGGAAAGTGGCATCTGTTATCCCTATTTTCAAAAATTCTGGAGAGCAATCTGACTCTTCTATCTACCGTCCCATTAGTCTTTTTCCTATCATAACCAAGGTTTTTAAGTCTTTAATTAACAAGCACTTAATCTTTCATCTTGAATCTAATATATCACTTTCTGATCATCTATATGGATTTTGATCTTTTTGTTCTTCTGCCGATTTGTTAACAGTAATAACCCAAAGGTTTTATCGTGCATTAAATAGATGTGGAGAGGCTAAGGCTCTTGCTCTCGATATTTTTAACGTCTTTAATCAAGTTTAGCATGCTAGTCTTCTCCGTAAATTCTCTTCTTATGATGTATCTGGTAACATTTTCAAGATTATTGAATCCTTCCTTACCAAACGCTGTATAAAAGTTGTTCTAGATAAACAGCACTCTTCTTCATTACCTGTGACTTCAGGGGTTCCTCAAGATTTTTTCTTTGGGCCTATATTTATTTTATTTTACATTAACGATCTACCAGAAATTCTTACATCTAAGATAGCATTATTTGCTGATGATTCTACTCTTGTCTTGATAAGAAGTCAACGCTCTCTGATTGCTTGGAGAGGGCATTTGAGCTTGAAAAGGATCTCACTTCTGCTACAGCATGGGGGTTACAGTGGCTGGTGAACTTTAAGTCAGATAAAACTCAATTTTTTTCAGCCAATCGTTATCTCAATAATTTAGATCTTCCTATACTTATGAACGGTGATGTGCTCGACGAGTCATCTACCTTTCATTTTGCTGTATTAACTCTTACTTTCGATCTTTCTTGGAAACTATATATCAAATCCATTGCAAAATTAGCATCTGCTAAGGTTACATCTTTTTATCGTGCTTGACACTTTCTTACTCCGGATTCTATTCTTAATCTCTATAAATCCCAAATCTGTCCATGTATGAAATACTGTTGCCATATCTGGAGCGGATCTTCTAATGGTGCCCTTTCTCATTTATACAAGGTGCAAAAACGCAATGTAAACATATTTGAACCTGCTTTTGCAGCCAACCTCTAACTCTTTTCTACAAATAATATCATAGGCACTGCTCTAAAGAGCTAGCGTCTCTTGTGCCATCTACTTAAATTTATTCTCGTGTTACGTCATTCAATTAAGTCTCATCCTTTTACTGTGACTATTCTCTTCCAGTAACTTCCAACTCTAATAGTGGTTGCTTGCAGCCTTGTTGGAAGCGAAGACGTTAAAAAAATAATAAATGTTCAAACTAGGGATGCCAAATATTTAAGTTTTCAATATTTGTACAAATACCAAATACCCTAAATAGTGACCCCCCAAATGTTTGTACAAATACCAAATACCCTAAATAGTGACCCCCCAAATGTTTGTACAAATACCAAATAGTAATATAGTAAAAAAATCAAGTGATTTCAATTCAAATTTTAGCTTTTATTTAAGAAGTGATATTTTAAAAATACAAGCATATTCAATTTTTCTTCTTTCATTCTATTACGAAGTTTAGTCTTGAAGTTTCCAGCTACAGAAAAGGCTCTTTCAACGTCTGTTGATGTTGCTTGCACAGTTAAAAAGGCATCGTAGGTCATCTGAATTTTATCTGTACGTTCTTTTGTTCCTTCAAATGCCTTAGTTTCATTTTCGATCGAAGTTTTGACTGTTTTCTGATGATTTACAAATTGATTGATAGTGCCATCAAGCTTGGATGTTGTATTTGAATCATTTTCATCATCATTTTCTTCCAACAATGATTCTGCAAATAGTCTTGTATTGAGTTCCTTAATTTCTTTTCTAATAGTTAGTTTTGACGAATATTTAAAATAATCATTTTTCTTTGGATAATCACCAGTGTGAAGAAAAATCAGTGTTGATATTAAGTTAATATTTCTTCGTGAATCAATTCGAGTTTTTAAATTTTCGAGCATTTTTTGCGAAATATCACTTTCCTGTGCGTTGAGTGTGTTGAATAAATAAATAAATGATCCTTCTGCCACCATCAAATTGCATTTACAGCCTAATTTTTAAATAAGTTCTTCAACAGAAATCAAACAATCTATTATGCCTTTACTTCAGTTTCAATGTTGTCATCATATGAACCTTCAAATTCAATTATTGTAGATTTTACAATTTCTTTCAGTTCATAAAATCTCTGCAGCATAGGAAGTACACTATTCCATCTTGTCTTGCAGTCAATTACTAGAGTTAACTCTTTTCCTGTGTTTTTTTGGACATTTTCTTTAAAGCTAGCAATTTTAAATAAAGATTTTTGAAATTTTCTCCCATATCCTCGAACAACTGATATAACATCAAAGTAGGTTTTTTCCATTGGTAAAGAGCTTTCATGTTCATCAAAATCTAGTTTTTCATTAAAATCTTCATCTTCATTATCAAGTTCAACATTATCATTATATTCATCCATCTCTTCACGATCTTTTTAATATAAACAGTCAACAATAGTTAAATTTATTCCATGATTGTAACAAAGTTGACTTTCAAATGGCATCAAGGTGGCATATTTTTTCATTACGGAAGCTCCATCGTTTATAGTTGAGACAATATCTTCTGAAATGTCAAGTTTGATGTCCTGGAGTTTTTTTCTGACAATTGTTTTCAATTTTTCAGCATTACAACTACCTGGTCCAACAGAAGCTAATGCAAATTGCTTAGGTTTAGTGCCGTTGTGAATTTTGATATTTAAATATCTCTTGAATGTATTATCAGTCCACTCATCAATTATTGTACTAAATTTCTTTCCCATGACTTTAGACTCTTGACTTTTTAACACAAATTCATGAAAAACTTCTTCGTAGTATTTTTTAATGTCTTCCCAAACTGTTGATCTTGATTTAGGCATTTGATGACCGCGTGATGACAAATATGATTTAGTAGCATCCGAATTTATTATTTGATTAACTGAAAATCCATCTTTGGCTGCACATTTTGATATTAACAACTATCTAGACTCTCAAACTGTAAAACTTGTTATTGGACGTTGAATTTTTTGATTACTTGGACCTTCTGTTGAATGTATTCTTTCTTTTAAGAGATATATCGATGCCATGTTTCAATTTTTAATGATTCATCAAGTTCGTTGTTTCATAATTAACAATCGTACAAACTTCATTACAGTTGC
This sequence comes from Hydra vulgaris, assembly GCF_038396675.1. Classification (NCBI taxonomy): domain Eukaryota; kingdom Metazoa; phylum Cnidaria; class Hydrozoa; order Anthoathecata; family Hydridae; genus Hydra; species Hydra vulgaris. The sequence goes on along the minus strand of NC_088926.1, from coordinate 16,824,836 downwards.
CAACTTGACATTTTGCCTGATTTTTATTGATTTTTACAAAATGTTTCCACCCTTCACTCGTTATTTTCTAAATAAAATTTTAGTTTAGTCAACGTAACCTAAAAAAGCATGAGACTCATACCTGATAGTAGTATTTATAGCACTTCTTTGTATAATTTCAATAGTTACTTGATTAAGTTCACAATTAAACAAAGAGAAGTTTTAAAATTTCAGTAGTAGTGAATTAATTATGATATAAATATCACGAAAATTGAAATAAAGGGTTCGTAACAAAGTAGACTTTTAAAAATGTGACGGCTATTTTGTAAAAAAATGCTGAAAAATTATTTAAAAATTTTTACACTGTTTGTATACAAATATTTGGGTAAAAATACAAATATTTGGGTGACCCCAAATAGTGTTAAAAACGCCAAATACCCAAATAACAAATAATTGGGTTCAATATCCCTAGTCCAAACGGTTTTTTAATGTACATTTTTGTGGATTGTTGTACTGTGGTTATTTTATGTGAACATGGGTAAAACGATGATTTATGGAAGAGAAGATTTATTATTTGTATTTATGTATCCGAAATGTTTTTATTTATGTTAAAAAAAAGTTTAGTTGAGGAAAGAGGAATTAGTTTGTTTACGAAAAAAAAAGGATTTTTAATTTCTCGTTTTGCTTAAAGTGAGAAAGTTTTAATATCGTCTAAATAATTTTTTAAAAATGCCGTTTTCATTTAGAAAATTGTTTTTTTTATCTTAGATGGGTCAAATGTGGGTTCTGTTAAATAAAGTCCAAAAAATGGAAAAACAATATATTATTTGCGAAAAATAGTGATTTCATACACCCTTATATTAACTTTTTACACTAAAACAATACATAACACTACACAATGAAATTCTCCGGGCCCAAAACAAACTATGATCTTATGATGAAAATGCTTTGCAACTATAAGCTAGGGTTTCCGGAATAAGGAGGAGTTAGGGAAAAGACTTCAATCAACCTGAGGAGGCCAATGTGCTCTTGATGTACTAATGTATGATATATGTTATTACCTAGATTCTTATATATATAAAAAAGTTAATAAAATTCAATTTTATTGAACTTTATATGTTTATATTCACAATGTCAGAGAAATTAAGTGCATAAAATAAACAAAGAAAATACTGTATTAAAAAACCACACCTACCTATGCAATCATAACCACTCCAGGAGACCAAACATGCCCAGATTTAAACCCCCGAAACTCAAATACCTATATATAGACATACAACTATTCCATCAAATTGGAAAAACATTGGAACATCCCAGGTCCACCCTTGACTACCCCTAAAATGATGATCTGTACGGTTATGACCACTCCCAGAGATCAAATATACCCTAATTTGAATTCCCCGATCTCAATTACCTATATTTAGACATACAAAATATTATATTATTATAATTTATTAAAAATTATAACAATATAATATATGTATATTATATTATATAATTTTAGCTATTAAAAATTAAATTAGCTAAAGATTCAAGATTAGCTTTGTAATTTTTAAAAATTGATGTTTTCAATATTATTTACTCATGTTATTAATAATAGTAAATAATATTAATAAAATAAGTAATACCAAAACTAAATAATACTAAAAAAAAAAAAGTATAACACGATAATGTAATAATAGGTAATAATAGTAAGAATATAATAATAGGTGTAAATAATACAAAAAAAAACCAAGGTTGACTTTATAATTTTTTTAAAATTATAAAGTTAACCTTGGTTCTATTTTTTCATAATAATTATTTAACAAAACCTAAAACCGTTTTGCATTTTTTTACGTGTCACATGTCAAAAACTTTTATAGCTCTAAAGAGATTACCAATCCTGATTCTAAAAATAGAAAAAAGACTTTTGATATGCTTTTAGATCAACTTTTTTTTAGAGCTTTTTTAAGAGCCGGTAAAAGACATAGTGGCATTGAGATATTTTTCAATATTGTGAATATTCCGCGTTTACGTTTACGAGGATACAACAATATCGTAAATTAAAAAAAAAAAAAGCACGTTGCTTATGTAAAATCAAAATCCATGGCAGAATAAATATCTATGTCAGCTTAACACCGTGTTGACAATTGTTCTGCATGTAATGTAATGAAACCGATAGAAATATAACAAGTAGCGTGGCGTTGTGGATACTTTTCTTTGGATGTTGTACTTACTTTATCTAATAATAAAAAATGAACTTCATGCATAGCTTGTATGAATGCGAGCTCAAAAAATTGTTTATGTTGATAAGCATATTATTGAAATTGCGTTTGCATCAGCCGTTTTTATATTCAATGATGGAGAATTTATCCGTTTTAAAAAATTTAAAGGTACGCGAATGATTTTTTCTTGTGTCAAGGAAATGAATATCAAATCTAGTGACGAGAAGAAGTTTATGCACTAGTTGGTAGTTATAGACTAGATAATAGTGTTAAGTTTTAATTTTTTGATTTTGCATTGGACGTTTTTGAATCTTTTTTCAGGGATTTTTTAAATAAGTACTTGAGCTTTTTGTTTTAGAGCAAATGTTTTATTATACGAACAGAATTAACTGAAACTCACAAAAAGGTTGATATATTACTTTAAAAACTTTTTAATTGAAACTAGTAAAAATAAAAGTATGTAAAAAGAACTTTTAAGAAAAAGAAACATTTATAAAGTCTGATTAAAAATTCACATGAGATTGATATTTTAGATTGTTGGGCGCAGCCATGCGATAATACCTCAGCTATGAATAGTAAATACAGTATTGTTTTGGTAAAAGTTAAAAAACAGGTATTCTAGCTGTTTGGATATCTTATGCTCGATATCCTTTAAATTTGGTAAAGGTGACTGCAGCTGAGTGTTGTTCGATTGTTGTGATTTTTTTTAACTTGCTTGAGGAGCAACATTTTTTTTCACCAGCTCGACACGTCGCTATGAGATGTTTGGAGAAGTTTTAAAAAAAGAAGATAGGAACTGAGCATGTGTGCCTAAAAGTATCAGCCCAACACGCTGGCCTTGCATAGCAGATGCCACTATTGCTCTTGTAAATGGTTATTCCCAGATTAGGGATGAGCTTCACAAACTTATTAAAGACAAGGTTATCTAACTTTTATGCATGCATGTTGCATTTGGAAACTGGAATATTTTGCCATGACAATAGTAAATTTGACAATAGTAAGTGACAATAGTAAGGCTGTGGCTGGTAATTGTAATCTTTTTAAAGATGTTAGAAGAAAAGATAAAGTAGTTAGAAATTTTTAACTAATATAACCTCCTAATTCAGAACATGCATAAAATACTTTCAATAAAGCTTTTGCGCTCATCAACGTTTAAGAAACAATGCCGTTACAAGGTTGTAATTTCTATCATTCATACAATTTTCGTGTTACTAAGGAAAAGTTTCTTCCAGAATGAACAGTATCGACTGTTACTGGTTTTCTAACAGAAAGAGACATTCAGGCATAAGTATATCATACAGCAATACGCCTAATACAGTTGCAGATACAAGTTATTGAATCATAAATGATCTTTAAAGACTAGATTGAATTGTTTAGATCAACCGGTTGAAGCATTCATACTAGCCAATAGATGAGAAACGTCATGGAAGAAGCCAGCTTACTTCTTTCTTGTTTTGTTTCATTTGAGTTGTCTAAATACATAAATGACAAAAAATATTAATTCCGGTTTAATCCATATTCATTATCAAATCTATAGTGCATTCCAATAAGGTTCTAATTTAAAAAAGAAACTGTTGAAGTACTGAAATACGACTATCAATTTAATGATTTGATTAAAAATTTTTTGCCACCATTTGATGAAACTTAACAATTTTTCACAATATTGATAGGTCGTAAAGTTGCAACAGCATTATCTACAGCAACTACATTTTCTCAGTGTTGTTCAGTTTAAGGCTGCAATCGAATAAAAGTAAATGATCTTAACTCAACTAAAAATATGCTATTACTCTTGGAAACTCTTTGAGCCTTCTCAATCAAATACACTAAATAGTCTTCAGTCTATTATTCTCATCTGTATGCATCCTGATTCACATTTTTAATACAATCTCAGTATATATATAAATTAAAATTGATTAAGAACTATTGGAGAGCTATTATGGGAAAAGAAAGCATTTTGGATCCATGATGCTATTAGCTGAAAATAAATTGCTAAGTATCTATCATATGATGACATAATAACAAATATTGCTGGTAAAAAAGCAAGAAGAGAGTGTTTTTAATAAGAATAGGCGGTTTTCTATTATTTTAATTTCTAAAAAATATGTCTAATAATTTAGTTTATATTGTATTCTAAAAAAAATAAATTACTTATATGTAGTCATATGGAACTTGATGAAGACTGAAACTAGTTTTGTCATTAAGCACCTTTATACAGGGCAGACGACACCGGGGGGCCGGAGGGGCATATTCCCCCCCCCCCCCCCGCCATTTTTTTATTAGAAAGGAAAAGAAAAATCTAGATATGTAGGACTTTTTTAACAAATTGATGATTGTGTTACCCCACTTCGAAACCCGTGTCGTCGGCCCTGTTGTATGGAATTATTGAAGATCAACTTAAACATCTTGAAGAGTCTGACTAACTGGCTTATATATGGATGAGTAATGCAAAACAATATGGAGACAAAATTTAAATGTGCTGGACTTTGATGAACAATAAAGCTGATGTGCAACTTGTCGAGTAATTTCGTTTGTAATGAAAATTCTTCCAGTGTAAAATAAGTAACTAAAGTTATTTATTTTCATCTGGTACATAAAGAACACCTTAACAACCATACAAAAAAACTATCATTTAGATCATTAACTACGAAATTGAGTATATGAGAGGCGCATTGAGCAAAGGCGGCATTAAGGTTAAATCCTTCGAATTTTGCCTGAACACCATTTTCTTTCCCAGCCATTTTGGAGCACCAATAATGACCCTGAACGAGTAAGTTATTAAAGAGTAAGCCAAATGTTTTGCAATATTGAATGATACAATCAAATATCATGGCAGCAGCAAAATCTTTTAGCGGTAAAAATCGAAAAAATTCCTGACAAATCTTAGTCTTCTCACTAGATTATGGGTCGGGAACCCTTTTTTAACCTAAGAGGCATAACGGCTAAAGAAATTCAAAATAGTAATAAAGAGCCACAAAAATACAGAATTAAAATTTTTTTTTTTATTAACTTGAAATCATAAAATGAAATTCACATATTATATTAAAAAGATAGAAAAAGCTATAGTTAATAACAATTATTATTGGTGAAATGAAGTTTAATGTGATTTCTGGATTTGAACTTTTTTTGATAATTTGGTTAAATTTGGCTGATATTTCGTTGAATGCAACTGTAGTAGAGCCTGCGTACTTTCATCTGTTAACCTACTTCGGTATTTATTTTTAATAAAATTCATCGATGAAAAAAATTGTTCACAATTATACGTTGAACTAAAAATGGTTAATAGACCAAAAGCAAGTTTTTTGGAATTTATATAAGTATTTGGCAGTGAAGTCCAGCATTGGAATATGGTATACTGTGGCGTATCTTTTGTGTTTTCTTCATAGATGGCGATATGTGCAAGCATTGCTTCAAATTTATCAGCCCAGATACTTTTATTCCAAATCTCGACAAGCTCAAGTGTAAGTCTGCAATATTTATTTCAGGAAATGCATTTAAATCCATCAATGTCAAATTGCATTTTAATGGTAGCATTACAAACTTTAATGTTTGCTGATATTTCCTGAAATCATGAAATCTGCTTGCAAATTGGTGAACAATTGTAGTTGTTATCTCAAAAAATTTTTACGATCAACCTTTTCTGCTTCTGAAATTATTTTCGTCCTGAAGTTTCGTAAATTATTAAAATATATAAATTGGTCTTCTGAAATACCATCTAAAAATAACTGTAATTTTTGTTTAAAAGGAACCAGTTCTTCCAGCTGGGCAGATATATTTCCTTTTTCTTGTATCTTCAGATTAAGTTTATTAAAATATTCTGTCATATCAAGCAAAAGTAAAAATTCTGCAGCCATTCTGAATTCTTTAATAGTTTGCCATGTTCTTCATTATAATTTTTAACAGCTAAAAATTTAGTTATTTCACTTAAGCATTCAGAAAATCGTTTTAAAGTTTTTCCTCTTGACAACCAACGTACAGCTGTGAATGTAACTAGTTCTTTATGTATAAAATCCATTTCTTCTAATTTACTATGAGCACAATGACTTCCATTACATTTTTCAGCTGTGGTGTTGCTCTTAAAGATTTTGCAACCAAAGCTTCCTGATGTAAGATACAATGAAATGAAATAACTTCATGAGAAATATGACTGGAAAATAGTTTGATAAAACCTTTGTTTTTTGCAATCATAGCAGGTGCTCCATCAGTTGCAACAGATACTATACGCTCAATGTTTATATTTTTTGTTTCCAAACATTTCAAAACTGATTCTGCGATTTCTTCTACTCTCGTTTGTCTCTTCCTCTTGTACACCGGAAGCTGTTAAGTATTTGACCATTACGCAACATTGAGATATATCAGTGACATCTACAGATTGATCGATAGCCAGGGACAAAAGTTCAACCGTTTTAATATCTTCTATTTTCATGTTTAAAACCTCTTCTGCAATATTCAAAATTCGTTCCTTCACGGTTCTAGCCGAGAGTGGTATATCTTTAATCTTTGATATTATTAAATCTTTCTTTTTAAAATCATTATATAGAATTCCTAAAACAGTATACATGCAATCCTTTAAAAACTCACCATCTGTAAATGGTTTACCAGCTTTTGCAATTTGCAATGATAATGCGAAGCTTGCTTCAGTTGTGGTCGATCCGGAATGAATATAATTTGAAAAGCAATTTTGTTGAATTAATTGTTTTCTTTGCTATTCATTAATAGCTTTTTTTCTGCATTCACCTTCGGGATATTTTTTGGGCAAATTCTTTATGTTTTCCTTCAAAATGTCGTTCAACATTTCTTGATTTATTATTCTGAAGTTTCACAGAACATATTAAACATAGAGGATTGCCATCACTTTCTATAACTGCATATTTTTCAGTCCTTAGTTTATTAAATCTTCTATTTTCATCCGCAACTTTTCTTTTTTTGGTGCTCATTATGATCTACCAGTTTTAATGCGTTAAAAAAAAATTAAAAAATATAATTGAATACTAAAGCTAAAATAAATAATAATTAACTTACCAGTCTTAATATATCAAAAAAACTAAAATTAAATTGCAATTACAAAATATATTTGAATAATTGAAAGTCAAAATAAATAATAAATAAAATAAGTTTGTTATATATAATATAAACTCGAATAATTGTTCAAATATATTTTTGCTTTTGCACTTTGCATTCGAAGCACCATCGCATCAACGATATGTTTCTTTTTCATTTTTGTAAAAATTTTCTTTAGAAAATACAAAAGTAAAAGTAAAAAGAATAAAAATTTTTAATATTGTTAATTTATATGAGAGGCACATTTCTTCATTACAAGAGCCGCAGGTTTCCGACTACTGCACTAGATGTATTAACAAACTCCCAGTGATAACTGTTTAGTTCTTGCAATATCTGCTATTTCATCGACTATGACCAAAAATCCATCAAGATTGTTGGCAGCTTTTACAATATCTTCTTATAAAGTATGTTCAGACAACGTTAAAGAAGTTGATTAAATCCTTTTGCGTTCGATGCGACGAATAACGGGCATTTTTTAGCAGCTGTATTAAAATCATTTGTTCCGCAAAATTTTTTAGGTTTCCTTTAACAACTAGTTTTAATGAATTATTTATCTGGCCAAGAATATTTTTTATCTCTTATTGTTAATGCGAAGTTTTTTGTATCTCGTTGAGCCTCACGAAACCATACTGAGCTGATATGGTTTTTGGCACATTCAATGTTTATACTTTGTGAAGGGATTAGTATTGAAGGCACCTTGAATTCCTTTTTGAACTGGTTGTGGAAATAAAACAAAATACCAAAAAAGCATCTTTTAATCTAGATAGAACCATGGACTATACTGAGTGAGCCAAGAGTTCCTCAAACAACGTTCAAAATATATGTCACCTTCTAAATCGTAAGACGGATGAGACTGGTACTGATCGGTTACAAAACGATACTTTATATCAATAGGAATTTTGTTAGTACATTTTAAATAGAGTTCAATGTCATATTCTCACCTAGTATCTTCACTTTCAAGTTTTTCAGGTTTGAGAGACAGTTTTGATAATGATAAACATCATTTGTTTTCGGTTTTATGCAAACAGTTTTTATTTAATAAAAAACGGAGGTTTGAGTATCATACCAAAGTATTAAGGTTTTTTGTTTCTTTAGATTTAACTAGGGGTGTAACAGAGATGTATCGAAGGTGTAACGAAAGTTTAAAATTTAATTTTGGAATCAAATTATTATATAGAAAACTGCGTATACAAGCAGGTGCTACGAGGCTTTGACTCCTGGTTTGGTAGATTGAAAGTTTCAATTGATTTTCTCAAGCTATGATAAATTAAGAGTTTCGATTTTTGACAACTTTGTTTTGATAAAAGTGGAAAAAAAAATTTCCCAATGATTTAAAAATAGTAAAAATTATTCCTATATTTAAAGAGGGAGAAAAAACTAATGTAAAACAATTCGTACAATTTCTATCCTCTCTGTTTTTCTAAAATTTTAGAAAGAAATTTGTACAACAGAACATACAATCACCTGTTTTCGCAAACAAATTATTATATAACATGCAATATGGATTCAAAAAAAATAATTCAACAGAGCATGCTATTATTCAGCTTACAAGAAGTAATTCAAGTAATACAAGACTCATTTAACAATTGAAGGGCTTATTGTGAAACAATGACAAGCCACACTTTTTTCAAAAATGAGTTATTATCATTTTTATAATCATAAATAGTATACGCAACAGCCAAAAAGATATTAAGGCATAATTCTTAAAATTGGAGCTATAATTATAAAACGATCTTACTGCAAAATGTGATTTTATAGATTTAAATAAAACTTAAAAGTCATTTTTCTCAAATATTTGTTTTTGTGGCTTGTCATTGTTTCACAATAAGCCTTTCAATTCTAAATTCACAATGGGAATATTTATTGATTTAGCGAAAGCGTTTTATACAATTGATCATGAAATTCTTGCTAAAAAATTAAAAAATTATAGTATAAAAAGGTTTTAAAATGGTTGAAAAGTTATTTAACTAATCGTAAACAATTTGTTTACGCCGATGAAATATTTTCATCAAATTTGTTAATTATTACATGTGGAGTTTCTCAAGGATCCATACTAGGACGTCCTCTTTTCCTTATTTATATTAATGATCTATACAAAGCCTGAAATTTAATAGCATTTATGTTTGCCGATGACACTAATTTATTCAAGTCACACAAAAGCATTGCTACTCGATTTCATTACATGCCTCAACTTTTTATTAACAATATACAAATTAAAAAAGTAACAATAACCAACTTTTTAGATGTTTGTATAAATGAAAATCTTACATAAAAAATGGCATTTAAAACTTATCAAGTAAAATTTCAAAAAGTATAGGAATATTGTAAGAAGCAAGAAATGTTTTAAATAAACGTACTTTACTACAATTATATCACTCATTTATTCAATGTCACATAAACTATGCAAACATTGTTTGGGGTAGTAAAAATAAAAAAAAACTTGAACCTCTTTATTGTCAGCAGAAGCATCTAGTATCTTTTATTTATAACGGAATATTTTAAGTTTCTTACTTTGTTTACTTACTTTTTATTTTGTAAATATCTTTTACACTTTAACACGAACATTTCTTAACGATACTCAACGACAAGACCGTATGGTCTTCTACGAGTTTTTTTATTTTTTAATAACGATCGAGTTCTTTTATTTTTAATAACAATTTAATAACATTTATCTACGAGTAATAACATTTATCTACGATTTCAAACATTTATCTACGAGTAATAACATTTATCTACGATTTAATAACATTTATTTACGTGTAATAACATTTATCTACGAGTTCTTTTATTTTTAATAACGATTTAATAACATTTATTATAATAAAAAAATTAAAAAAATTTTAAGTTGATTATAAACTATGAATTAAAAGTCTTAGTTTAAACCTCGGACTCCGTAAAACCACAATTAAACACCCGATAAATCTTCGTTACACATCCGATACACCTCTATTATATCTCTAGATTTAGTATAATACAATTTAGTTTTTGTAGAATTATTACTTATATATTTTTAAAGTTCAATTTATTGCCACCTAACACGATATCTTTTCGGTAAGTAAAACCACAAAAAGAATAATGTATTAGATTTCGAAACTGATTAAAATCGTAAGAAGAATAAATATTTTAGATTTTGAAAGTGAATTATATTCTAATTTTTTTTCAACTTTTAACAAAGTTTAGTTGGAAAAAGTTTAAAAAAGATGAAAGATTTTAACAAACATAAAAGTTCTTTTATTGTTGATCTCTTTATATTTTATCATCATCTCATTTCATTATTTGTTCAACAAATATTTGTGCATTTTTGCCATTGAGATTTCGATTGTCATTGAGGAGTTGTCATTAAGATTTCGATTGTCATTGAGGAGTGATTAAATAGGTTTGTATAAACTGCAAACGTTGTAGTTTAAAGTGTATTAGGAATGTCGTTATCCTTGAAGTATTAGGAAGGTCGTTAATTTTTATAGATATTTTTTTATATTTATAATTTTTTTTATTTATGTAATTTTAGGTGCTCCAAAAAGTCCTTACGGTCTCATCACAGATCTAGTTTTTACTAAACTTTATTTATGTTACTTTTATCTATAATAACACACATCGTTTTTCTTTTGAGATTGCATAATTTACTTTAAAAAATATTTTCGTATTTTTTATAAGTAAAATTTCATGATCAACGGTGTCAAACATATTTGACAAGTCACTAAAGATTCCCACTATAAATTTTTTAAAAATGATTTGCTTATCCCATTTATAAGATTAAGGATTACATGCTCTGATTAGTGTCACTTTTGGAAGATGCATTGGTTTTTATTAGTTATTTTATTGGTATTTCGTTATATTATACTCTATTATAGAGTAATATATATTTAAAAATTACTTATTGTATTATATATATTTAAAAATTACTTAACCATCTAGAGATGATTGAAAAATTACTTAACCATCTAGAGATGGTTAAGTAATTTTTCAATGAATATTTTGGACATTGAAATCTAGAATCAAAATTAGCACCAATGTTGGCAAAGTAGCTGTTGATTAGAGATATCACCACCCTTCTCAGTAAAATAAATTGGAACATTGGGAAATAATTGGTGAAAACAAAGTTAATTCTAACAATAAATGCGAAAAAGAATTAAATGATAAGTTTTCATCTAATTCTTTTTCATTAACCGTTATCCTTAAAGGCTGTTAGAATTAACTTTGCTTTTACCAGTTATATCGTTTTGTTCCGTTATAATTTTATGCAAAACATTATTTTATGAATGATCATTTCTAAGGGGGTTTCAAATGATGAAGATTTTTGAGGGGGTTTTAAATGATGAGGACTTTTTGGAGTAATATATATACTAGATAAGTTTTAAAAAATTTCAGCTTAGTATGCTTTTGTTTTGGGTTTTAGTTCTTATTTTTCTTCTATTTAACAAACTATTTATGATTTTTATAACATTTTAATAATTTTTTTTTTATATTTCAAGATTTATGAATCAGAGATTTATAAAAAAAGAAAAACCGTGGCATTAAATTTCCAAGCAGAAAATCTATTAAAACTGGCCAAATAGTTTAAAAGGTAAATTTTCAAGCTCGACATTCAAAATTCGCTCAAACACAGTATCTAGAACAACACTAGAGCGTTGTGCTTGTTTGACAAGGTTCTAACTTAAAAATTTTTATATTCGGTAATATTTATATGATTTTAATCAGTTTCAAAATCTAATACATTATTCTTTTTGTGGTTTTACTTACCCAAAAGATTTCGGTGAATTTATTTTAAATGGATTAAAAATCATTTGTACCATAGTTTTTTATTTTTGTTGTGTTTGCTAAATTCTTCCAAGACTAAAAATTAAAGATAGTATCTTGTAAAACTAGAACGAAGTGTTGCTAACAACAGTTGTTTTTAAGTAAGTTGCTACCTAAATTTAGATAAAAAAAACGTTATGTGAATTTAGGTAATAACAATTTTTTACAAAATGCTTTCAGGTTGTTTTTTTTACGAGAATTATACAAATAAATTTTAAAACTTCCCTTTCTAAAAACAAATGAGCAATTTAAGATTTTTTATTGAAAAAATATATATATATATATATTTGAAAGTAAGTTTCGTAAGTTATTGGGGTTTTAATAGTAATATGTGATTAAACGTGTGAATAATGCATTTTGCAGGGTGAGTGTCAACCCTGAAATAGACTTTTGGAACAAGAGGATAAAAAAAGTCTTACATAAACTATGGCTTTATATAATTATAAATACATTTATACTATGATTTTCATAACAAAGTATAACATTTTAAAGTATAAATAATTAATAAACTGATAAATTATCAAGTATTAAATTTATTCTTTAAGTTATTAATATGCGTAAAAATGTTTTACAATTTTATATTTACGAATGTAAAGAATTCTTTTATTTTATTATAACACGAGAAGCAATAAAACGGCATCGGCAACATCACCACACATTCACGACAACAATAACATGACGCAGCATCAATTTTATCTTTTTCTGGAAAAACTTCAATGTTTAATGCTATTTCATCTCACCGTTTTCATTAAAAGTGCAGTTGAATTTAATAGAAGACTAACGACAAGTGTTCGGTGGGATGTTAGTGACTCTTCTACGTTTGCGTTCATTGAGCTCTTCGAAAAAGCTTTCTACATCTTCCTTTTTGACAATCTTTCAAGATAAATAAATAAAAACATCTTAATAACAACAAAAACAGCTTGACCTTTTTTAGATAAACTAGTCTGTAATTTAGGCAAAGACAGCAACGCAGTGATAAAAGTGGAAAAGTTAAAATATTTTAGGTAAATTTTGATAAATAAAGAAGTAAAAACAAAGTTTGTTGTGTTATTAAATTTTTTGAAGTTAACTTATGCAACCTCGAATTGAGGCGGAATGTCTGTATCTATACTTCATATCACCTCGAAGTGAGGTGGTATGAAGTATAGATACGACAACAGTCTTTGAACATAGTTTTCTAGAATTGAACAAACGTGTTGTTAGCCATACAAATATTTGTAAAAAAGTAGGTCACTCCCCACTTCCACTTTGTCGCTGCAGCACTTGTGTAATTAAAAAATTTATACTTTTCTAAATACCTGATTTGGAGGAAAGCTACGTAAAAAATTTTGCAGACCAGACTTAAGCTCTTGGTAACCTAAAATTACACTAAAGTTTAAGAATCAAATTAGAATCAAAAAAATCACATTAATAGTAGTTTTACATTTTATTTCAGAAACAATACAATAATATTAAAAAAAGGTTGGAATCATTGAAAAAGCAGTTGTGTCTGAAAATGGAGAGAAAATAATAGTTTTTTTTAGAGATAAATATTAAAAAATATAATTTTTTAACATTAAAAAGTTAAAAATTTTTTAACATTAAAAAGTTAAAAATAAGTATAATAATAATATAATATTTAACCTTTAGCATTTTGTTGCAAAACCTTTGTTTTGAATAATGGCATGCATTGAGTCAAAAAGGCGTTGACATTTTTCTGCCGGTATTGTGTACTGTGTTTGTTGAATAGCTATCCATAACTGCTGAGCATTGGATTAACATCAGAAACAGCTTTTTTAACATCTTCTCATAAGATTTCAATGGGGTTTAGGTTGGGTGACTGAGCAGGCCACTCCATAACCTCAACCCTATTGACTCCTTTGCCTCGTGACTAGTGTACTTTGGGTTGTTGTCTTGTTGGAAGGCCCATTTTAGCAGCATATCTTCAACAGCATAGGGCAGCATGATATTATTGAGGAGGTCGACATATATATGTTATGTTATATATATGTCCATGATACCATTAATCTTATAAATAGGGTCAACACCATTATATGAGAAGCAGCCCCATACGATGACTTTGATTCCACTATCTTTCACAGACTTAATGGTATATTTTTCTGGAATTCTGTATTAGCTGTACATCTTACATATTGTCTTGAACCTGTACCTCCATAAAGAACAATGTGCGCCACTTTTTGATGGGCCGAATCAGGTGTTGGTTTGCGAACTGCAAACATTTAGCAGTATGTTTTTTTGTCAACAAAGGAACGTTTCGTGGACTGTATGCATATAAATTGTTCTCTCTTAAGCGCCTATGAACAGTTGTGTCACTCACTTGTAATTTAAGATCATCTTTGACTTGCTTGGCCGATGAAAACGATTTGCTTTTGAGATAACTTACAATTCTTTGGTCTTCTTGTGCCGTAGTTTTACATTTTTTACCTCATTTTCAACTTTTGCTTTATAATTTATAGCATTTGAAATCATCTTTTCTGAACATCCAAGAATATTTTGTATATATGAGTAAGATTTACCCTCTCTATGATGCTTCAAAATAATGTTGCATTCTGCTGGTGTACAATGACAACCTCTGCCCACTTTGAAAGGTTTAGAAAAGACTTTTACCATTGAGCATACACAAATAAATAGAGAATATAAATTTTATAAACTAATTTTAAAATGTATTCCCTTAATTACAATAATCTTATCAAAAATAACTGTATTCTTGGATGTATTGAATTCTGATATGCTCAATTTTTTATCTCATTCTTCACATAAAAAATTAGTTTTTTCTATATTATACAGAAGGAGAGTAATAATGAAAATACTTATAAATTTTTAGTACTGCTATTTTCATGCTCACAGCTGTGTGTATATATATACATATATATATATATACATATATATATATATATATATATATATATATATATATATATATATATATATATATATATATATATATATATATATATATATATATATTTATATATCGCAAAAGTATATATATACATATATTAATATATATGTATTTATATATATATATCGCAAAAGAACTTCGCTATTGACATAAAACTGTCCATTTTATGTTAATAGTAAAAATTTCATAAAAAAAACCATTGAGTTTTCAAGAAGCCAATTTCAATCTTTATTTTTGTATTGTTTTTTTAGAAGTTCAAAAACATAACAAAAACCAAAAAAAACAAAAAAAAAATTTAACAGAACATAAGCATTCCTTAAACGAAAATTTGGAATTCCATTCCAAATTTTCGTTTAATCATCTCATTGATAAAAATCTCTATTATTAGAGTATTTCATAAAATAGTTCTACAAACAAATATATTTACTTAACGAAACAAAACTTAAATCAATTATTTATAGATAAATAAAAAATAAGACAAAAAATTAAAACAATTTAATTTTTCTGTATATCTACCATAATAATTAACATATAAATATTTATATGGTATCTACTGCTGATTAAGAATCTTTTTGAATAACATAACCAATAATAAAACCAACTCCAATTCAACATTATAAGTAAAACATAACATCAACATCAACAAGTCCGTTTGACAAATTCACACAATGTTGAACAATCGTGACAAGAGCAAGTTTCACAAAAAAACACTGTTTCTTTCCTTTGCCCTGTTTTTTTCCTGTCAGAACATACAACACAATCTTCAGACTTTTTGCCATTGAACTTGCAATGAAATGCTGTCATTTGTCAAGTCTTTCCTCTGTATCCAATGATGAAGGGCGTCATTGGATTCAGAGGAAACACTTGACAGTGGAGAAATTTAGGAAATTTCTCATGTCTTACCCTGTAAGACGCAGGAGGGGTAAAGGTTAGAGAAAAAAAGGCCAATAGTTTAGAAAAATTGATGTTGAAAACAAATGAGGGGTTTCTAAACTTTATATATTTATCAAAAAATATTTTAATAAAAGTTTAAGTCGAAATAAAAACTCCTATAAAAATAAAAGGAATTATTTTTAAGAAACTTCCCTCCAAATATTGGGTTATGGGACTAGGGAAATTTCTTTAGGGTACTATTGTTCTTGTACTTTAATCACCGTGATTTTTTACATAAACCATTTAAAAAAATATAGCTCAAAAAAAAAAAGTTATATCTCCATTGATACACACAAAACATGCAAAAAAATCCCAAATAAAAATTCAGACAAATGAAAATTTTTTTTTTTTTTTTTTTTTTTTTTTATAGATTATTCACCTCCCCAAGGCCCGAGGGGGGTCACTACAGTCGAGGAGGATACTCATTTTTTTTTTTTTTTTTTTTTTTTTTTTGTGTCATAATAGTATTTTAAATACAAAAAAATATTTATTTATAAATATTATATTAGTAGTATTTTTTTACAAAAAAAAATTGTATTCTTTTAAAACATTTATATCCTTGAAAAGCTTTTTTCATGGAACTGTAATCAACAACCATATCTAATTATTTCTTACCATGATAGACATTTTGTTCAGATATAACAAAGTTTTTTTTAAGTCTTGTTTAGATTTTTATGCATTGCTTCAAATAGTTTAGATGTAAAACCAACAAAGATCTTCTACTTAACAAGATTCTGCTTGAAATGGAATTGATAAACTTTCATTCAAAATCTTCTTTGTATTTACACCATAAACATTGCATTTACATCATGGATAGTTTCAAGCAAAGCACGAACATCACAAACTTACCTATTTTCTTTTTGTAGGATATATCAAGATTCAAAACAGCATTTAGCAACCAAACAACAGCTAACCTAACATTAATTTACTAAAAATAATAGTGCAAACATTCGTGTAACTTAAAATTATGTAGATTGGAGGTCTGATCAATCTTTCCCTACCTGTAAAAAATTAAAAATTAAAAAAACACTTTTTTAAAACCTTCTCAGGGTTTCAATTCATTCCAGATATTCAATTGGAGAACAAAGTGTCATTTTATATAATGATTTTAAAACTAAGGCATAGCTGGATTCATCATAATAACACCACCATAGTGTTCATCAAAACACCACACCATACTTTGCTTAATATGAGCTTTCTTTTTTAGAAAGTTTTTCAGATTTCGATCAGTAAAGATGAGACCAACAATTTCATCTACATAGTATTCATAAAAAAGTTATTTAAGTAGTGGAATTATATTGATAATTTCTTTGGTCAATTTTATACCTGTTTGTAATATTCCAGATCTTTCAAAAACTTTTCTTCTCTTCTTTATTATTAGAAACAAGTTTTCTTTCTATTGTTTATATTAATACTACCACCGACATCTAAGATACTTAGACCTTAGTTATTTTTTGCTGCAATATTGTTGAATACCAGGACTAGCTATTTGACATCATTCAGAGCAAAATAAACTTTTGACATAAAATTTGGATGTTTTTGCAATTACCCTCTTAATAAAAAAAACTTCATTTAATAAAAACACTACATAATTCAAGACCTGAAACAAAATTATACTCAAAACAACCTTAGATAAAAATGCTTTACCTTAAATAGGATGATGATTTAGGGTTAGATTTCAAACTTTATTGAATATATTTTGGTGCTCAAAATTATAACCATATAAATTTTGTAAAAGATATTTTGAAAAAAAAAACTTGAAAAATGTGGTTATTAATTTTTTTTTCAACATTTTCCATGTCATATCAAACTACTGAAAATAACTTCAACTGAAAACCTCTAAAAAAAACAGTATAATAAAAAGTTTGACGAGATTTTTTACAATATCTATTCAGATATCTATTGATCTAAATGTATTTCTATAATGATTTAAATTTACTTTTTACTATTTTATTAATGTTTATTTATATTATTTATAAATTTAAAAGATACTTTCACACAACTGTGAATTTTTCTGTTTTAAGTTTTTTGAAATTTTATGTTTAAATAAAACTTGTTAAAATAATGTTTAATAAAATTGAATTGCAACAGTTTTTTATGACATATTAATTAGAACTGTATATGTATATTTATAAATACTTATAAATAATAATGATAGTAATAACAAAACACACAATAGTATGAACTTAAGAAAAGAAGAAAAAAACCTCTAGCAAGTTCAACTTGTTGTACTATGGGCATCGAAGAGATTGTATTAGCAGCATCCTTTAAAAGATTATCAGCCTTCTCTTTTCCTTTATTTTCATAGAATGTTATTGTATCTGATTCTTTTATGATGAAAGGAATTGAATTCTTCTCATATAAATCCTAAAAATTTGTGTAGTAAAAATTCATTATTATAAATTGTTATAAATAATTATAAATGCAAAATATGAGTACTTGCAACACCATGAACAGTCACCCTTTGCCTGTCTGATTGTGTAGTTAACAACAAATACTTAATCAATATTTATAAATTATCAACAAATAAAAGAACATCTTATATGCTCAATATATAGAAAAACCTTGTGAAATTAATTATCTTAGATTATGGCTACATCATCACTTGTCAAGTATACTATAACTTTTTACTATAAACTAACCCATCATGGGTACAAACCAACTAAAACCATTTTAGGTTTAATAAACACAACATGTGCTTAAAGAATTTATTTTTTTATCTACTAAACAGTAGTTAAAAACTAATGTTCAGTAGATAAAAAAATAAACTCTTTTCTTGTTAAATTTTCAATTAAAGGATTAAATATCCCATTGCCATCTTTTTTTTTTAAATATAATTTAATTTGCTCTGTCAAACTTTTTTTAAATTTTTACAAAGTGTTTAAAGAATTAGGGAAGATGATTTCTTAGATTTAAGTAATGATGCCATGATTACATATTCCTGATGAAGTAGCCCTGATGATGTAGTTGATCCTGATGATGATGTAATCCTGATGAAGTAGTCTTGTTGACATAATCCTGATGAGCTTTCTCAAAATTTGAGTTAGAAGTTATCTTGATAGTCCTGATGATATAGTCGTGATGATATAGTCGTGATGATACATCATTGGGACTATGTCATCAGGACTACATCATCAGGACTATGCCATCAGGATTATGTCATCAGGACTATGTCATCAGGATTATATCATCAGGATTATGTCATTAGGACTACATCATCAGGATTATGTCATCAAGACTATGTCAGCAGGACTATGTCATCAGTAGTGTTGTTATTGACTTTGACTACATCGACTAAAAGTCGACTAGTCGAAATTAGTCGACTTTGAAAAATTGAATAGTCGATTTAATCGACTATGGGTTTCCTATTATTCCACTAAATGTCGATTTAGTTGGGTAATCATCGTGACATCCTTATTTCTATTTTTTTACTTGATATAGCTTTATTAACCTTTAATTTTGTTATGATGCTGACCAATTAGTAAAGAGATATCTTTATTAGTAGTTTAACTTAAAAAGATAAATTATTTATAAAGATGTGTAAGAATATTATTCATAACTTATTCATATTTTTTAAGTCAGCCAAAATATCTGAACATTGAACCTAATTTGCTGTATCACATAAATTTAACTCTATGCTTACTGTATGTAGCACAACTTCATTAATGTTTCCTTTTTTTTCATTATTGTAACCAGTTGATGCTTTTTAAAACGAAATGTTAAGTAATGTATTATGGTACTCAGTTTGGGATGTGAAAAAGATAAGCTTAATAAATCTGTCACCCCAAAAGAGGTCTGCACTTTGCTATGCCACTGTTTTTTTTAAAATTAAACTGTTTAATAGTTTTTTTAAATTGTTGTGAAAGATGATACAGAGAGAATTTTAAAAATTAACATTTTTTATCTCTGTATCATTTTTACATGAGATAATATATAAGATAAAATAATGTAAGAATACTGCTTATATAATTTCATTGGAATTTAAACAGAGAGAATTTAAAAAATTAACATTTTTAAAATTCTCTTTGTTTAAATTCAAATGAAATTACAAGTAGTATTCTTATATTTAACTAAATTCCATACATTATGTAATGATTAATACACAATATTTCACAATGGACATTATCAACAATTGGTTTAACTCCCTTTAGACATTATTAAAGATTGGTATAGCTTCATTTGGACTAATAATAATAATGATTGGTACACAAATAAATCCCTTCGGAGAATATTTCCGCACGAAGGAATTCTCCTACAAATGCACTTAAAAGCCGTGCGACTAAACTTAAGAGAGACCAAAACGATGAAGAGATTTTATGCTATTCCTTTGACCTAATTTTAAAATAAATTTTATTTACTTTAGTTCTCTTTTTATGGTAGTAACAAAATGTTGAATAATAATTTTTATAAAAGTAAAGTCTGGAATTATTTTGTAAAAACAATGATTCTACAATAACCACGTGTAAATATCAAGATGCATTAACAAACGAAATTTGCAACAATGAGCTAAAGTACAATAAAAATACCAGCTCAATGGCAAATCATTTGTATAGTAACCATTATATTAATATTAAAGAGTCAAAACTTCCAAGTACAACAACTGGTCATCTATCTATCAAAGCTGCATTTGCAAACTCTTACTCATATTGTTCAAGCTCGCAGAAATATAGAGATTTAGAAGAATCTATGTGTAACTTTACTCTTCAAACAGACCAACTGTTGTCGATTGTTGACAACAAGCATTTTATCAAAATGCTAGATTCGTTTGATAGCAAGTACAAATTGCCGACAAAGGTTTTCGTATGAAATAGTGCGGCTTAAACTTGAATCATTTAAAATAAAGGTTATGCATCTTTTAAACAAAGCTGAATTTTGGCATCTAACAACAGATGGATGGACATCACAAGCCTCGCATTCATACATCGACGCCACTATACATTTTGTTGATTAAAATTTTTGTTTGAAATCGATTTGCATTGCATTAAAGCACAGCCCAAAAGTTCATACTAGTCTATATTTAAAGGAGCAAATTGAATTAATTCTAAATGAATGGAAAATAAACGATAAAACACTTTCAACAAGTAGTGACACTGCTGCGAATATCAAACATTGTCTAGAAAATCTAATGAATAAATTGTACATACCTTGTTTTTGTCACATTAAATTTAATTATTAAAGATGTTCTTGTAAAAGAGAATGAGCAATCAACTGAAGAAAATGATTGTGTTTTCATAATTTTAAAGAAATGTAGGAAACTGATTGGCTTATCTAAACATAGTAATAAACTTTCTGCTCAGCTAGTTAGTTGTGTTGAATTAAATAATATGAAAATTGACAATCCAGAAGATAAATGTTCAATTAACAAATTAAAACAAGATGTACCTATCCGGTGGAATTCAACCTTTTTAATGCTGCAATCAGTTTTTAAACTTAGTGACTCAATCAAAGAAGTTTTAAACCAGAGAACAAAGATAATAAAGAACTGTTGTTAAAAAGCTGGGAACTGGAAATCATTGGCAAGCTAATTGATTTATTAGAACCAATACATGATTTTACAAAAAGCAGATCACAATATACCACTTGTTCAATTATATTACCAGCCATTGATAAATTAATTGATTATTTTGCTAACTTTAAAAGTGAATCAAATAATCGTACAATTATGAACCTTGCCATTAAACTCAAAGACAGTTTTAATCAAAGATGTGAAGATTTTCTCAAAATTGAAAAGTTATATGCAGCTACATATTTAGATCCTCAATTTCATACTTTTAAATTTATATCGAACAAAACAGCAAAAATTGCTTGTATTAAAAAAGCTCATTCTTTAGTTGTTCAATTGAGCCATGAATTGCAGCTCACAACGATAAGCCTTCAGTTGTCTAGCCAAGAGTCTAATCAAAGTTGTCTAGCCAAGAGTCTAATCAAAGAATTCCATCAAAAAAAAGAAAAATACTGTTATGAGATGAAGCAGTGTCGTCAAAAGATTTGTTATCAGAGGGCGATGAAATCATTAATTATCTAAATATGAATATAAAAGAAAATTCATGTCCCCTTGCATTTTATAAAAATAATTTATGCCAATTTCCTGTTTTATCAAAGGTAGCGAAGATGCTTTTTTGCATAACTGCTTCATTAACTCCTTCAGAAAAGTTATTTTCAAGTGCTGCCGAGATCATCACAGAACAGCGTAATAGACTTAAACCAGGTTTAGCTGAAAAATGTGTCTTGTTGAGCCAAGACATAAAATGCTAATCTTTGTTTTTTTTCTTCTTTACTTTGTAATTGTAATTTCCATTTTATTTTGTTTGTTAACTCGATTTTAATTCATCTAGTAAATTAGAAGAATTAAAATCAAACAAAAAAATGCTCTTGTTATAACACCATGCATTGTTATAACAGTATTAAATATCACCTAGTTTTTTTGTTTACTCTCTTAAAGTTCTATTTGTTTCATACCATCTAAAAAGTAAATTGTCAAGCAACATTAAAGTATATGATTATAATAAAATTTTTTGTTCAAATATTTCAACTAAACCGACTTTTAGTCGCCTTACAAAAATCGATTAAGTCGACAGTCGAATAATTTCAAAGTCGTAACAACACTAGTCATCAGTACTATGTTATCAGGACTATGTCATCAGGATTATGTCATCAGGACTACGTCATTAGGACTACGTGATGATATCTTTCTGATGAGCCTTTTCAAAATTTGAGTTAAAAAACAAAATCTCATTAGAGTTCTTAGATACCAGGGCAAGCTAGTTATGTAAAATACCTGTTAGTAAATGCTGTAGTCTGGTACAATTGCATATAAACTTGGTATTGTGAATGCTTCAAAAACCAGCAACATTGCATTTTACAAGAATATTAATAGATCTTTACACATTTAATTTATTGTATACATTATTTTCTTTCATTACTTGGTGCAGTTAAGGCAATTTTAAAATATTATAGAGTCTGTATGATATTTTGTTGACTACCACATATTTCTGTTAAATGAGATCATGAAAATAATGTTAAAGAAAATATGAAAAGACAAAAAAAAATTTAAATAATAAATTTTAAGGTAACATAAAATATAAATGTTTGTAGCAAAAAAACCCAGATCGAAGATTCTTTTTTTAAAAAAAAATCTTCTTAAAATCATGATTGCTTGTTCCAATTTGATAAAGATTTTAAATAAATATGCTTTTTATGTGAAAAAAATATTATAGTTTAATAATATGAACTGTTATGATTGTTTATTGGCAACTTTTCTTAATTATATGCTCTTTCTTGGTCGGAATACTAGTATTTTTTGTGAAAATTGATAGAAATATTGTATTTTGACAACTATATATAGTTAATATATGTCAGAATCAATTAAAACTAGGATCTATAGTGAGTTAAGGCACCTTTTCAAAAGATTTTAACTAAATTCATGTTAATGCTGTTGAGCGAAAGTGATCTAAATCTAAAACTCCCAACAACACATAAAAGTCAAAGATTATAAAGACTTGTTTGTGTGCACATTAATATTTATATAACGACATGTTTTAATTGTGTAAAAAAGTGTATTAATCAACAGTCCAGTTAAATCTAATGTTTTTCTTTGTAATTTTTAAGGTTTTTTTAAATCAGCCATCAATTGATTCTTAAAGTCTTTGGCATGAGTCAATAAAATATTTTTAATTGAAATTAAACTAAAATATATGTTTTGCCTCTTTTGGTTAAATCAAATTCTCGTAATCTCTTACTTTTAGCAACAAAAATGAAAGTCCGTAGATTGTTACAATGATGTTACAGGTTTTGCATTTAGCAGTTTTGCTTACTTTTCACTTTAAGAAATAAAAGTCTTAAACAAGAGTACTGCATGTAAATTCTGAAAAAGTCATGTTAAAATTGGCTTTTAAAATTGCTTTGAAATAAAATAAAGCTTCAAAGTGTACGCGAGTTTATCAGCATTATAAAAAGTAAATTTTGTAGAAAAAATTGGGTAACCAAATACCCAAATGAAATAGATCCAGGTCCAGATTTAAAAATTAGGATACAAGTACCCGGGTATTCGGATATGGATCTTGGATATGGATCTTGGATATGGATCTTGGATCTGACTATGCCCTAACAGTGGTAACAGTGGTAAAATAAAGTTTGGATAAGAAAATTTGTTCCAATAAATATTTTTTGTGAGCAATTCAAAAAAAAAACTATAAGAAAATTTTTTTTTGTGCATTAGTAAAATTGCCAATTAATATAATTAAAAAAAAAATCAATTAGCAGATAATTAAAAAAACAATAAAAAGTTAATTAAATAAAACAAAAGAAAATAAAAGTGACAATTAATTTGCCATATTTAAATTAAACAATACTAACCAAACACATAGCACAATTACATAAACTGCTCCTCCATCCATCATTCCAATAAAAAGATACATTTTTATATAAGTTACTAAGGTTACCAAATTGATGTTTCAGTTTTTCTAGTCTGCACATCTAAAAAATAATATTAAATATTTATAAGCTAGATAACATTTATGAATTGATAACAAATATGACCACTAGCATTATACAAACAAAACAAAAATAAAACAAAAATTATAACAAGGCTGGTGTCAATACTCAATATGTTAATTCAAGTTATAGAAACTAAAATATATAAATAAACCATAAATATGCAATAAAAAAACGACATAAAAAAAAAACAACCATTTAAGATGTTTTTGTTTATATAGGTTTATATATTTTGTTTATGTAGTTATACTAAAATTTAATGACACCATATACATCATTTTCTCATCATTATCTCATCTGCTTTTATTATTATATCTCCCAGGTCTACATAACTGGACCGCTCAATTGGTTACCTATATGCAATCATTGTGTCACATAAACAGTTAAAAATATTTATAAACATATTGGAATTCATAAAAATAGTTTAGTAAATTGGTAAAAGTTTCAAAATCTATATAAAAGCTAACGTAAAGCTGGCAAAACTAGATGATGGAAATTACAGTTTGGTCTTTTGAAACTTGTGTTCTATTGCAAATAGATGATAGTAAAGTATGATAGTATAGATAGATAGATAGTATAGATGATAGTAATATATTTTATCTATTTCTATTCTATGGAATATCAAATCAGCCATAATACATTGTTTACATTATTTAGTGCAAAAAGGTGCATTACCATTTAGGTCACCAACTTTTAGAACACCAAACAAGAGAGGGTTTACCAATTTCAGTCATTAAAAGCTTTTAGCACATATACTCATAAGACCTGACACATGTTTAAAAAAATATACAACAAAGTTTTATTTTGTATTTCTAATATAAATTCTTGTATTATGGACTATTATTTAGTCTGGATATACAAAATTTTGAAATTCACCATCAATAACTGATACTTCCTTAAAGACTTCCTTAAAGAAAGTTTTTATTTTTAATCTCACAAAATAATTAAAGTATCATATAAAACTTTGATAATGTAAACAATGCTGTGAAACATATCTTATGAAACTAAATCTCCATAAGTACATATATATTATATGCATATACGTAAAATATAAATCACATAGTAGCAAAAGCTAATAGTTGAACTTTAAAAACAAACATTTAAATCAAAAAACAATAATATATGGAAAAATCTATATACCACATATATAGATTTTTCCATATATTATTGTTTTTTGATTATGCAACTAGAGTTTACTATGCCTGAATGGAGACAAATCCTTAAAGGTGGCATTACTAAAATTGAACAAGTTCAACAAAGAGCTACAAAAGTTAA
Organism: Hydra vulgaris; assembly: GCF_038396675.1. Lineage (NCBI taxonomy): Eukaryota > Metazoa > Cnidaria > Hydrozoa > Anthoathecata > Hydridae > Hydra > Hydra vulgaris. Next base: position 16,799,195 of record NC_088926.1, on the reverse strand, counting down.
AAGAAGAGTGAGTAACTTCACCTAAAAAGGTCACTTGTAATATGAATATGATAACTTGTTTTGACCTAAAAATGCTAGAAATAAGAAGAAATTAGAGAATTCACAAATAAGAAGAAACCAGAAAAATCACAAATAAGAAGAAATCAGAGATCACAAAAAAAAAATCAGAAAGATCACAAATAAGTAGAAATCAGAGAGATCTCAAATATGAAATCAGAAAGATCACGAATAAGAAGAAATAAGAGATTTACAAAAAAGAAGAAATCAGAGAGGTTACAAAAAAGAATTACAAAAAAGAAGAAATCAGAGAGATCACAAACAAGCAGAAATCAGTGAGATCAGACAAATAAGAAGAAATCATAGAGATCACAAATAAGAAGTCACAGAGATTACAAATAAGAAATCATATAAATCACAAATAAGAAGAAATCACAAATTTAACAAAAATATTTAGAAAATCACATAGAGATAGTGAAAAGAACTTACCTCTAACAATCAATATTAGAGTAAATTTAGTGAGAGAAATTTTGTGAGATAAAAATTCAGATATTCAACATTTTTGAAAACAGAAAATAGTAAAGCAGTGGAATCAACTTCCCAATGATTTTAAAATAGAAAAAAATGGTCTGTGCATTTAAGATGTTACTTTAGTGGCTAGGCATGGCTGTCATACTTAACAATCTGCTGCTGTTAGGCTGAAAAGCTATATTGTATAAACTTATATTAAGAAATACTGAGAATCATTTTTGCATATTACTATTAATATTTAAAGTGTCTGATAAAATTTTGACAATATAAAAACATTTTGTTATGACTGACATATCTGATAAAATTTGACAATAAAGTTGTAACATTTGTTATGATTGACAAAGACTGCAAAAATATAAAGCATCTCTTTAAGCAAATACAAAAACACAAAAAAATACTTAAGTAATTCATTGCAGTTCTAAATGTTCAGCGAAACTAACATTTTTATTGACACTGGATTGATGACTGTCTTTGTATAAAAAAATATACAAATTAAAAATTATAGAATGTATAAAATTTTGTGATGACCAATTACTCTTAAGAGGGCATGACAAAACAACTGACTCAAGAAATTAAGGAGTGTTTTTAAATTTTCTCAATTTCAGAAAAAAAAAGTAATTCTTTAATCATAATGTGGGCAAAACTTCATTAAAAGTTGTAGACCTCCCCTTCTCCCCTAAACAGGTCATCAAAATAATAAATTGCAATTAAAATCTACATTAAATATTATTTGCTATTAAAATAAATGATTAAAATCATGTAAAAGGAATTGAAATTATGAGAAAAATTGGTGGCAAATAATATTTTATTAATATTTTTGGATATTCTTCAAGTGTATATTTTAACTTCATAATTAAGATATCAAAAGATCAAAATATTTAAGATATCATAAGATTAAAATATTTTTTAAAAAATCTTTAAAATTTGATTTTACATAAAAATAAACTTTTTATCATACCTTCTAAAATAGAAAAAAATTTTTTACTGCACTCTCATGCACATGTCTGGTCAAATGTCACTAAAATCTTTAAATAATCAGAATATATGGTTCAGAAAAAGCAGTTTGTTATTGTTATTGACAAGTTAAATGAATTCAGCCTAAATTATCCAATGTTATTTTTTGATGTGAAACAGAACATCCCTGATACTGTTTTAAGCTCTTGATGGTGTAGAGTTATGTAGGAAATAAAGACTGTGGCCTGACAAAATCAAATGAAACTATTTTTTTTTTTACTACTAAATCTAAATGAGAGAAATTTTGATAATAGGTTAAAATCTATTTATTGTTTCTAAGAGAACAAAAAGAAAAAGTAATTAATAAAAGTAAACTTTGCTATTCAGACAATTAAAGTTTTGCTTTAACTACAAAAACACAACGCAAGGTCAGTTTTGACACGACGCAAGGTTTTGACACGACGCAAAGTCAGTTTTGACATGAGTTACTGTTTTGAGTACCCAAACCAGTAACTCATGTCAAAACTGACCTGAATATGTCACTGTAAAGCTGAAAAATTAGCAGATGGGTGCAATATATTACCAAAAAAATTTCTCTCAAAAAGTGTATCAAGTTGGTTCTCAAAAAAAGCGTAATTTTATATAAAGTTTTAAAAATTTAAAGCTTTTAAATCAAAGTCCATTTTTTGAAATTTATTGTGGAAAAACTAACTTGTTATAACAAAAATTAAAAAAGGCACTTTTTAAGATGCTTTTTTTATTCTTAAGAAAGTTAAAAAGATTGTTATTTATGAAACCTCTATAAAATTTTATTTTCTAGAGGTTATTATAGAATATTATAAAATTGTTGGGCCTCAAAACAAATTATTACACTTCTTTTGAGGCTCAACATAATATCTTTTAAGAGAAAAATATTTTCTGTAAAATACGACACCTACCATGTTGTCGGGTGTCCTGGTGCTAGAACTTTTTTTTATATCTAGCTCAAACAACAATTTATAAATAATCAGGTCACAAAAGGTCATCATTTGTGACCATAGAAGAAAAAATATTTTCAGTCGTAACCCTAATGTTCAGTCTTCATCTATTGTCTACAAAAGAAGAAAGAAGTTTTAGAGCAGCAAGTTTGTTTGTTGAAAAGTTACAAACTAGTTTAATAGACAGCATGAACAATAAGAAATCAAAAGCGAGTGGTCAAATCGACCGGCCAACACAAATAATTGACAATCAATAATTTTTTTGGATGGTCAAAAATTTTATTTTTTTCTTTGTTTAAATTTTTATCTTAGTAATAATTCTTCATGACTGAATTTTATAAATGCAAAAATAAAAATTAAAGAATTTGTGTTAATTTAATAACAATAACTTTAAATAAACTTTTTTTAAAGTGCAAATGAGCAATCGATAATTTTAATTTATTTAAAAATAATTCATTTCATTGCAATGACTTTGCAAATGGTGGAAAAAGCTACTATATAAATAAATTAAAAGATTGAATAAAAAAAAAAAGTGATGTTGAGATAATGTTCTTAATTACACACTAATTTTTAATAATAATAAAATAAGAACTCTAATCTCTGAAGTTAAAGAATTAAAACTAGTGCACATTGTATCTCATGCTCAATAAAATCATTTCAAAAACAGCTAATGTAATTTAGTTAATAATAATGTTATTACCTCTTGTTGGCAGACACTATTTAAACTAAATAATTAAATACTTATAAGATGATTGTTTTAAAAAACACTACTGTAAAAAATACTGTTAACAAGATTTTTACAAAGTACTTAAAACAAGATTTTTGCTAAGTATGATATTATTTTTAATAATCCTATTATAAAAATAAAGGTGCAAATGCGCAATCAGTAATTTTAAATTTATTTATAAATCAAATTGCCATTTGCGGCAAAACTTATAAGAAAATTTAAAGTAAAATAAAACAAATTGAGTAAATGCAGTTGAAAGAAAAAATGTTTTTAGTTAAATAAAGAAATTATTATATATTACAATATTATTAAAATGTTAAATATTTTAATTAAATTAATAATAAAGCAAAAACTTCAATCGTTTATGAAAAAAAACAATTAAAGTCATAAACAATAATATCATAAACAATAAAACTATTTATACGCTTTTTCAAAATTTAAATGATTTTATGAAACTTTAGAATATTAATTTTCCAAATAACATCCTGATTATTTGTCAAACTTGTTTTTCAAAATTCTAACTTTTTTTTCAACCAGTCAACCATGACCAGCAGGATTTGATTTTGGGAGATCAAAATAGCAGATTTGTCATTTCGGGCGGTCATTGACCATTGACTGGCCGTTATTTTTCATGCTAAATAGATATAATATTCATAACTTTTTTTTTTTAATTCAGAAAAAGATATTAAAAGTAGCAACGTACGTTTTGTAAATTGTAAAAGTTCAGTTTTAAAAATTATTCTAAAATTTTTGTTACTAAAATAAATTCACTCATTTAAAACAATTTTTCAAAAAACTGCTTAATATTATAAATATTTTTACTTTTTACTTTATTTTTAAAACTTTTTTTCAAGTCAAAAAAAAAATTAAATTTTTTTTTAATTTCTCAATTTTAAAAACTTCTTAAACTTCTAATTTTTTAATAAAATGCAAAAATAAATTAAAAAGACTAAATCATAAAAAAAAAAAATTTTAATTTCAAAGTTTAAATCTTAATAGTTTTTTTACCTCTTCATTTTTTTTAATTTTATTTTGCTTTTCTTCATTTGTCAAAATGTCTGATGGAGAAAAATGACTGTCTGTAATTTTTGATTCCTTTTCTTTATCAACAGATACAACATCTATATCTGGTGTATTAACTAAATGTTAAAAAATATTATAAACAATACACATTACATCAAATAAAAACTTAGTTCAGGTGCAAAAAAGGTATTGAATCAGTATTTAATTCAACTTAAATCAATTTAAAAAATTGCAAATAAGAAAACTAGTTTCCAAGCTTCCTTTAAACTTAAGTGAACTAGTTTCCAAGCTTCCTTTGAACTTATGTTAGTTTGATAAGTTTATTAAAACATTTTTTACTTGAAAACTGAAAACATATATACATCAAAATAAAATAATGCAAAATATTTTAAAAACCAAAACTAATTACTACTACTACAAGTCATTAAATGATACAAAAAGATCAGTTAAAGAAAAGAGAAAAAAATGAAAAAAGAGCAACAGGTCTCATTTTTATTGAATTAAAAACAAAAAAATATTATCATTCAAAAAAAACAAAAAAAAAACTCCAAGGCATTTCTTACAATTTCTGTGTATTTTTGTGTGTTGTTGCAATAGTTTGAAAAAAATACATTGATTTTCAAAACGTTATAATCCAGCTAGAAATATTTGATGACAGCTATTTCTTATTGAAAATATATTAAACGAGAGTTATAGGTAACCCTCAGAATAAATAAAAAATGAGGTCGGCATTAAATTGCCACCCTCAAACTGTTAGAGGTCAGCATCAGGTTGGCAAAATAATTTTGAAAAAGAGGAGTCACCATAAAGCATAGAAACAAGGACAGCGATTTTTTGCCGACCTCAAATACTTTAAGGTCAGCTGTTAGGTTCTGATTCTGAGGGTTGGTTATAGGGTATAACTTTTTACTTGAATTACTCACAAGCAACTTACGTTCATAAAACTAACTACATGAGCTTGACCAATTTGCAACTTCCATGCCTGACCATACATGAAGTGCATTTAAATGATTGCTGTGAAATTATGAAACATAGTGCAATCCTGTAACTTAAAGAAAATACTGCTTAAAGTTATATTTTAAAACTTTTCCAAGGAAATAAAGTTTATTTATTTAGTAAAAAAATGCAAAGTTTAGTACTAAAATTTGCATTTTTCTGTTCCGTACGTGATTCTGTTTTAAACTGAATTTATTCTTTGATAACATTACTAATGTAAACCATTTTTCGCTTACAAATTACTTACATAAATTAAAACTAAATTAAAGTAAATCGGAGATTGCTAATTTTATTATTATGAAAATAATGCTGAAAAATTATTAACAACTAAAATAAAAAAAGAGTCCTAAAAATGACAGACCTTTTGAACTTAAATTAACAGTGAAATAATATTATGAAAAAAAAAAAAAAGTACAAGCTCTTGTTCATGAAATACTTAAAACTATAATACTAATAATACTAATAAATATTCCATAAATTTTCAAACAATAAAAACAATTAAAAAAATACTCTCAATCAATTTAAATGTATCAAAACCATAATTATATAAATTCACTGAAAAAAGTTAACCTTAAAGTACACTAATATGCTTTCAAGTGATTGCTAGTACAAAATACTGAAATTTCATAATATTTGGATAACATATAAGATTTTAAGAATGATTATTTTATTTAAATCAATTTAAATTTTTTAATTTATGCAAAAAGAATAATGAAAAAGTTATATTAATTAAACATATTTTATTTATAAAAATTCCAAAAAAAAAATTGCATTAAAAATTGCAAAAATCAAGCGATTTCTAATTTTTGCCCTAGTCAAGCCTGCAATTGAAAAAATGCACTTTCTTATTATAGATGTTGATTTTATTGTAAGAAGTGCATTAAATAATATATTAAAATTATTTTTCCTTGCAATTTATTTGTACTACTTCCTTCACCTTGCTTTGGTCTGTACTGCTAATGTTTCAACAAGATATATGAATCCTTTTGAAAATTCTACTTTCATAACAATGGCAGCAGCTTTTAAAGTATAATCAAAATTTTTAGTGCAATGTGGAATTTTCCTTGTCTCTAAGAAGATTTATCTATTTATGCCATAAGATCTTGACATTCATCTGTTTGTTTTTTTAAATCTGTTTTAATAAATTTGTATTTATATTTGTTTGTAACTTAGCTTTCAAATATAAATTTATAAATACCTTCAGCAGTCAAAAGAGTTACTGAATTTTTACTTAACTTCATTTTTTTACAGTTTCTAGCAATTGAATATTTGACATTTAATAACTCTTTTAAAATTGTTATATTCTCATCTAAAATGTTTTGTTGCCCTAATTCTCTTACAGTTGAATCTACAGAATCCTTTATTTTCAAGAACCATGTAAACATTGTTGTCTATGAATTCTACCAAGTTTTAATATCTACAATCAAATGCCTTACTCTCTTGCTCATTAACAAATTCTTGTAAAATGTTGTTTTTCACTGAACTGGTTTTTATCATTCTTATAATTTTTCTGAGATGTGTATAACTTCTTGAAAAACTTTATAAGATCTATAACTTCCATGTTTTCTTCTAGTTTGAAGATTTTGTTAGCATCTTCAAAATTTTTTGTATAAAAGTTGTTATTATTGTTTTCGATAAATTCATCTCTTATACTTTCTCTAACATCATCATGGTTTGTTATTTTTTTGACTTCTTCACAAAATTTTGGTAATTGCTTTATATGCAGTACATCAGTTATTGCTAAATGCAAACCATAGTTATAACAAAGTTGAGATATGATGCCTAATATCTTTTTATACTTGACCATAAATAGCAACTCCATCATCTGTTGATATCTTGATATGAATTCCAAAATCTTGCAATTTATTTTCAATATATAGTTTTCTCTGTTCTGAGTTACTTGAACTTTTTAAGTGAACTAACTTTAATTAATAAGTGACAAGGGTTGCAATTTGACCAGGGCCAGATTTGATAAAAAAGCTAGGGCCGGGTTTGAGACTCGGTTTGAGACTGGGGCTGCATAAACATTTCTACATTCAAAAATACATATTTTTTATTTGAAATTTATATTTTATTTTATATATATGTATGCATATTTATATATAAATATCGTTAATTTGGTTCCTTAAATAAAGCTCGTTCATACCATGTGTAATGTACTCTCTCCAAGTTTTCTTACTTCTACCTCTATCATTCTCTCCTGAAGTTGCCAACTTTCTACATGCTAATACCCAAACCACTTTAATCTTTTCTAACAAATGTTGTTTGATACGACTTTTTTCTAACCTCTGTCTAAAAAGTTGCTCTGACCTCTCCAACTATCCTACGATTAGTGTTCTCTCTAGTATTATTTCCTTCATATAAAAGTTTTAGGATTACTAAATAATTTCTATCTAACCACAGTATTAAAGTCCCTCTTGACGGCCTACTCTTCTTCACACTCATCTTCATTTCCAGTAACTTTAGGAGTATGACAAGGTTCTACCTTTGCTCTTGTATTGTTTCTTATCTATAATAACAATCTTTCTGACAATTTTACATCTAAAGTGACTCTATTTGCTGACAACTCAACTTTATATTTTTGTCTTGACACAAAGTCATCACTTTTTGATTGCTAAGAACAAGCAGCCGATCTATAATCAGATCTCTCTTCTGTAACAGCTTGGGGCATGCAGTGGCTAAGTGGGTTTTAATTCCATCAAAACTTATTTACTACAAACAACTATCACAATATTCCTATAATGACAAATAACAACCCTCTCACTTTAAGACAAAGTTCAAAAGTACATTGTAAATGTAGATAGACCTGCTTTATCTGCCAAGCTTAAACCACTCTCCTATCATTGTAAGGTTACATCTCTTTTTTTTTCCTACAAATACTATGACGGTTGTTGCTCAAATGAGCTATCATCTCTAGTTCGATCAATCAAAACTCATTCTCACTTGGATTATCATTTAGCAAAGTCACATCCTTTCACTATCACTCCATGCTATAAAAATATTTCTCATTTAGTTTATTTCCTCGCACATTAATAAAACTTCAAAAACCATCTTTGTGTTTTACTGATCATATAACCTACAACTTTTTAAGTCTTCATTAAACCATTTCCTTTCTCTTTAACCCTATCCTTTGTTTTCTATTAACTCATAATTTAATAGTGGCAGCTTGCAACCTTGTTGGAAGTGAGAAAAAGTAAAAATGGTTTCTTCAGATTACTTTGACATTGCTACAAATTTTTAAATGTAAGAAATTAAAAAAAAAAATTTAATAAATATATTTGTATAAGTTTTTTATGTAAAAAAATAAAAAGTCATTAATACTTATATTTAAATATAAAATATTTGGTTGTTTTCACTACCCTTATGAAAATAGTCTGCACTTTTGTCAGATTATTCAAATTATGCATTTAAACCCAATAGTTTATTCCTTGATGAATGGTTAATTTACTGAACTTTTTAAAAAAAATTTTAGGACCCTATTTAAAACTTTTTTGTTTGTTTTTAAATACATTTTTTCAAACAAAGCAATCGTTAAGCATCATTATTTATAGTAATTCGTTAATCATTATTTATAGTAATTCATATTAACATAGGAAATTCGGCAATATAAAAGAAGCAATTTCAGACATGCATCAAATGTAGTAAATATATCTATAAAAGAAACCATGTTATCTTTTTATTTAATTTATTCTGTCATAACAAAATTTATCAATCAAATAATATATTTTACAAATAAATAGCAATTTATTTTCTTATTTTCCTATTAAGTACTGAGAAAAAACGTCAAGTATAGCAAAAATATTTTTAAAAGCGAAAAGACGTCAAAATGAATAAACATAAGAAAAAAAAATTATCAAAATTTCTCATAGTTCAAGCGTACATAGCAAATTAGTTTCATAATTATGCGAACTTATAAAAATCATGATTAAATTGAATATCATTTCCGTTGTTTTTAAATTTTTATAAAAGATAATATGTTTTTTTCGTCAACTTGTAAGGATACAAAAGTTGTTAAAAATTTTTTTTTTTCAATTTTCTTTTTTATTAATAAGTTTTCTAGTTTATTTAATTAAAACTTGATACTTCGCTACAATTTTGGTTCCTTTTTTTTAGGAATTTTTTCAGTAGTTAAGCTTTTTGTTGCGAATTATTGAAACGCTTTATAAAAAAGATACGAACTGCATTGGTCAGTGTGTCTAAAAAAATTACTTTAAATGTGGAATAACAAGGCGTGCAACCACACATTTCCCGGGAAGGCTTGAAATAATAATTATTACTTAAATGTAATAAGTGACTTATTAAACTTGTTTGCTTATGAAAAATTAAAAACAAACTGCATTAAAAACATATATTATAGTTTACAATAACAATAAACAAATATGACAACAAATAAATTATATAGCAAGCTAAATGATACTAAGTGTTATGTGTTAATAATTGAAAAAAAAAATTATTGCTGTTATTTTACATTATATAGAATCCTTTCATTTAAAATAAATTTTCTGAGCCAAACATCATTATATTTTATTTATACCAAATTAAATAAAAGAAAATGTTAATATATATTCACCATTTTGTGTTGTTTGCAAATACTTTGTTTGATTTTTGATTATTCAAAAATATCTGGATATATTGTGTATTCAAAATCCGCCTAATAATTCAGATAATCAGATATTTTGATATCCAGATTGCAAACCCTAGTAGCAATTATATTTAAAAACCTGTAATAAATGAAACTTTATTGCAGGTTTTTATTTTTACAAGATAACAATGATACACACAATACAAAGAAAGAATGCACTTCTGACTTTTAGTAGTAGAAAAAGGCAGGTCCTGGCTCATTTTTTTTTCAACCATATCCTTAACCATAATCTCATATCATATTTAGCTATAAACATATCCATACTCTCATAAGTCATTTAAACCAGTCGTAGTATGAAATTTGGTTTCTAGCTCATAAAAATTCTTTGATTTTACATGGATCCGAAGGATCTAAAAAATCAAAAGATTTTTCCGTAGATCCAAAGGACCTTAAAAAAAGTGCATTTTCAAAAAAAGTGTCTGAACCAAAATATAAAGATAATGGTAGTATAACAACCATAATATATTAATATATTATGGTTACAAACTATAAACTCTAAGCTAAAAAATTTTTTTTGTAATTTTGTAATTTTAAACCAATTTTTAGGTCTTTCAGACCCATGTAAATTTGAAGAATTTTTCAAGCTATAATTTCATAACTGAAATCTAGCTACGCATAATAGTAAATTACTCCTATTAAATCAGACTTATCAATTCTTTATTATCAACCCATGAGTTAAACGACTCAGGATATCCATACCACTTTACTAATGATTTGTTTTTAAGTTTACGAATAACTTTTTCAATCTTAAATATATAATCTGATCAGTTTTTTGCATTTCTTGTTCATAAAAAGTACCTTGTATTTCTTCATTATTATTGTCAGTTAATTTATAAGTTGGTGGATCTGTAAACTGAATTTTTGAAACAGTAAAAACTTCTTCAGCCCATCTCGGTGTGTATCCTTTTTCAAACGTTCCTTTCTTTTTAGTTATCCTAACTCTATCACCAATTGAAAATTTTGGTCTTACAGACTCTGATCATACATTTCCATTTAGATTGAACCAAACAATATTCTCATTCTTTTTATCGCTAGCTTCAACTGGTGTCATTTTAATTGAAGAATGCTTTGCGCTGTTGTATTTACTTACCATTTCATCTAAAACGTCAATATATTTTCTAGTAGATTTAGCTGAAAAGTACTTAAACATTTTATCTTTCATTGTTCTATTCCAACGTTCAACTACGCAACTTTTTCTTCATTTTCAGTTGAATATAACTCTACTCCTAATGCTTTAACATGCTTATTATAAAATTCTAAGCCTTTATCTACCCATATTTTTTGACACTTTCTTTCGTGGAAGATTTTATTTAAAGCATTAGCAACATCAACTCCAGTTTTGCTCTTCAATGGAACAATCCATCCATACTTCGAAAAAACATCAATCACCATTAATAAGTATTTTATACCATCATTGAATTTGGAGAAAGATTGCATGTCAACTAAATCAGCAGCCCATATTTCATCGATTCCATTTACAATCACTTTTCTTTTTCTGAAATGTTTTACAACTGGTTTATGAAGTTCGTTTGCAAGTTTGTCAGTCCATTTCAGGTCTTTATCCTCTTCTTTTTTACTGATCATTTGTAGTTTTTTTGAGTAGTTTTAACACCCAATTCATATGGGTCTGAAAGACCTAACCCAAACTTTGCTTTAGATGATATAATAGGTTTTATAATACCTCGTTCAATTCTTTCACGTATTGTTGGATATTTTATAGAATCCATTTCTTCAATCATAATTCTATCAGCTTTATTTTTATTTGCAGTATCATCTAAGTATTTATAAGCAAGATCGTGATGGTAAGCTGCATTATCAACTCTATCTATAGGTTTACTCCATTCTTTATATGCATCAGTAGAAGTTAATCGTTCATCTAAATTAGTACCAGGACCAGCAAAGTTCATTCCAGGTAAATGCATTTCACCAGGGAATTTTGCCCATGGTAATTTTATTTTTTTAGTTATTGAATTAATTGAACTAACTAAATCACCTCCGTGCATAGCTGACACAAATTGAGTTTTTGTTGTTCCACAAATAGCGCAAGTTCCACGTGATATATTTCTATTATTTTTGCTCACGACGCTTCGCTGGTTTAGTGTATTTGTTTTGTTTCTACATTTGACACAGTACATTTTTATATATAAAAAAAATCTTATATATAAAAATGGGTATTATAGATTATTCATGGAATGTAAATAAAAATAAGCAAAGCAATAACAAGTTGTTACCTAAAAGTAGAAGAGGAATTATTGTTGAAAGATAAAGCAGATATGGAGTGTATGTTTTTTGAAAAAGATGAAGATGTACCAAATCCTGAGGATCTCGATATTAACAAGAATAATTTGATGATATTTGATGATTTGCAATTAACAAAACAAAATAAGTGTGAAAAATATTATATAAGAGGAAGACATAGTAATGTAGATTGTTTCTATCTTGCACAAAATTATTTTATGTTACCTAGACAAACTATTAGAGAAAATGCTAATTTTATTTGCTTATTTCCTCAAGATGCAAAGAATATAAGTCATATTTATAGAGATCATGTTTCTAATGATATGAACGAAGATGAGTTTAAAAATTTTGTAAGCATGCTTGGTCAGAACCTCATGGATTTGTTGTCACAGATTTATCTTCTAAAATAGGTAATGGAAAATATAGAAGTGGATTAGATAATTTTTATTTTCCATCTAAAGTTTAAAATAATTTTTTTGTATATAAAAAATGTATATAATATTGAATGATAAAAGTAGTCATATAAAAGTTTGCTCCTATTATACAACTAAGTGAAGATAAAGATTATGAAATGGCATTAGTTGGTCTTGATACATTCTACAGTTTTCCAAATGTTGATTCTTCAAATAACAATTTTAGATATAGTTCAGATAATGGAGCGACTTGGATAGATATAAACATTCTAGAAAGTAGTTATGAGATTGATGATATAAATAAGTATATTGTGGAAAAAATTACTGAAAATAGTAAAACTATTAATGGAGTTGAAACTAGTATTATATTTTCAGCAGATAATAACACATTGAAAACAACTTTAAATATTGAAGCTGGTTGTAAAGTTGATTTTACACCTATAAATTCAATTAGATCTATTCTTCGTTTTAACAATCAAGTATATTCAACAGGATCTCAGGAATCAGATAATATAGTAAACATTTTAACTATTAATAGCATAAGTGTAACAAATGATATAATAGCATCATCCTATGTAAATGGAACAACAGAAAACGTTATATATTCATTTTTTCCAAGTGTTGGTCCTGGATATAAAATTATTCAAGAGCCATTAAACTTAATTTACTTACCAATAACACTAAAAACAATTTCAAAGATGGAGACTAAATTGGTTGATCAAGATGGAAATCTGATAATTTTACGAGGAGAAAAATTAGCTATTAGATTTCATATAGGAGAAAAAAAATAGATTATTTTTTTTATAATGCATTATAAAAACAAAATGAGTAAATATACTAATATTAAAGTAAATCTTTCACAAAACCAAACAGAAAAAATTAAAAATGCAATTGAATGTGGTATTGGAGCTAGTATTAAATTATCACATTCAGATTTAAATGGTTAACATGTATTAGCTGTAACAACAACACAATTGAATAGAATTAGAAAAGCATATGAAAAAGGTACTGGTGTATCAATTATTTTAAGTAAAACACAACTAGTACTCAATTCTAAAATAGAGGGTAGATTTAATGGTGCACTTTTACCGTTTCTTGGTTCTTTAGCATCAAGATTTATACCACCACTTGCAATAGGACTGCTTTCAGGAGTAGGCTCAGCAGCTGGATCAACTATGATTAATAAAATTGCTGGAAATGGTATTGTGTACATGAAAAAGAATGGACAAGGAGTTAAATTAACATGTGCAGGATCTGGTTTATATTTGAGACCATGGAGTAAAGGAAGTTCTGTAGGTGATGGATTGTACTTACGTAGTGGAAATGGTTATACATCAACAGGATCAGGTTTATTATTAGGACCAAATTCTCCGTTTGCTAATATTCCATTTTTAAATATGATTCTTTGATTTTCAAATTATATATAATAAAATGTCAAATAACATGCCAGTGCATAAATTTATAAACAAATATAAACAACCGGAACTATCTCCTATAGTTTTTAAACCACGTAAAAATTTACAGCATCCTGCAATATTAATAAATGGAAGATATGATGTATTTGCACAACACGACATTACAATAAAATCTCTATCACATCAATATATTCTTTTAAAGTTTGGTGTAGTAGTTAATAAAGGTGTTGCGTTAGTTTCATTAAAACATGAACTTAAATTAAAAACGTTAAGTTTACAAGATTGTATAATAGCAGAGTCTGTTGATGATATTATAGTAACAATTGTAAATAAATCTTATTCTGATGTGTTAATAAAAAAAGGAGTTTTTGTTCAGAATTAAAAAATTAACAGATTAAAGATTAACAGAATAAAAAAATTGTTTTTGTTCTGTTAATCTATTGTCTTAATTTTTTTATTTTTTTATTAAAAATGGAATACAATAATAAAATGTACAATAACATTTATTCAGCTATACCTACTGAGAATAACAATATTTACCCTGTTCTTCCTAATGCACCTGAAGAAAAATCTATTAAAAACCAAGATCAATCATATCGGTTACAAAAAATTGGCGAGATTCAAAAAGAAATAGAGCGTGAGAGAGAAAAGAGAATAACGCTAAGTAAAAAATATCATAGAGCTGTAAAAATAATAGAGCAGGTGTGTTATCAATAATAGGCGGACAAATTAATAAAAAAATGAATTTAAAAGCAGAAAAGTATGAAAAGATTAAAGTGCTTGCTGATTCAAAACTAATTACAATAAGCATTTATATTTCTAAAGCTTTAGTAGATGGGCATATAGATGACAAGGAATTTGAATTAATACTTGGTGAACTTGAAAAATTTCAGACAATGATGGAGCAAATTAGAATAAAAGTTAAAAATGAAATTGATGAACAAAAAAAGTTGTCACTAATCGACCAAGTTTATTTAAATAGTTTGCTAAAACCTAAAACGTAACGTAAAACGTAACGTAAAACGTAACGTAAAACGTAACGTAAAACATAACGTAAAACGTAACGTAAAACGTAACATAAAACGTAAAACATAAAACACAACATAAACTTTTATGTTGTGTTTTTAATCTTTTTTATATAAAAACAAAATGTTATTTTTAAAAATTACAGACACTGAAAAGAGAGATCAAATTGTAAAAGAATTATCAGAGAGTAAAAAAAAAATACAGCAGAATGATCTTAGTGAAAAGATTGGAGATTCTAATTTGCAGATAGACTTGTCAAAATTGTACAAGCCATTAATTGATAGTCAATCTGGAATAAAGGAGGATATATCTAAATTGCAAGATCAAGCTAATCAATTTGCTCTTACTTTTTCAAATCCATATCCTGAAATACTTATGGATCTAAAGAAATAATGCCTTCTGATGAATTTTTATAGTTGGAAAAAATTGCAACAGACTATCTTAGGATGTATACTTATAGTAAAAAGTCTACAGACACTACATTTGGAATACATTCTAAAGAGGGTAAATTTTTTATAGGAAAAGTTCCAATATTAATTAATAATGATGATATAGATATAAGTGGAATAAAATACATTGGTACTCCTGGTCTTTGGAAATTACTAACAAAGTCTAATCCTAATAAGGAAATATATAATATAGATGATCTTCACAATTATCGAGATATAATAATACAAACAGATGCAATTACTACTGATTCAGGAAAACCAAAGACATCTTGGAGCGAAAAATACAAAGAAATAATAGCTCCCATTTGGAGAGAGTTAAAGAGAACTAGAATGCTTGAGTATCAAAGAGAATCAAAGGGAACAAGAATAGGACCAATAATTCTTCCTAGCGATCCTATTGCACTCCTTGATATGCTTGAATTACGCATAGCTGCATGGAGAGCAGGTAATACTGGATCAAGAAATGAAGCTGTTGCAATTTGTGATGAATTGTTAAGACAAGGTGTTTTGAATAGTGATCAGTATAAAGCAATACAAAATAATCTAGCAATATGATAACATGAATATGATAATATGAATATGATGATATGAGTAAAAAAAATTAAAAAAAATTGCGTACACAAAAATGCTATTTGTTAAAAATAAGTTAAATATGTTAAGAAGCAAGTTGTTGGAGGAAGTGGTATATTTGACAGTTTAATAAATTTATTTAAACGAGCAGCATCATCAAATGTAACAAGAGTGTCATCAGCTATGTTGAAGAGGTTAGCTGCTAGCGATTTAGGAAAAACTGCTATAACTGCTGCTAAATCAGCAGGGAAAGAACTTTCAACGTCAGCAATAGAAGCTGCTAAAGATGTCGCAGTTGAAAAAGGAAAACAATTAAGTAGAAAAGCATCTTCTAAAGTTTCACAACCAAGTACATACAGTCATGAATAATAGAATTAATGACATAATCTCAAATTTAAATAAAAAAGCTGATGAAGTTACACCAAATATAAATAATATAATGATGGGGTCTTCAATAAAATCAACAGCTATAAGGATAGCAGATCAAGCAAAAAAAGGCCGCAGTCCTCGATTGGCATAATATTTTATATTTATTTTCCATTTAAAAAAAAAAATTTATATGTAAAAAATGGCAACTTCTGATATATAATATTTTACAGAAATCCCAACTGTGGATGATGGAATTGAAAGATTTGAATTCCATTAATATGAACCAGTAGCTTGCACAAATTTAAATAGCGCTGGAGAAATAAGAATTAACATTGAGCAACAAGATTTGTTCACACTTCCATCTGAGGCTTATCTCTTGTTTGAAGGAAGACTTCTTAAACTTGATGGGACAGCTTATGTTAATGCAGATGTAGTGTCACTCACAAATAATGGTATTATGCACTTATTTAGTCAAATATCATATCAATTATCAAACCAAGAAATAGAGTCAGCTTATTATCCAGGTCAAGCAACAACAATGTTAGGAATGCTTAAATATCCAAATGACTTTCAATTAGCACAAGGATTAAATCAATTGTGGTACAAAGATTCTTCAACAACAACAATTAATAACACAGGGTTTACATTAAGACAAGCATACATAATTCAGAAACCCACTACAAAGGGAACATTTTCATTTTGTATACCTTTAAGACACATTTTTGGATTCTGCGATGATTACAACAAAGTTATTTACGGATTTAAACATACACTAACTCTTGTTAGAAAAGGTGATACAGAAGCAATTTTTAGAAACGCTCTTGCAGCTGCAGGAAAAGTTAATCTTGATAAAATATCATTGTTCATGCCACATGTGATTCCATCAGATTTAGAGAGAGTTAATCTTTATAAAAGTATTGAATCAAAAGTGACACTTCCAGTAACTTTTCGCGCAAGGCAGTGTGATACTATAACAGTTCCACAATCTACAACGTTTTCTTGGAGACTTAGCGTAAAGACATCTCCAAAAAAACCAAGATACATTATTGTTGGATTCCAAACAAATAAGGATGGAAATCAAGAAGTTAATTCTTCGATATTTGATCATTGTGACTTGAAAAATATGTACATTATGCTTAATCAAGAAAGATATCCAGCTGTTGACTATAACTTATCATTTCCAAATCATCAATTTTCAAGAGCCTATAGAGATGCATCTGTATTTAGTGAAATATTTTATGGAATGAACGATTTGATAACACAAAGCAACATAACTCCTTCAGACTTTAAAGATTTATACCCACTTATGGTTTTTGATGTTAGTAGACAATCAGAAAAATTAAAATCATCAGTAGTAGATGTACAAATTAAAGCAACATTTAATGCAGCTGTTCCAGCAGATACTGAAGCGTTTGCTGTTGTAATATCGAATAAGTTTTTACACTTTCAATCAGACGGAAATAAGTTGAACGTTGTTTATTAACTTTTTTTTGAATTGATTTAAAAAATTTTTTATCTTTATATAATATTAATGTATTATACAAGGGAAAACTTGCAGAAGTTGTTAAAAGAAAATAACATTTCACAAACATCTAAAAATTATGTTACATTGTTAATGATTGCTGTAGATAATGGGTTGATTGATAAAAAATCAATCATGTCAAAAGCAACAGAAGCAACTGATGAGAAAAGACCAGTTGGAAGACCTAGAATACATCCAGTAAAAGAAGTAGATCCTTCGGATCCATGCAAAGTAAATGAGAAAAGACCAGTTGGAAGACCTAGAATACATCCAGTAAAAGAAGAAAAAAAAGAAATAGATCCAAAATATGAAAGATTAAGAACAATTAAGAAAAAAACAGTCACTATTAAATTAACAAACATAAAAACAGGAGAAAAAACAGTATATAAATCTTTATATAGTGCAATGCGTGGAACAGATCATTGATATAGATATCTTGAAATGCGTGATGGGAAGATTGATAATGGTTATAAGATTGAAATATTAAATTCTGAAAAATTTAAAAAAAAAATCTTTATATATAAAAATGGGATCTGATAATTTATTTGAAAATAAAAATGCGATTGAATTGTTAAAAAATAATTTAGATAAAGTAAATTGACATATATTATCTAAAAATCCAAATGCGATTAATTTATTAAAAAATAATTTAGATAAAGTATATTGGGAATGGTTATCTGAAAATCCAAATGCAATTGAATTAATAAAAGCTAATTTAGATAAAGTAAATTGGAGAAATTTATCTCAAAATCCAAATGCAATTGAGATATTAAAAAAGAATTTAAATAAAGTAGATTGGTCTTATTTATCTAAAAATCCAAATGCCATTGAAATATTAAAAAATAATTTAGATAAAGTATGTTGGATATTTTTATTTTTAAATCCAAATGCAATTGAGATATTAAAAGATAATTTAGATAAAGTAGATTGGGAAATTTTATCTTTAAATTCAAATGCAATTGAAATATTAAAAAATAATTTAGATAAAGTAGATTGGACTTGTTTATCTAAAAATCCAAATACAATTGAAATATTAAAAAATAATTTAGATAAAGTAAATTGGCAATGGTTATCTGCAAATCCAAATGCAATTGAGATATTAAAAAAAAATTTAGATAAAGTAGATTGGAATTGGTTATCATATAATCCAAATACCTTCACATATGATTATGAAAAAGCTCTTAAATTATTCTTTAAAGAACTAGAAAATGAGATTGAGATAAAAGGGAGAAAAATGTGGAATTTTTAATTGAAATTCAATTAAAAATTTATCTTTTAATGCGATTGAAATATCAAATTCTGAAAAATTAAAAAAAAATTAAAAAACTTAAAAAATTATTTTGCTATATAAAAATGGGATCTGATAATTTATTTGAAAATCCAAATGCGATTGAATTGTTAAAAAATAATTTAGATAAAGTAAATTGGCATATGTTATCGTTAAATCCAAATGCAATTGACATATTAAAAAATAATTTAGATAAAGTAGATTGGGAAAATTTATCTGAAAATCCAAATGCTATTGAATTATTAAAAGATAATTTAGATAAAGTAAATTGGGGATTGTTATCTAAAAATCCAAATGCTATAGAACTATTAAAAAATAATTTAGATAAAGTAGATTGGGAAAACTTATCTGCAAATCCAAATGCAGTTGAACTATTAAAAGATAATTTAGATAAAGTAGATTGGACTTGCTTATCACATAATCCAAATATCTTCAAATATGATTTTAAATAAAATTAAATAAGATCTTGCCATATAGAAATATTGATGCATTTAAATTTCATATGAAACTTTACATATGAAATATTGACAAGCAAAAATATTTTGAAAAATGATATAAAGAAATTTTTTCTATTAAAAAAATCTTACATATATAAAAATGGAAAATCTACTTGATGAGCCTGTTCCAGATATATCATCTACAATTTTAACTCCGTCACCTTTTCAACCTATTACACAAATTAGAAAAGAAATAAATAAAAAGATTACTAATCTTGCAGATTTGATTGTATCATATGTTCCAGAACCGATTAAAAAGGTTGTGAATAAACAAGTTGATGAATTAAAATCTACAGTTTTAAATTTATATCAAAAATTTGGAATTAGAAATCCGATAGAATTTAAATTATCACAATCAGCTGTTAAGAATGTAACAAACCAGTTTTCAGTTAAAGGAATAAAAGGATATGATGCTATATCTTTCATGAACGCTGCTAAAAAAAGTGCAATTAAAATACTAAAAATAGAAAATCAAAAGTTAATATAGTTCTCACTTGTGAAATGGAGCGTACTGATATTAAAACAGGAGAAACTATAACCACAACTGTTCCATTTACAATGAAGAGTACTGTTGTATTAGAATCAACAGATTTAGATGAGCTTTATGAAACAGCAAAGTTGAGAATTTTAGAAAATTTATCATCATTTCAACAGCTAGGGTCAAATTGGAGATTTGTTTCTGTTAAAAAGATGGATATAAATACTATAGAGAATAATCCTCTTAAACCTAAATCTTATATTCCACTTGACAAAAATTTAGCAACTAAAAGTTTATCCTTTACGTGTTTCAAAGAATAATGATCGTCAGCATTTAATAGATTTATTATTAATCTCAAATAGTGAAACCAACCATTACTGCTTAATAAAAAGTTTGAGCAAATTACTTTCTTCACAAACATCCAAGCAAAAATGTACTATTCACTATTGTAGAAATTGCTTACTTGGGTTTAATTCTGAAGAATCATTATCTAAACACAAATCGTATTGTAATATGATTCAGTGCGTATTGAACTTCTACCACCAAAATCGACAATGCAGTTTACTAATCACAATAGATCGATGAGAGTACCATTTGTAGTATATGCTGACTTTGAAAGTTTCATCAAACCTATCAGTACTGTGAACCTAATCCTAATGAATCCTATACTAAACAGTATCAAAAGCATATACCAAGTTCGTTCTGCTACTACATTAAATGTTTCGATGAAAGTTTTTACCAAAGCAATCCAGTTTCATTTACTGCAAGTAATGAAACGGATGATGTTGCACAAATATTTGTTGACAGATTACAAGAAGATATCATAAAAATTTGTAACAGGATTAAATTTAAAAAGAATATTGTATATACACATGCAAATAAGAAAGATTTCGATGCAGCAACTGAATGTCACATTTGCGGAAAAGATTTGGATAATGATAAAGTACGTGACCACTGTCACATTACTGGAAAATATAGAGGTGCTGCTCATAGTAGTTGTAACTTAAAATATAAATTTCCAGATTTCTTCCCAGTACTATTTCATAATTTATCTGGTTATGATTCTCACTTATTTATCAAGAAATTATCAGGAGGTAAATTGAGCTGTATCCCAAACAACGAAGAAAAGTATATTAGCTTTTCTAGAGAGATTAAAGTTGGAGAGTTTGTTAAAGATGGAAAGAGTGTTGAAATAAAGCACCAGATTCGTTTCTTAGACAGTTATAGATTTATGCCTTCAAGTTAAGATTCTTTATCAAAAAATTTATCAAAAGAGCAATGTAAAAATATCAGAAAATTGTATTCAGGGAAACAATTAGATTTATTACTAAAAAAAGGCGTATATCCCTATGATTGGGTAGACTCTGTTGATTAATTTAATGAAACTCAATTACCCACAAAAGAATCGTTTTTTTCTAAATTGAACGATGAAGATATAATTGATGATGATTACTCACATGCACAAAATGTATGGTAGGAGTTTAATTGCAAAACATTTAGAGATTATCATGACTTGTACAACGTTTCAGATGTGCTTTTACTAGCAGATGTTTTTGAAAATTTTAGAGATGTTTGCATGAAAAATTATAAATTAGATCCGGCTTGGTATTATACATCACCAGGATTAGCTTGGGATGCAGCATTGAAGAAAACAAAAGTAAAATTAGAACTGTTGAGCGATTACGATATGATACTAATAATAAAGAAAGGAATAAGAGGTGGAATCAGTATGATATCGAATAGATTAGGAACATCTAATAATAAGTAAATGGATGACGCATATGACAAAAGCAAAGAATCAACATTCATCCAATATCTAGACACTAATAATCTATATGAATGGGCGATGAGTAAGCCACTTCCAACACATGGGTTTAAATGGATGGATGAAGATGAGTTGAAAAACTGGAAATCGATTCCATGTATACTAGAAGTTGATTTAAATTATCCTGAACATCTGCATGATGATCATAATGACTACCCACTTGCTCCTGAAAGATAAAATATTGATAAAGTTGAAAAACTAGTCCCTAACTTGGAAAATAAGAAAAATTATGTTACCCATTATGAAAATCTTAAATTGTATGAAAGATTAGGTCTAAAGATCACAAAAATTCATAGAGGTCTAAGTTTTGAACAAAGCTCTTGGTTAAGCGAATACATTGACCTAAATACTAATCTAAGAACCA
The DNA here is from genome assembly GCF_038396675.1 of Hydra vulgaris. NCBI lineage: Eukaryota > Metazoa > Cnidaria > Hydrozoa > Anthoathecata > Hydridae > Hydra > Hydra vulgaris. The sequence continues at coordinate 16,776,894 of NC_088926.1, read as the reverse complement.
AGACAACGAATGATTTTGAAAAAGACTTTTTCAAACTGATGAACAACTCAGTATTTGGAAAAATAATGGAGAACATTGAGAACAGAGTTGATGTTAGATTAGTGACAAATAGAAATAAAGCTGTTAAATTAGCTTCAAGACCAAACTTGGAGAGTCGAACGATATTTGATGAAAATTTAATAGCGATTCACATGAAGAGAACCAAATTAATGTATAACAAACCAATTTACTTAGGAATGTGTATATTAGATTTGAGCAAAACTCCAATGTATGAATTTCATTATGATTACATAAAGAAAAAATATGCTGATCGAGCAAAACTATTATTCACAGATACTGATTCTTTAGCATACGAAATTAAAACAGTAGACTTTTTTTCCGATATTTCTAAAGATATTGAAAGCAAATTTGATACAAGTGAATTTGATCCAAAGCATCCAGCAAAAGAACTTGTAGGATTCAAAGTTGAAATAAATAAAAAAGTAATTGGAATGTTTAAAGATGAGTCTGGAGGAGCACAAATTGAAGAATTTGTAGGATTAAGATCTAAATTGTATTCCTACAAAGTACACGGTAAAGAAAATAAAAAATGTAAAGGAATAAAGTAAATGTTGTAAAAAATCATATAACACATGAAGATTATAAACATTGTTTATTAAATAAAGTGGATCAAGTTAGGAAAATGAATGTAATAAGATCACATTCACATGAAATTTACACAGATGAGGTCAATAAAATAGCATTAAGTACAGACGATGATAAAAGAGTCATTTTAGAAGACGGAATTCACACATTAGCATATGGACACTACAAATTAAAAGAAAATAATTTATAGATCCTTCGGATCCATAGAAATTCAAAGAATTTTTAGGTCAATTAGGCAAAGAGGTCAAAGAGCCCATAGGGTAGAGGATAGGGAAGCCCAAGGGGTGGGGGTAGGGTAGCCCAAAAATTATTTTTTGAGAAAAAAAATAATTTATAAGTAAAAATGAGAAATAATTATAAACTTATCAATGTTGAAGGGATAATTTTACCTAATGAACCTTTAACAAATTTTCAATTGTTAGAAGCAGCAAAAAAACTAAAAATAAAAAATTTTAAAGCTGTATTTGTAAGAGATCAATTACCTAAAAATACACAAAAAAAAGAATGTGGAATATTAAATACAGGAGATTCAAGTACACAGGGTTTTCATTGGATTTGCTGGTACAAAGACAGTGAAAAAAAATTAAGTTTTGACTCTTATGCACAACCCCCACCTGTCAAAGTTGTTAATTATTTAAAAGACTTTGTTTATTATAATAGTGATAGAGTTCAGTTTGGAAATACTTTATTTTGTGGACATTTGTGTCTCTATGTTTTAAAAAAACTAGATGAAGGATATGATTTTCAGATGAAGGATATGATTTTTCATTAATAATCTATGGTAATTTTTTTTTCTTTATATATAAAATGCCTGTTGATAAATTCGGACGTACAACAATTTATTCAACTACAAGTTGAGTAGTTTCAAATGGATTAACAGCATCTCAAGCTGATAGTATGTTTATTAGAAGAGATGGGCAAAATAATGCAACTAGTGATATTGACATGAATACAAACAAATTAATGAATGTAGCAGAACCTACAAATCCAAATGATGCTGCTACAAAGTACTATGTTGACACAATAATACCTAATCCTCGCAGTTTAGAAATAGTACCAAATTCAAGCTTAACATGCATGGGAGTAAAATCCCAGACTCTTGAAGCAAATACAGGTACTGATGAACCAAATACAGGTACTGATGAACCAAATACAAGTACTGATGGAACAGCAGTTTTTATTCAAAATAGTGGTCCTGGTATTCTCAGAAAACTATGGTTAGAATTTAAAGGAACAAATCCTAATGGAAGTGTATCAAGTAACATATTTATTAGGATATATGCAGATAATACGCTTTGCATAGGAAGTATAGCTTGTGATTTATTATTCGCTCCACTTGGTGGGCCATTTTATACTAACTCTTTACAAGGTTGTAATATACATTCTAATATTGAATTAGGAGGATACTTTACACTTGATTTACCATTTAAAACTAATCTAAAAATTGAATTAAACAATTAAACTGGAAATCCACTTACATATTCATTGCAACCTTTTTTTACAATAAGTTCAACACAGCAAGCAAATATTTCATTAATACCCCCATTTATTTCAGATCTTAAACTATACTCATCCACATTTAGATATTTGAACACAACTTATGGTAATGAATATATATTATTAAACATTGCAAGTAATAGAAATGGTGTTTATTTAAAATATATTAGAATGCATGTTATCAGTAAATCTGGAAATTGGTATGAATCAAGAGTACGCATGTATGACGGAATCGATTCTCCTAAAAACAATGACTCAGTTATTCAACCTTGGACACCCTATAACTATAGTAATTTAATATTTCCTGGATATGAAAATAATAGCAGATGCATATACTGCTCATCTGGTTTAGTAGATTTTTATTTATCTTCATGGAATGGAATTAATATTACTTCATTTGCTAATAGATCATCTGGACTATTGTATCAATCAAAACCAAAAATTGATTCTACAACTACTATCTCTTTTTACAGAAATTTTGGTAAAAATGACTCCATGCCTAGCGTTACTAATGGTAGAAGATTAGTAGTAACAATAAACTCTGGTGATGAGCAAGTTAGGAAATCTGGAAGTTTTGATTTAATAGGAGTAATTTACTATTATGCGTAGCTAGATTTCAGTTATGAAACTATAGCTTGAAAAATTCTTCGAATTTACATGGGTCTGAAAGACTTAAAAATTGATTTAAAATTACAAAACTACAAAAAATTTTTTTTAGCTCAGAGTTTATAGTTTGTAACCATAATATATTAATATATTATGGTTGTTATACTACCATTATCTTTATATTTTGGTTCAGACACTTTTTTTGAAAATGCACTTTTTTTAAGGTCCTTTGGATCTACGGAAAAATCTTTTGATTTTTTAGATCCTTCGGATCCATGTAAAATCAAAGAATTTTTATGAGCAAGAAACCGAATTTCATACTACGACTGGTTTAAATGACTTATGAGAGTATGGATATGTTTATAGCTAAATATGATATGAGATTATGGTTAAGGATATGGTTGAAAAAAAAAATGAGCCAGGACCTGCCTTTTTCTACTACTACTCTTTTTTAAGAAACCTATCATTTCAAACCTATATATTTCAAAATTCAAACATTTAAAGCACATAATTTAGAAACAAATCTTTTCCTTCAATTCTTGAATGTGTTTAACATTTTACATATATTACAGCACTAAAAGTCAGCACTGTATATAATCTAAATAAAGTTATTAATATATGCCTAATATAAAGCTTAGGAATTGTTAAAAAACTACCTTGATCATTATAATAATACTGAAGAAAATTATATTTAGCAACGCAGAGATAGCACACCATTTCATGAAACTCGGCAGGGGGTAAAGAACCTAAATGCTAAAATAAATGAAATATAATTTAAAAAAAAAGAGGACATAAAAAATTAATTTGTTAATAACTTTTGTTTGCAAGTAATGAGAAAAAGTACTTTTCACAGAGAAAATTGTCTTTTCTTGGTTAGACCTATAAATGAAATAAAATTTTAAAATATGTAAGAGACACTATTAAAGATTTACTCTCTAACTTATGGTATAAAATTCTAAGATTACAACCCTCTCTCAACTCTAAAACACAAACTTTGATGAACAAGGCTGCAGCACGGAGAAACAAGTTGAACTACCAAGGACGTGGTGTAGATCAAACTAAGAACTTCTTGCTTATGAGGTAAGCGCTCTACCACTACACCACTACCACATAGAGCTTGACTTAAAACCAATAAGAGGGAACAGAAACTTCTTTAACTGCTTAAATCAAAAAGGTAGGAAGTGCAATTCTTAGCAGAGAAATAAAAGACATCATCCCAAGCATTATTACCATGGAGATTACAAAGAGAATCCCAGTCAGCCTTAAGACAGTTGTAAGAAGTACAAATCTAGTGTAGAAGAAGAATGATAAGTTTGGAAACTTCCGACCTTGTGTTTTCCTAACACAAGTTAGGAAACACAAGGTAGAATCAGGGACAAGATACAAATTATTGAGTGGATGTAAGTCATTTGGGTAGTCTAAAAAACAATTTAAAGTTGCTAATACTAGAGCCATTTAAAAAAGTTACTTTAAAAACCACAAAATTTTGTAAAAGATAAATTAAACAAATTTGTGGTGACAAAAATTTTTTTAGTGTTTAATATTATTTAGTACAATAGCCATGATTTGAACTATTAAAAATAACTTTACTCAAAAATAGCTGGAACCTTAAACAATACACTATGCAGTAGCCTCATTCCTGTTTATAAATCCTTAAAAGTCATAACAAACAACTCCTTATAAAACTAGATAAATGCACACAAAAAGCATTAATAGGGATCCATTCATGCACAATAGTCAACATTCTGATTTTTTACAGCTTGATGTTGATAGAATCAGCCTTTGAGTGCTATCACAACCTTTTAGATATAACCAGTATCAGAGTAATCATGATCCTGACCTGACCCAAACTTTTGCCTTAAGTTCTTAAAGTATTACTTTTATTTATTAAAAAATGAAAATAGATTTGTAAATAAATAAAAAATAACAGGATAAAATACAAATACAAATAATATTTAAACCTACTCTTGAATGATACCAATCTTCACATGCTACACATTGAATCATTTCATCTTCTATCTAAAGAAAAAATATATGTAAAAATTAAATAGATATATCAAAATTATTAGTAAATGATGATAACAAATACCTCTTTAAAAAAATCCATAAAAATATTAAAAAACAAGGCTAGTTTTTTTATTGCTTATAACCTAAAATATTTGAGATTTGTTTTCAAGGCGAGGTTTATTTTAGTCTTTAGTTTTAGCCTAACTTTCAAGTTTGACCCTCTTCACGGTCCTGGTCAGATATAAGGTTTGAATAAACCTGGTAGACAACCACCATCTCCTTAAAATAGTACACGCACTTTTGATATATTCTCTCCCCAGTATTTTATTTTGAACTATTCTGTATCCAAAGACAGTATCTTTTTGTAAAACAAAAATATGAACAGACATGATTTTTGAAATAATTTATTTAACTGTCTTGAAAATAAAATACCTTAAATCTTGAATACATACTTGACAGACAGTAATTACTGCATAATATAATAAAAGATAAAGCATAAGTAGCAATAACATTTATCAAAATATTTAGGAGTTACTTTTATAGAAATAAAATATACATAATATAACATAATACAAAATATAACATTTGATTTAGATGAAGAAAAATAAAAGCTATTACCATTATAATCAATTTGCTTGAATTTAATATAAAAAACAATAAATTACTAGACAAAATCAACCCTCGGAATTAGGAAAAATGAAGTCGGCAATAACTTGTCAACCTCAATCTTTTTGAGGTCGACATCAGGTCGGCAAAAATTATTTGATACAAAGGTCTAACCATAAAACATAGAAACGAGGTCAGCAACTTTTTGTCGATCTCAAATACTTTAAGGCCGGCATTTAGGTCGGCATTGCCGAATGCTGACCCTAATTCCGAGGGTTGCAAAATATTAATGTTGAATAAAGGAAAAGTATACCTCTACTTCAGGGTCAGGATAAGGTCGATCACAAATGCAATATAAACCTTTATAGTTGTGATTATATGCATTTTTTTCATTTAAAAGGTCTTTATTCTAAATCATAGTTATTTTTAACTTAACATCTTATTTAAACCGTTTGAGAATATAAATACAAAATATTAATGTACACCATATATAACAGATAATATAAATAGATAAATAATATATAATAGATAATTAATATAACACAAAATTTTTTATCAATAACATTGATAAAAAAGTTTTGTGTTACACATTATTTAAAAAGTTTTGTTACACATCGATAAAAAAGTTTAGTGTTACACATTAAATGTGTAACACTAAACTTTTTAATCAATGTGTAACACAAAACTTTTTTTATCAATGTGTAACACGAAACTTTTTATCAATGTGTAACACAAAACTTTTTATCAATGTGTAACACAAAACTTTTTTATCGATGTGTAACACAAAACTTTTTTATCGATGTGTAACACAAAACTTTTTTATCGATGTGTAACACAAAACTTTTTTATCGATGTGTAACACAAAACTTTTTTATCGATGTGTAACACAAAACTTTTTTATCAATGTGTAACACAAAACTTTTTAATCAATGTGTAACACAAAACTTTTTTATCGATGTGTAACACAAAACTTTTTTATCGATGTGTAACACACAAAAATTTTTTATTAATATGTAACACAAAACTTTTTATCAATGTGTAACAAAAACTTTTTATCAATGTGTAACAAAACTTTTTTTTATCAATGTGTAACACAAAACTTTTTAATCAATGTGTAACACAAAACTTTTTATCAATGTGTAACACAAAACTTTTTAATCAATGTGTAACACAAAACTTTTTATCAATGTGTAACACAAAACTTTTTAATCAATGTGTAACACAAAACTTTTTATCAATGTGTAACACAAAACTTTTTAATCAATGTGTAACACAAAACTTTTTATCAATGTGTAACACAAAACTTTTTAATCAATGTGTAACACAAAACTTTTTATCAATATGTAACACAAAACTTTTTAATCAATGTGTAACACAAAACTTTTTATCAATGTGTAACACAAAACTTTTTAATCAATGTGTAACACAAAACTTTTTATCAATGTGTAACACAAAACTTTTTAATCAATGTGTAACACAAAACTTTTTATCAATGTGTAACACAAAACTTTTTTATCAATGTGTAACACAAAACTTTTTATCAATATGTAACACAAAACTTTTTAATCAATGTGTAACACAAAACTTTTTATCAATGTGTAACACAAAACTTTTTTATCAATGTGTAACACAAAACTTTTTATCAATGTGTAACACAAAACTTTTTATCAATGTGTAACACAAAACTTTTTAATCAATGTGTAACACAAAACTTTTTATCAATGTGTAACACAAAACTTTTTTATCAATGTGTAACACAAAAAATTTTTTTATCAATGTGTAACACAAAACTTTTTATCAATGTGTAACACAAAACTTTTTATCAATGTGTAACACAAAACTTTTTTATCGATGTGTAACACAAAAAATTTTTTTATCAATTTTTTATCAACACAATTTTTTATCAACACAAAACTTTTTATCAATGTGTAACAAAAACTTTTTATCAATGTGTAACAAAACTTTTTTATCAATGTGTAACACGAAACTTTTTATCAATGTGTAACACAAAACTTTTTTTATCAATGTGTAACAAAACTTTTTTTTATCAATGTGTAACACGAAACTTTTTATCAATGTGTAACACAAAACTTTTTTTATCAATGTGTAACAAAACTTTTTATCAATGTGTAAGACAAAAATAAAACTTGTTATTTTATATATGTTCATTCTAAAAACAATGAAGAAATTCGGCTGACAATTTTTTTGTTCTTTTTATTTATTTAAAATAAGCTTTACAATAATTTTACACAAATAATTTTGGGGATTATTTGCTTAGGTGTAAAAAATATTTAATGAGATATTTTAATGAGATATTTTCAATCAAAGTAAGCATTAAAATAACACAGTAAAGAAGATGATCAGTACAGTAAACAGTTGTTCTGATGTAGCTACCAAGAAAGCAATAATAAAAAAGTAGAGACCTAAATGAGTTTTAGGTAATAAATTTAAAAACTTGTTAACATAATGTGCACTAACTTCTCTGAAGGTGAAAAAATGTTCAATAACTTAGAATGACACCCTCCTCATATACTGAAAAGATTTTTTAATAAAGTCAGAAATTCATCAGAAAAGAATTTCTGACTGATGAATTTTTTAGGAAGCTGCTTTTTGTAGTTTTTTTTAGGAATCTATTTTTAGATTTTTTAAGAATCTATTTTTAGATTTTTGAGGAATCTATTTTTAGATTTTTTAGGAAGTTATTTTCAGAATTTACATTTAAGATTTATCATTAGTCGATTGGAAATTGTTAAAAGTTAGCTTTTAACAATTTCCAAAATCTAGCTTAGATTTAAAACATTCAACGTAAAAAAGAAGTATTGTTTTTATAGGTGAATACACTGTTAAAAAATCCGCTTGCCTTTGTAACTCTTATACAAAATGATTGAATTCTCAATGAAAAATTTATCAAGAATAATGATTTGTATTCAACTTTATATACATTAAATTTAAAAAATATATATATAAATAAAAACTTTTTAAAAGTTTAAAGATCTTAATCCATTTCATTTTAATTAGAGAGCATTCAAACCCGTTACCTTAATTAGGGAGCATTCAAATCCATTAAACTTTGAATTTCCACAATCACATCGAATATTTCTAAAAATAAACATTATTAGTTAAAAACTAAAATTCTAAATTAAATAATTTAACAAAATAAATAATTCAACACAAAAATTTTACTTTTAAAATTAGTCTACTTAAATATTAGGAAATACCTCCTTCCTAATATTAACAAACCCCTCCTTTTTAGCCATTAATAGTTATATTGTATAATAATAAAGCATCAGGAAAGCATTATGCATATCACAGCATAAAAGCAATATGAATAACACAGTACCAAAAAGTATCACAGTATAACACACAAGTTATTCACAGCCCTCAAACTTTTATATTGAAAAAACATTAAAGTATAAAGCATGGTCAGGTTTTTTTCTGTATGATGTTTAAATGTAAAGATAGATATCAGCATTTTATGAGAGATTGTAACTTTTTAAATTTAAGAAGAATTTTTAAGTTTAATACAATAAACAAAAAAATATTTGAATCTTGCTATAAACAATCATACATCAAGCACTATTCACTATTATTACCATTATCATTATACATTTTGAGGGAATGCACAGTAGAAAGGGTTTAAGCATTATACTTAAGCAATATACATTAACTGAAGAGATGTTTAATGTCATAAGGCTTGCTGCCAACAAACAAAAAAAAAAACTTTTTTATTCACAATCAATTTAGCCTAATGTCCAATTTAATTTGAATTTAATGAAAATAAACCTTTCTTGACATCATTACTCTAAAATCTGTTATGAAAATTTACAAAGAAAAGTGGAGTTGGACCACCAGATCTGCTCACTTAAGACTTAGGCATAGCAACAACCAATACCCTGCCACAATCACTTCTTTCATACACACAGCCTTCATACATAGAAAAACTTATACGACGCAAGACTTTGACTACTGCATATTTAGGTTTGGACTTCACTTATATTTTCAGGTCTCTTTAATTTTTAAAATTAAAGATATTATTCCAGACTTTTTTTCAGCAAAAAGAAAAAAGAAAAAAATAAAGAATGCTGCAATTTTTAAGTGAATTTTTTTTTAGTATAAATATAATTTTGTTAAAATTTATCATCATCTTACAAAAACATAGTATGTTTTTATGACTTTGAAGTTTTTAACTTAAAAGAGATCCTTCTTAAAGTATGTACGCTCGGATGGGATAGAGGGGATCTACAAATGGCGTATAAGAGTTAGGGGGCAGGTGGTCAATTATAAAAGTAAGGAGACACTAATTAATAAATGTTGGTTAAAAGCGTAGGTACTTTAAGGGAGGTGGAAGGTACTCAAAAAAGCTTAAACTAAATACATAGAGGGGAGGGGAGGAGTCAAAATAAAAGTGTAGATACCTTATGGACGACCAAAAACTGGATTTGAATTTAAAATTTATATAAGGTATGTAAAAATCTTAAAATATAGTAATGTTTTTGTTTGCAAAAAAATGAAAACACTTTTTTTCCTTTTAATTTTAACTGCGTTATGAGATGTGTTTTTTAAATATAAATGATAAAAATTATTGTGCAATTATAATGAAATGTGTTTTGTGAACGAATATAAAAGTAATGCAATGTGTATTGTGCACAATGCATTGCTTTTAAAGCAAATTAAAGAGGTTTTTTGCACTTCAAAAGTTGTTAAAAACACTACCAAAATCTAAAAGAACTCTTATAACAACCAACAAATAACAAAAAAAGGTGATTTAATCTTTAAAAGCTGATATATGACATGATACATTTTATAACTGATGAAATAGTGTACCTGGTTCAAAATTTAATACTTTCAAAAAGTGTAAATACAAAAGAACATAAAATAAAGTAACTAGCATTAGGCAATTTGTAGCATTTGTTTTAAAAGAATTGCAATATACCTACTAATGAAGCTTATGAAGCTTTTATTTGCAATATTTGTGCAAATGCAGAAGAAACAAGCATCTTTTCTAACAGAATTAAAAGTTATGAACTGAAAAGCGATAATTGAAGAATTGAAAAATTTTAGCATATGTCTAACAAGTTTAAAAGTTACTCATTGAAAAAAGAAAATAAAGAAAAAACAGGTTTGAAAACTGATTTTAAACATTTTAATCTTTTTTGTGGTTGCTGTTGTTTTTCAATTCTTGAGAATAGTTTCCTTCTAGAAGCACATAAGTCACAACAGTCATACACAAAAATTTAGTATTAATGACAAAAACATAGAAGTTGCAAAAAAATTGTAAAGAATTCAGTTTGTGAATGGCTTTTATGACATAAAAAAAAGTAAAAAATTAAAATATAAAAACTAGGGCTTATGTTTTTGATGTCTTTGTAGCTGGATCAACAAACTATAAAAACATTGAAATTCTTCATCATAATAAAACACAACCACACTTTTACTCAGTTTTCATTGCTGATTAGGTTAATTCAATGCAGATGAAGTCATAGATGCTGATTAACCTTATCAGCATCCACAACTTTATCTGAATGGGAAAACAATTTAACTTTTATTTAAGAGTTGAAAAATTGAAAAAAACAACTTAGATCGTATATAATTTTCTAAGTTTGTTCTGACAGTAAAGAAATTGGTTCAATCAATTAGCGTAAAGTCTCGTAGCAGAATTATTAAAGCTTTTTGGCGTAAATATGAGCCAAATGTATATTTCAGGTCTGGTGACCTGAAATAAACACTTGGCTCATATTTGTGTAGTGTTCATTGACTAAAAAATTTGTTTGTTAGGCAAAAAGTCATTTTTCAAAATTCACTTTACAATACTATAAGATCTAATTACAGTTTGACAATTCAACAGATAAAATATATTTTATATGACAGATATAGATATGTTTTTAAAAACAAAGTTGTACTTCAACTTTCAGCCAACTTTTTAGAATCAGTAGAACCAAACTGGTTGAGAGTAAATAGTTTTACAAAAACGACTAACAAATTTACTACCACTAATGAAGTGTATTGATTTTACTTCTGATGGAGATTCTCTTAATAAAGGTGGTAGCGTGAAAACAGTTTTACGAGAAGAACCAGTGGCTTGTGTTTACCTGGTGCGTAACACATCCTTTAGAATTAGCAATTGCAGACACTATTAAAAATATCAAATTCAATTTTATGGATGAAATCTTATTTCAGAGTTGCACCTAAAAAGCATCTTCCTAAGTTATAAAGCAAACTGCTTTGTTACATAAAAAGCCTCATAAGTTATGTTTGCTTAGAATATGGGTGAATACACTTGAAAAAATCTGCAAGCCTAAAAAGGCCTCTGGTAACAGATGGAATTTATATAAATAAAGGGTAAAGTTATTTCCAAGATAAATTAGGTTTGTATATAACAATACCAAAATAAAAAGGTGGAACAGTAGAGAATAGAAAAAATACATCTTTCATTGGCTGCAAGCAACCACTAATTAAAGTTGGAAGTTACTGGAAGAGAAAAGATAAAGATTGTAGAGCAAGATAACGATTGACGGACGACTTAAAGGATTGCAAATTTTATAAATCAGGAAAGCAAGATGAAGGAAGCGAATTCCAAAGAGCTGATGTTTGAGGAAAAAAACTAGACAAATAAGCGTATTTGGAGCACTTAGGAACAGAAAAAGGATGACACTTAATTAAATGACAAGTAACATGAGAATGATTTTCAGTAGATGGCACAAGAGATGCTAGCTCTTTAGAGCAGTGCCCATTATAGTATTTGTAGAAAAGAGAAAGTGAAGCAACATTAAGATGATGTGAAAATGATTGGAGGTCGGCTGCAAGAGCAGGTCCAACTATGTTTACAAATCATTTTTTCACCTTGTCTAAAAGAGAAATAGCATAATTGGAAGATCCACCCCAGATATGGCAACAGTATTCCATACAAGGCCGGATTTGAGATTTATAGAGATTTAGAGAGAATAGAATCCGAAGTAAGAAAGTGACGAGCTCGATAAAGAGATGCAACCTTTGCAGATGCTAATTTTGCAACTGATTTGATATATGGTTTCCAAGAAAGATTGGAAGTAAGAGTTAATCCTAGAAGATGAAGAGTAGATGACTCATTGAGTACATCACCATTCATAAATATATAGGAAGATCTAAATTATTGCGATAATGATTGGCTGAAAAAAATTGAGTTTTATCTGAATTAAAGTTCACCAGCCACTGTAAGCCCCATGCTGTAGCAGAAGTGAGATCCTTTTCGAGCTCTAATACCCCCTCCAAGCAATCAGAGAGTGTTGGTTTCTTATCATGGCAAGAATAAATGGTAATATCATCAGCAAACAATGCCACCTTAGATGTCAGAATATCTGGAAGATCAATAATGTAAATTAAAAAGAGTATAGGGCCAAAGATAGAACCTTGAGGAACCTCTGAAGTTACAGAATAAGAAGAGTGCTGTCCATCGAGGACAACTTTTATACTACGATTGGAAAGGAAGGATTCAATAATCTTAAAGGTATTGCCAGATACACCGTAAGAAGAAAGCTTATGGAGAAGACCAGCATGCCAAACTTTATCAAAAGCTTTTGAAATGTCAAGAGCGATGGCCTTAACCTCTCCACCTTTATCTAATGCATGATAAAACCTATCAGTTATTACTGTTAGCAAATCAGCTGTAGAACGAGAAGATCGGAATCCATATTGATGGTCAGAAAGTAAGTTATTGGATTCAAGATGAGAAATTAAGTGTTTGTTAATAAAAGATTCAAAAACCATACTTATGATAGGAAGAAGACTGTACAGGACGGTAGTAAGACGAATCAGATCGCTCTCCAAAATTTTTGAAGATAGAGATAACAGATGCTGCTTTCCAGCAGGCTGGAAAACAAGACTCTGATAAGCACTTGTTAAATAGTTTTGAGAGTATAGATGACAGCTCCGGAGAACACTTCTGCATGACAATAACAGGTATGTTGTCCGGGCCACAAGCTGTGGAAGAGTCTAGGCAGGAATTCACTTTAGATACAGGAGCTGGATTGATACAAATGTCAAGAAACGGATCAATTCGTTTGTTGGCAATATCAGGTAGAATGCAACTAGTGGAATTAAGAGATGATATTGATGAAAAGTTTTTAGCAAACAATTCAGCTTTATCTTTAGGTGAAGTGGCAAAGTCTGAACCATACAAGAGAGGTGGAATTAAAGATTTGCCCTTATTATTAATACTATTAAAGATTCTCCAGAAGTCACAAGAGCCTAATTTTTAAGATGAGACACAAAATTTCATGACCTGAGAGTAGCGGGCTTTGGCGTTAGACAAAACCTTTTTACAATGGTTTCTAGCAGTAATAAACAGACGTCTGTTTTCAGGAGAGTTGTTTTGCTGATAAATATGGAAGTAACGGTTTCGATTGGCAATCGCAGCAGCACAGTGTGAGGAAAACCATGGAGGAGAGTGAGACTTGACCTGGAATCGTCGAGAGGGAACAAAAGATTCAATGCCAACCTGAATCCACGAAGTTATGTAAGAAGCAAATTTGTCGACAGGAAGACAAAAGACTTCTACCCAAGGGCCATCACGAAGAAAATCACGGAAAGCTTTACTGTAGTTGTAAGAGGTACGATAATAGGGGGATTCAGGTGATTAAGAAGAATGAGATATTAGTTTTAGAGAGATCAAACTGTGATCAGAAGCACCTAAGGGTGAATGTGGAGAAACTGAGTACTGACTAGGATCAGAAACAAAACATAAGTCGAGTAGTGAAGATAATAGATTTGGGTTGTCTGGAAAGCAAGTTGGAAAGTTGACTATTTGAGTTAGGGATTGAGAAAGGCAAAAGTTGTGGGCTTTAATGCCTGCAGAATCACTGACACTAGAGCCAAGCCATTCAGAGTGGTGAGCATTAAAGTCACTGACAACAACTATATTAACTGATGGATAAAGAGAGAGGGCTTGGTCAGTATGATCAGAAATAACATCAAAAAGAGTGCAGTCTTGAGATAAAAGAGAGCGATACAGAACAAAGAAAAAGGCGACAGAGTGAAGTGGTGCTAAACGAAAGCACATAAAAGAATAGTCTGTGGATTCAAACCTAGTTTCCCAACAAATGGGTAATTTCTTACGAATGTAAATGCCCAGGCCAAGCATGTGACTATTGGAGTCTTTATGAAATAAAGGAAGATAACCATCAACGCTAAGATCACAAGATGAGTCAGCTGAACTCAAAATAGTCTCACAAAGAGCAAGTAGGTCTGGTGAACTTTGCAAGAGATAAGACTCAACAGAAGAAAAGTTACTTCGAAGACCACGAATATTAGTGAATGATAGGTTTAGAGAACTTGGTGATGATGATGGTTTTTTGTGTTTTATAGTTTTTAGTACTTTATTTATTTTTAAATTTGTTAAAGAACTTGACTCAAAGTATAGACAGTAGGGTGACAAATAAATTTATTAAAAAAAATTTTTTTTTTTTTTTTTATGCTCTCAACCTATTTGGTTCCATTTAATGAAAAAATGATACTGGGAAATTTTGGACACAATTTGTTAAGGTTTAGGGGTTGCTCAATCCAATATTTTATTTTTACAAAGCTGCTCGAACCCACATTTTTCATATTTTATCATTTATCTTTTCTATTTTACTAAATAAGTTGACAATGCTATCAATATTTTATTATTTGTTAATCTAATGAGTCATGCATAATACACATTGTTTTTTTTAGAAAATTAGAAAGTAAAAATAAAATAAGTTGGCTGGCATTTAAAACACTCATTGTAATATTTCATCATCCAGTTAAGTTACTGCATCAGTATTGCACTACTGCTAAAATTATTGGATTATCCTGTAAATATAAAATACATTTTTAAAACACATTATTAAAGAGATATTTTCAAAATTGATTTATTGTAAATGGAGACAAAAAGTCAAAATGAACTATGGTGTATTGTTCAAGCTACATCTGTGATCACAGGGCACAAGTTGCCATCTAAAAGACAAGTTTTAAAATCTTATTTTTTCTTCAAAAATAACAACAATGTAAAAGAAAGTGCAGGCCTTGTGACAGATCAGGTTCTAGACTTTTGGCAAAGAGCTAGAATTCCAACAAAACAACATTATCATGTTATAACACATGTTGAAAAACTTGTTGAGAAATACAGAAAGCTGAAAAAGAATAAAGGCAGAAAAACAGAAACTCAGCAAAGAAATGTGGAAACTTTTTCTCAAAAAATTGAAGAACTATTTGATATTGCTCATGAAGATGCTTTAAAATTACTGACAATAGAAGAAGACAAGACCTTTCTTACACTACAAAGAGAAGGAAGAAAAGGTTATATGAGTTCAGTTGATTGTGAATTATTCAAACAAGAACAGCGCATTTCAAACAGAAAAAAAGCAAATGAAGAAAGAGAAATAAAAGAGTTAAAAAGAAAAAAAGAAGGAATGTGTTCAAAGTCACAGACCTAGTTTTGACAGAATCAGACTCCTCTCAGGGTACAGATAATGAAGTAGATGACTTTATTACATCATCAGCAAAGAAACTGAAAAAAAAGGGAAAAAACAGAAAGAAAGAAAGTGATTACTCCAGCATTTTGTTCAGCTCTTGATCGTTTGAAAATTCCCAATCGTTCTGGTTCCTTGGTTTTGTCTACAGTTTGTCAAGGGTTAGGTGCCAATATTGAACATTTATCTACATCATATGAATCTCTTCGATGTGCACATATTGAAAATCGTAAAGAAGTTGCAATTAACTTTTACCATTAACTGTACATTGGGATGGAAAATTGTTATCCGATTTGACAAGCAGAAATGAAGTGGATCGACTGCCCATATTAGTGACAGGATATGATGTAGAAAAACTGTTGTCAGTCCCAAAACTGGATAGAGGCACTGCTGAACAAATGAGTTATGCAACAGAACCAGCTTTAAAAGATTGGAACATTTCATATGACAGAATTGTGGCGCTCTGTTTTGATACTATTTCAAGCAACACAGGTATACATTCAGGTGCTTGTACCTTGCTGGAAAAATTAATTGGAAAGTCTTTATTATACACAGCCTGTCGACACCATATTCATGAAGTGATTTTATCCCATGTTTACAAAACTTGTTTTGGAACATTTTCTGGTCCAGAGGTTAAGTTGTTTCAACGATTTCGTGATCAGTGGAGTAAACTTAATTCTAAATCATGGCTCTTAACTGATGCAGATCTCAAAGTATATGGCTCACTTGTACCATCAGCTATAGAATTTGCTGTAATTATGATGCAAGGATCAAAACAACCTCGCAACGATTACAATGAGTTTTTGCAACTAGCAATATTTTTTTTAGGAAAAACTCTGGTAGTGATGCGGTAGTGGTGTAGTGGTAAAGCGCTCGCTTCAGAAGCGAGAGGTTCTGAGTTCGATCCCCACCACGTCCCTGGTAGTACCGCGCTCAACTTGTTTCTCCGCGCAGCGGCCTTGTTGGTAGAGGTTCGTGTTTCGGAGTTATAGAGTTGAGAGAGGGTTATAACCACTATTAAGTAGCCTCCTCATCTGTAGTGGCCTTCATGGCCTTGAGGAGGTGAATACCAAAAAAAAAAAAAAAAAAATGGAACATTGGTTTCGGGGTCCCATTTTTTCATCTGCTCCTCACAATGACCTGACACTGATTAGGAAATTGAATAAATTCAAAATATTTGACAAAGAAGTAGCTGAATCTACCATAAAAGCCATTGCAGGACATTTATGGATTTAACTGAAGACCTTGTGAGTCTCTCTTTTTTCAGTAATGATGTTGATAACCAAACTAAAGAAAAAATGTTGATTGCGGTTGAAAAGCCAGCCAATAAAACCCAGATAAAAAGGGTTGAAGGTAAAGGATTAATGGATAAAATTGTAAGCATGAACTTAGATGACTTTGTAACAAATAGATCAAAATATCTATTTGAATTGCTTGGAATAAATTGGGCATTTATTAAGGAACATTGCCCAGACAAGTGGAGTACAATAACGGAATACCAGGATGCACATAAAATTGTTAACTCTATGAAAGTTGTGAATGACACAGCTGAACGAGCAGTGAAACTGGTTTCAGATTACACAAAAATCTTGACAAAAAATGAAAATCAATTGCAATATATTTTACAAATTGTGGAAGAACATTGACGTCAAATTCCAGATATGCGAAAGTCTACAATTGTTAATGCATTAATAAAAACAAGTGAACAACCTGAATCAAACATTGATTAAAATCATATAAATAACACTAAACTTGAATAAAATAATTAAAATTTTGTAGTAATGAAAAAAAATAAAAAAGTATATTCATTTTTACTTTACGTTGACCCTTAAATCTGATAATATCAAGCTCATTGAGCAACCTCTAGATATGAAAATATCCTAATAATATTTTGCACAGTATATTTTTCAGTTAAAAGGAACACAATAAAGGGTTGAGAGTTCAATTTCGAGCACTTTGATTTTTTTTTGTCACCCTAATAGACAGTACTCAGTACACTGTTTAATAGCCCAAGCAATCACCTGATTATTATTAATAAACCCATAACAAAGGGCTATAAATGCGGCCTTGATAATGCACACCAAAAGTTTGGACAGGGACGCCATCCATGCGCAACATGGCACTGTTAATACTTTGATATTTTTCAGCTGTTGATGGAATCAGCCTTTCTGAGAGCTACCATAGAGTTCGGGAAACCTGACTACCAGGCGGCCTAAGAACCATAAAACTGAGTTTTAGAGCTGTACCCTTATTACAAGGTAATAGAATGAGTTGCCTAGTCATAAAAGCAGAGACACAAGCAAAACCCATGCATTGAGTCAAGAAGATCCAGCATTCAACATCCTAAACTGGAAACAATGTATTAAAAATACATCTGCGCCAGCGTAATAGATGAAGAAGGGGTGCGAGGCTGATTAACAGATAGAATCTGTTTACCCCTTAAATTATTGTGTTTTTTTTTGTTGATGAAATTGGTTTATTTTTTGTTGATGAAATGCTAAAATTATTTGAAAAAAATATACATTTTATTTTATTTTTTCAAATTTATAAACAGAAAAAAACACAATAACTCCTGTTTTATTGTGTTATAAGCTAACTAACATATTAAAAACAACAAGAAGGTAATTCACTATTTTAAAAGGTGGTAGCCCTCCTGTCATTAAGGATTGTGAAATCAGAACTGTGGAAATAGCAAATCCTTTAAGGTTCAATAAGTGAAGATAAAGATAAAGACAAAGTCACAATTTGCAAGAAAAATGAGTGTGTTGTTTCTTACAAGAATGTAGGTAGCAAAGATGCTATATAGTGTGAAATCTGCGACAAGTAGCATCATTGTAAGTGTGTAGGAATAACAAATGAGTTCTATGAAGTTATTAGTTTGAATGATCAGACACATTGGTTCTGTAAAGGTTGTGGCTCTGGTACAGGTAAACTAATTACGAAAATTAAGAGATTACAAGACAAAGTTGAAGGTTTTGAGCTATCACTTATCAAGCATATGGAAGAAAGAAAAAAGGAGACAGATGATAAATGTTGTCTAGAAGTTTCTATTCAACTAGAAAAATTTAATAAAAAATAAACAACATTCAAAAAGAATTAAACTCTATTATCGAAAAACAGACATTCAAATAGACAAAAGCGTCAATTATCAAGAGAAAAAATGGTCTGAAGTCATTTCTCAATAGCTAGTTAATGAACTAAAGACCAGAGCAATAGATGTTGACAAGATGCAAAATGTTCTACAACAAGCTCAAGAGAAAGCTCATGAAATACAGAACAAAGAAACTCGTAGAAACAATATAATACTATTTAGAGTACCAGAAAGTAACAGTACCTTAGCTGATGAACAATACTAAGAAGATGATAAATTTTGTTTGAAATTTTCAGTGTAATTAACAGATATTGTTAAAGAAGATATAATTAAAGTGATCCAATAAAAAAGATGATAATGCATTAGATCGTTCAAGACCGTTATTAGTAAAACTAGTGAATCAATGTCAAAAAAACCTTGTGATGGAGAATCTAAGTAAACTTAAAAATGCAGATACTGAGTATAAGTCAATCAAAGTGGCTCATGATTTGATTGGCTGGCTTATATTTAAGCGGCTCATGTATGGATTGGCTGGCGAGTAATTCCATGTCAATTGAGCCAGGCCATGTCACCATACATCTCAGATTTTGCTGAATTTTATACAGTTTAGAGTACTTAGAAAAACAAGAAATTCTTGAAAATTTTAGCTTCTAGCTCCAAGAGGATCCTGAAATATGATCATTTTACTTTCAACTGATCTTGGCCAGGCCCCTCTTGTCCTCTCAGAACTGAGACTTGTATAAAGGTTCCAAGTCACATAGCTTTAAAAATATTTGATATTTTGACTTAAAAATTTGTACCTGACTATTTTCAGGGTTGAAGAATCCAATGAAATAATCAAAAATATAAAAAAATATTTTTAAGTACCTGTAATTATCAATTTAAATCAATTTAGGCAATTTTTTATATACCTGATTTTGATGCCCAAGAAACCCACGTGGCCTTGATGATATCAAAAAAAAATATTTTACACATTATTCTAAATTTTATGATCTTTCAGAAAACATAAGAATTTTGATCTGCAAGTATATGGATTTCCATATATGGATAAAGGGGCCACAGGCCCTACTTTTTTGTAGCGGAATCTTGCAATACATTTTCCACTACCTTTCAGACTAGCTAGAGCTATGAAAGTTTCTGTATTTTTTTAGTGTTAATAAACGAGCATTTTAAAATTAAAAAAGAGCCCAAGAAACTAGGGGAGGGGGCTGGGGGCATGTGCCCCACTTTTTTGAGCAGAATCTTGAGATGAATTTTTCACTATCTTCCAGACAAGCTGCAGCTCTGAAACTTTCAGCATTTGTGTAGTCCTGATGAACATGCGTTAAAATTATTTCAGGTCAGATGACCAGATAGTCCATGGGGCTGGGACACCTGGGACCATGCCCCACTTTTTTTCTCAAAAAAAAATTTTTTTTTCTTTAAAACTTATTTAAGATAACTTTAAAACTATTGTCTTCAAATTTTTTTATAGATTTTCATTTTTAACAACGTTAAACATTTCATATGTTTAACAATGTTATCAATGTTTCCCAAAAATTTGGGAAACATTGATAACATTGCTTCCCAAATTTTTGTGATTTATATTTGTTCCATTTGGTTTTGATTATTCTATGTTCAATAATCTTTTAAAAATGTTTTAAGAAGCTTAATGTTTATAAAAATTTTGATTTGCATGTATAAGATTAAAAACAGTCTAAAGTAATGATTTTAACAGAATTTTATTTTGTATAATTTAAAATTTGAATTAAAAAAGAAAAATATATTTTGCTAATTCTAAAATGGTAACAGCAAGTTGTTAACAGAAACAAAAAACATCCTGTCATTACACTAGTATAGAAGAAATTTGTTACCTATTAAAGTCATCATTAACATTTTTAACATTAACAAATTGAGTATCATTAAACTTTGTGAAAAGGAAACTTTTTTTTTGTCAAAGTAAAAAAAAAAAAAATCAATCACTGTTTAGTTTTGTATTACCATGGTGATTGCTTAAGTTGCTTTCATTAAATTAATTACTATTGGTTTCTCATTTTTAAATTAATCTCAAATTGTTTTTAGTGTTACAGTAAGAATGGATTCATGTGATTTTGGAAAAAAGTTAAATGATACTTGTCATAAACTAAGTTATTGTAGAAAGATTGATTTAAAGAAATTTGATTGCTATAGAGAAGATGCCAGAGAAAACAGTAGGTAGAAAACAACACATGCAAAAGCGCCTTATTTTATGTAATCTTAAAGAACTTTATGTTTCTTTTAAAACTAAATATCCTCAAGAAGTTATTGGATTTTCTAAGTTTTGCAGTTTAAGACCAAAATGGTGTATAACTGTTGGAGCATCAGGTACTCATTCTGTTTGTGTATATACCCTCCACCAAAATGCAATACTCTCGACCAATGCTATACAAATAAAATGTACTTACAAAGATCTTATGACAAAAGTTGTTTGTTATGTTACAAGTAATGAGTGCATGGTTCATAGATGTCCGAACTGTCCAGGTATAGTTTCTTTAAAGAAGTTTCTGGATGCACAACTAATTGACAATGACGAGGAGGTGTCATTCAATCAGTGGCAGAAAACAGACAGAACAACATTGATCTATCAGACAACAACAATGGAAGAATACAAATTGATGTTATCAGAGGCAATAAACAAGTTAACAGCTCATTCCTACATTGCAAAATGTCAAGCAAGATATCTAAAGCGACAAAGGAAAATTTAGCAAAAGACTGCTGTATTGTCTTAGGTGACTTTGCAGAAAACTTCACTTTTGTGATTCAAGATCAAATCCAAAGTTACCATTGGTGCAAAAGTCAATGCACATTGCACCCCGTTGCCCTCTATTTATTAAATGAAAATGACCAACTTGAAGAAAAATCATTTTGCTTCATGTCAGAAGATAATGAGCATGACACTGGTTTTGTGTATGAAGTTCAAACACAAATAGTTAACTATTTAAAAGAATATCATCCTAAAATTTCAAAGATTTTTTATTTTTCTGATGGTTGTGCTGCACAGTATAAAAATCACAAAAACCTTTACAATATCTGTCTCCATAAAAATGATTTTGACATTGATGCAGAGTGGACATTTTTTGCTACAAGCCATGGTAAGTCACTATGTGATGGTATTGGTGGCACTGTAAAATGATTAACTACAAATGCAAGTCTACAAAGGCCCATAAATGACCAGATATTGAATTGTAACAAAATGTTTGATTACTGTACTAAAAATATTAAAGGGATTATTTTTTTCAAGATTGAAAAAGAAAGACTGACAGAATTGCGCACCACTTTGAAAACACGTTTTGAGCTAAGTAGAACAATTCCTGGAACTAGGAGCTATCATCAATTTAAACCAGAATCTATAGATACTATTAGCTTTAAACGACAAGTGAAGATGTTCATATAACAGGCATTTTTCTTTTTCTGGAATTCAAAGTTCTCAAAATGATCAGCAAATTAACATTGATGCCTTGAAATTGGGTGAATTCATTATGTGTAAATATGATGCGTTTGATTGGATTGGTATGATCAATGAAATTGATAATATAGAGCAAGATGTTATGGTAACGCTCATGCACCCGCATGGTCCTTTTAATAAACTTTTCTGGCCATCTAGAGTAGATGAGTGTTGGGTGCAAATTACCAACATAACTTGTATAATTGATGCACCTGTAACAACAAATGGACGTTTTTATACTTTGACCGTCGATGCATCTAAGCTAATCTTAACATTATCTTGACTTTCTTTTTTTTGTATTTTATTTTGTAAATAATGAAGTAAAACGGAACAAGTATAAAGCAATAACAATTTTTGAATATAATATTTTCAAAGTTATCTTAAATTTTGACACATTTATGTGTTTTAAAAAAAAAAAAATTTTTTGGAGAAAAAAAGGGGGGCATGGTTCCAGGTGCCCCAGCCCCATGGACCATCTGGTCGTCTAACCTGAAACAATTTTAACGCATGTTCATCAGGACTACACAAATGCTGAAAGTTTCAGAGCTGCAGCTTGTCTGGAAGATAGTGAAAAATCCATCTCAAGATTCTGCTCAAAAAAGTGGGGCACATGCCCCCAGCCCCCTCCCCTAGTTTCTTGGGCTCTTTTTTAATTTTAAAATGCTCGTTTATTGACACTAAAAAAATAAAGAAACTTTCATAGCTCTAGCTAGTCTGAAAGGTAGTGGAAAATGTATTGCAAGATTCCGCTACAAAAAAGTGGGGCCTGTGCCCCCTTATCCATATATGGAAATCCATATACTTGCAGATCAAAATTCTTATGTTTTCTGAAAGATCATAAAATTTAGAATAATGTGTAAAATATTTTTTTTTGATATCATCAAGGCCACGTGGGTTTCTTGAGCATCGAAATCAGGTATATAAAAAATTGCCTAAATTGATTTAAATTGATAATTACAAGTACTTAAAAATATTTTTTTATATTTTTGATTATTTCATTGGATTCTTCAACCCTGAAAATAGTCAGGTACAAATTTTTAAGTCAAAATATCAAATTTTTTTAAAGCTATGTGACTTGGAACCTTTATACAAAGGTCTCAGTTCTGAGAGGACAAGAGGGGCCTGGCCAAGATCAGTTGAAAGTAAAATGATCATATTTCAGGATCCTCTTGGAGCTAGAAGCTAAAATTTTCAAGAATTTCTTGTTTTACTAAGTACTCTCAACTGTATAAAATTCAGCAAAATCTGAGACGTATGGTGACATTTTTGAAATTTTCTGGCTCAATTGACAAGGAATTACCCTGGCTTATATTTAAGTGGCTCATGATTTGATTGGCTGGCTTATATTTAAATGGCTCATGATTTGACAATAAAAGAAAGAAAAAATTTCAAAACTCTTGATGCAGAAGCAAAGGAAAAAACAGAAAAAGAAATTTTGGGGGAATGGATACATGTAGTAAGAGGCAGAGAATAAATGAAAATCATAAGGTTAAAGAAATCTTAGGGAAAAATATAATTGATAGAGTTTGCACAAATAAAATTGACCAAAGTAATGAAGCCCTGTTATCTGATTATATTAATGAATCATTGTTAGTATGTTTGTAGTTAAATGCAAGAAGTTTGATTAATAAAGTAATTGAATTTCAAGCAACTGTCTATACTTTACAGCCAGATATAACTGGGATATCTGAGAGTTGGACTACAGAAAGTGTTTTGAACTCTGAACTTGAATTAGCTAATTACATACTTTTTAGGCATGATAGACCAGTCACAAAGTGAGGGGGAGGTGTGTTACTTTATACCAAAGCAGTATGGCAACCTGTTGCATATCAGCCCAGGTCTAACTACCCTGAGCATATATGGTGTAGTATAACTGGTTTACAAAATGACAATCTACTGGTTGGAGTCTGCTACAGAACAAACAATGTTAAAATATTTGGTAAAGAAGTGGATAGTCTACTGAGAGATCTTCTTCACAAAGTCAGTGTACATAGAATATTGTACACTGACTTTGCGAAGATAATTGTAGTAAAAATTGGCAATATTTACTGGAAGAGGTTGACTTGTTTGGCTATACCATGAGCTTCACAGGAAACTCAGCTATTCTGTGAATGCGTCTAAGATACATTTTTAATTCAACATGTTTCTGAACCCAATAGAGACAAACGTATTCTAGACTTGGTTTTTAGCAATGAACATGATTTGGTAAGCAATGTTCACAACTTCAATACATGGGGGGCTTGACTTAGAATCAACACATGTTCCAAAGCGAATGATCAATACCAATCCTAAGAATAAAAAACCCTTATAGATGAAAAAGGAAAATATATTCCAGACACAAAAACAAATCTTATCTTGCAGTGGTTAGTGTGAATAAAAAATGCAAATGTTTAATTAGGAAAGCAAAAATTGACTTTGAGTTTTCACTAATGAGAATATTGACATAATACCAGAATCTAAAGGTATCCTTAATAGGCATAATATTGGTAGGATGAGTAACTGCATCTTTACCAAGAATGATGTGAGGATAAAATTATCTAAACTGAGAATAGATAAATTGGCTGGAGCTGATGATATAGGGTCAAGGCTACTTTACAATATTCAAAATGAAATTTGTGCTCCACTTTACTTGCTGTTTCGTAAATCATTTGATAATGGGATAGTGCAAGATGATTGGAAAAGTGCTAATGTTATTCCACTATTTAAAACTGGCAGTAGATCAAACATAGAAAATTACAGACCTGTTAGTCTTACTAGTCAAATTTGTAAGCTATTCAAATCAATAATACGGGATGCTTTAATCAATTACCTTGAAATGAATCAATCAATAGTAGACTAGCAACATGGATTCAGAAAAGGAAAATCATGAGTGACTAATTTATTATTGTTTTTGGAGCAGGTAACAGGATTTGTTGACAAGGGAGATTGTGTAGATGTGATATATTTAGATTTTGCAAAATCCTTTGATAAGGTTCCTCATCAAAGATTGCTAAAAAAATTGTATAGTCATGGAATTGAAGACAAACTTTTTGAATGGATAAATTCTTGATTGATTAACAGGTAGTTTTGAATAGAAAAAACTCTTCTTTTAGGAGAGTACTTAGTGGCATACCACAAGGATCAGTATTAGGTCCAATCCTACTTTTGATATACATTAATGATCTGGATACCGGTGTGACAAACCATATTAAAATTTGCTGACGATACCAAAATATTCTCTTAAGTTAATACCAGAAGTGATGGTTTACAATTCCAAGAAGATCTGCAAAAGCTTGTTTAGTGGTCTATTGAATGGCAAATGCAATTTAATGTTATGAACTGCAAAGTTATGCACATTGGAAAAAAGAACATTGGTTATGAATACAGTATAAACAGGGTTATTTTAGAAGAAGTTGAGACTGAAAAAGACCTTGGGGTTGTGAAATCAAATGATTTGAAAACATCTAACCTTATGGCAAGGGCATATAGCAATGCAAACAAAATTCTGTGAATGATAAATCGCACAATTGCTTATAAACAATTTGATATTATAATGAAACTATATAAACCGTTAGTTCGTCCACACATAATATTGCATATCTGTTTGGTCACCTTTTTATGTCAAAGATAAAGAACTAATCGAAAAAATACAACATTGTTTTAGTAAAATGATAATAGATGTGGAACATCTATCGTATGCAGACAGAATACTTAAACTAGTTTTATGAACACTTGAGGAACGAAGGAACAGATCGGATTTAATGGAAGTGTATAAGATGTTTGATAGGTTTGCTGCCATTTCATATAAAAAAAATTTTGAATTAGCCACAAACAAAAAGAACAATAGGTCACCCACTTACACTGGTTAAGCATAGATTCACAACTGTGGTCAGACATTAATTCTTCTCAGAAAGTGTAGTAAACCACTGTAACTCACTTGATAATAATACTGTAACAGTCACTTCCCTAAATTGTTTCAAATCAAAACTTAATAAGTTATGCACAATAAGGATGGCCTTCTTTATGGACTAATGTCTACATAGCTCAATTGGTCATAACTGGATTGCTTAAGCAATATGATATGGTATATTCTTCTATATTCTGATATATTCAACTGGATAACAGTTACATGAATAATAAAACCTATTGTTTGTACCTTATATAAAAATTTGTGTATACATTTTTTTGTTATTGAGATCGTAAAAATTAAGTCATTAAAGGTTTTTACTTTTACAACCATGACAATAAGATAAATTTATTACTACATTTTTTCTCATTTTCATTTGTAACCATTACAAAACTATAAATTATGTACATTAAAATTTATAGGCTTATTCAAATACAAAAAGTAACAGTAAATAAAGATAAAAAGTAACAGTAAATAAAGATAAAAAGTAACAGTAAATAAAGATAAAAAGTAACAGTAAATACTGCCATATAAAAACTGTCAACTATTACTGCTTTGCAGCGCTGTTATCGGAAAGTGTAGTAAACCACTGTAACTCACTTGATAATAATACTCTCAAACAGTGGTTAATATTTTCCTGGGAAAAAAATCCAAACCTTCCCAACTCGCTTTTGTGTCTGATCCTTACGCACACCTAATGCTTTGAAAATAATGGTTATTTGAAAATTAAACAAATTCATATTCTCAGATGGTTATGTACAATGCATTTGCATCAATTTTAAAGCATTAGATTTTCCATTTAACTGCCTTCCTTCGAACTCCCAATCCATTCTCAAACTATTTTGGTCTTTATGACAAAACGACATTAGGTGCAACACTCACTTCATAAACATTCACCAAAAATGCTGCACTGGAATATGAAGAATAAATAAGTAGGAATAAAAACGTTTTAAAAGTAAATGCAATTTAAAAGTCTTTTTTTACATGATTTCCTAGCAAAATATAACTTCATAATTTTATCCCAACAATTAGAAGGTAAACTTATAAAAAAACTTTAACATTAGATATTTTGATGTTCATGCCCTGATATAATAAACATAAATACCAAATTTTTAAAAACTATAACAGGTGATAAATAGGTGTATATATAACAATAAGAATCATGACATATTTTACTTAAAATTTTGAAGTTTTTACCTTTTAGTGTATAACTCAATAAGGTCATGCTCATGATGGCAGGTCAAGGAGCAAGCATAACATATCCCAGCATCACTTTTCAGATCACAAGTTTTGCATGCAAACAATGCCTGTCTTTCCATATAACCCTAATATTGTAAAAAGAAAAATTTAAAACAGTCATAAGTATATAAAAAAAACAAGCCATAAACATATATAAGTGTGCAAAACAAAGACACACATATATACATACATGCATATACATATATATATATATATATATATATATATATATATATATATATATATATATATATATATATATATATATATATATATATATATATATATATATATATATACATATATATATATATATACATATATATATATATATATATATATATATATATATATATATATATATATATATATATATATATATACATATATATATATATATATATATGTATATATATATATATATATATATATATATATGTATATATATATATATCTATATATATATATATATATATATATATATATATATATATATATATATATATATATATATATATATATATATATATATACGGGTGATGCGGAAGTTATCGGACAAATCCTAATTTCATTATTTGAGCATAGTAATTTGTTTTTGTGGTTTTATGCGTAGGCATAAACGTTCTATAAAATATAAACTTTATTATTTAAAACACAATTATTTAAAATGAGGTTAAATGCAGCTGAACGAGAATCTTTTCGAAAGCGACTAAGAATGTTTTTTGTAAATAAACCTAATATAAACAAACAAAAAATCGTAAATCATTTTGAAAAGGAAGGACTTGCTCGAAGTACAATATATAATAACCTAAAACAATCGAAAAGGGGTCAGTCAGAGAAAAATAGGTATTAAATTCGGTGTAAATCAATCGGCAATTGGTCGTCAGTTAAAAAAAATGAATATTAAATATAGAAAACGTGAAAAGACTCCAAAATACACAATAGAACAACAAATAAAGGCAAAGAAAAGAAGCAGGTAACTAGTTAACCAACTCTATAACACAAAATCGCTTCTAATCATTGATGACGAAAAATACTTTTGTTTTGCAGGGGACAACATGTCTGGAAATTCTGGATACTACACAAACAACAAAAAGATATGCCCAAAAAGTGTTCGTTTTATAGGAAAAGAGAAAATTATTAATGTGGATAGCCATATCTGACAGTGGTATGTCCGAGCCATTGTTTTGCACTTCCAAGGCTGTAGCGATCAATTCATCAATCTATATTAATGAATGTTTAGAAAAACGACTTCTTCCATTTATTCACAAGTATCATGGAGACTTTAACTATTTATTTATGCCAGATTTAGCAAGTTCTCATTATTCTAAAGATTCTCTAAATTGGATGGACCAATATGTCTATTACGTTGATAAAGAATCCAATCCCCCAAATGTGCCTCAAGCACGACCAATTGAAAATTTTGGGGGACATTTGGCACAGAAGGTTTACGAGAGAGATTGGCAAGCTTCAACAGAGCAAGTTTTGATTGATCGCATTAAATTAAAACTACAAGAAATTGATTTAAACTTTTTACAGTCGCATATGAAAGGCTTCAGAGCAAAATTGAGATCAATTGCAGATGATGGTGTTTTTTCATATAAAAAATAATACATTTTTATTAAAAGATAAATGTTTTATTTTTAAAAAATATAATAGTAGTTTGTTTCTTTATTTATAAATTAGTTATTGACGTTTTTAATTTGTCTGATAACTTATATATATAAAATATATATATATATATATATATATATATATATATATATATATATATATATATATATATATATATATATATATATTTAACATCTTCGCTTCCAACAAGGCTGCAAGCAACCACTATTAGAGTTGGAAGTTACTGGAAGAAAAAAGATGAAGATTCTAGGGTAAGATAATGATTGACAAACAACTTATAATGATTGACAAATGAAAAAATATAATGATTGAGAAACAACTGAAAAGATTGCAAATTATATGAATCAGGAAAGCAATATGAAGGAAGAGAATTCTAAAGAACTGATGTTCAAAAAAAAAAACTAGACAAATAAGAGTTTTTGGAGCACTTAGAAACAGTCACAGAAAAAGGATGAGACTTGATTGAATGACGGGTAACACGAGAATGAATTATAGTAGATAGCACAAGAGATGCAAGCTCTTTAGAGCAGTGCCCATTATAGTATTTATAGAAAAGAAAAAGAAAAGCAACATTACAACAATGGTTGGCTGCAAGAGCAGGTTCATTTATGTTTACAATATATTTTTGCACCTTGTCTAAAAGAGAAAGAGCATCATTAGAAGATCCGCCCCAGATATGGCAATAGTATTCCTTACAAGGTCAGATTTGAGATTTATAGAGATAGAGAATAGAATCCTGAGTAAAAAGTGTAGAGCTCGATACAGAGATGCATCCTTAGCAGATACTAATTTTGGAACAGATATGATATATGGTTTCCAAGAAAGATCAGAAGTAAGAGTTAATCCTAGAAGATGAAGGGCAGATGACTCATCGAGTACATTACCATTCATAAAGATCTAAATTATTATGATAAAATTGGCTGAAAAAAATTGAATTTTATCTGAATTAAAGTTCATCAGCCACTGTGAGCTCCATGCTGTAGCAGAAGTGATATCCTTTTCAAGCTCAAATGCCCTCTCAAAGCAACTAGAGAGTGTTGGTTTATCACGACAAGAAAAAATGGTAGTATCATCAACAAACAATGCCACCTTAAATGTGACAATATCTGGAAGATTGTTAATGTAAATTAAAAAGAGTATAGGGTCAAGGATAGAACCTTGAGGAACCCCTAAAGTTACAGAATATGAAGAAGAGAGCTGTCCATCAAGGACAGCTTTTATACTACAATTGGAAAGGAAGGACTCAGTAATCTTAAAGATGTTACCAGATACACCATAAGAAAAAAGCTTATGGAGAAGACCAGCATGCCAAACTTTATCAAAGCTTTAGAAATGTCAAGAGCGATGGCCTTAACCTCTCCATCTTTATCTAATGCACGATAAAACCTATTGGTTATTACTGTTAGCAAATCAGCTGTAGATAGAGAAAATTGAAATCCATATTGATGATTAGAAAGTAAGTTATTATATTAAAGATGAGAGATTAAGTTTTTATTAATTAAAGATTCAAAAACCTTGCTTATGATAGGTATAAGACTAATGGGACAGTAGTTAGACAAATCAGATCACTCTGCAGAACTTGTGAAAATAGGGGTAATGATTCCACCAGGCTGGAAAACAAGACTCTGATAAGCACTTGTTAAATAGTTTTGAAAGTATAGATCACAACTCTGGAGAACACTTCTGTAAGACTATAACAGGTATGTTGTCTGGATCACAAGCTGTAGAAGAGTCTAAGCAGGAAATCACTTTAGATACAGAAGCTGGAGTGATACGAATGTCAAGCAATGGATCAACCTGTTGGACCGCTAAATCAGGTAGAACGCAACTAGTGGAATCAAGAGATGATATTGATGAAAAATTCTTAGCAAACAATTCAGCTTTGTCTTTAGGTGAGGTGACAAAGTCTGAACCATACAAGAGAGATGGAATAACAGACTTTCCCTTATTATTGATACTATTAAAGATTATCCAGAAGTCACGAGAGCCTAATTTTTGTTATAAAATACTAGATTTCATGACCTGAGAATAGCGGGTTTTTGGCATTAGAGAAAACCTTTTTACAATGGTTTTTAGCAGTAATAATCAGACATCTGTTTTCTGGAGAGTTGTTTTGCTGATAAATATGGAAGTAACGGTTTCAATTGGAAATTGCAACAGCACAATGTGAGGGAAAAAAATGAAGAGTGAAGTCTGACCTGGAATCGTCAAGAGAGAATAAAAGATTTCATGCCGGCCTGAATCCACGAAGTTATGTAAGAAGCACATTTGTCAACAAGGAAACAAAAGATTTCTACTCAAGGGCCATCATGAAGAAAACCATGGAAAGAGTCCCAGTCAGCTTTAACGTAGTTGTAAGAGGTACAATAATAGGGGGATTCAGATGATTAAGAAGAATGAGATATTAGTTTTAGTGAAATCAAACCATGATCAGAAGCACCTAAGGGTAAATGTGAAAAAACTGAGCACTGACTAGGATCAGAAACAAGACATAAGTTGAGTAGAGAAGGTAAATGATTTGGGTTGTCTAGAAAGCGAACTGGAAAGTTGACTATTTGAGTTAGGGATTGAGAAAGGCATAAGTTGTGGGCTTTAACGCCTTTAAATGTGGTCTTGATAATGCACACCAAAAGTTTAAACAGGGACACCATCCATTCAAATAAAAAATATATGAAATCTTATCATGAGAGTTTTTTTAATTTGGCATAATTTAACTTTTCTAAATAGAATATACTGACCAGTCTAATAAACTCTGCAATCTAATTGCTATATATTTGGTAAGCTGCTATTCGCAACTATACACTAAAATAAAAACAAATGGGCTATATTTTACCATAGAGTATGTACAGTTATCAGAATCGCTTGCTCCTAAAATTGCAATGGATTCTTCAACCTGAGCATCCATTTCATATACTGCATCCTCTACAGTAATGATATCTTCATCATCATGACAATCAGACATAATTTATAGCACTAATAAATAGAAAAAATTCTTTTACATATAATAGTAATAACAACTTGTTCTATAATATCACATATTTTACAAGTGGCTTACTTTAATATGCTAAGTATATTAACAGACAACTTATATATTATAAACTTATTATATTATATATAAATTTTATAAATTATTCGTTTGTAAATACGACATATTAAAGTGACCAACTTTCAAAAAAAATTATGTTTTTTATAACAAATAGTTTGCATTTTGTATTAAAAATATAATATAGTTAAAATGTTAACATATATAATTATACATTTTCAACTTCACACATTTTGACATGTCATGTGCAATTTTTTTTGTAATAATAGTGATGATAAAAAGTCTTTATCATATTTCACATTAAACTAATGATTAATGAAAAATGTTATCTCTTTTTTTTGTTACATATATTTATGTATTTATCAGTGGAGAAATTCGGAATCATAAACAAAATCTAAAAAACTATATAAACTATATAACTAGAAAAATATATTTGCAATAAAAAATTATTTAAACAAAAAAATACATAATTGTTATGATAACATGTAAACTAAGTATAAATAAGTTAAAAAAAGAAACCCTAAGAAACATTAAATACAAAAGAATTTGTAACTTTTAATGAAGAATCTGAACTTTTCCTTGTAGTTTTATCATTTTCAAAACTGCATACTAATTCTTCAGTACATCTAGTTTTTGACACTAACTAAACAATAAGTTTCTCTAATAACTCTTTACTGTAATCAATTTGCTAGACACAATTAATTAGACTCAATTTATGTTAGACACAATTACTGCTAGGGTTAAGATCAGACCTGTGTATAGTTTTGCAAACTTATTTTAAAAGAATTTATACATTGTTACTAAGTCAATAAACTGTGACATTTTCAGATGAACTTTTCAACACACCAATTGATTTTAGAAATTCATTACCTTATGTTTATTATTATTTCAGATTCGCAATACTCTGCGCGCGATTTCAGTTTCAAAATTACGCGCGATTAAGTTAGCTCAGATAAAATTAAGGAACGGAAAAGTAATGAAGAAAACTTAATAAGGGTCCTAAAATGTTTTTGCTAAAAAAAAAAGATTTTAAACCTCGAGTCATAGGTTTAGAAAAATCTCAGTACGAACATCAATACTTGACAATTTATTGTTGCACTATGTAAGATTAGATAGAAATAATATTTTTGGAGTACGTTAAACACCATTTAAAAAAATTATAAAGACGTCTTTATAATATTTTTAAAGTTTTTAAACTTGTTTAGTCTAATTATTTGAAGTTTTTATTACTGTTTCTTCTTTATAAGTTTTATTAATCTTCAATTCTTGTTTTATTTAATTTTTTTTATTGATTTATTTTACTTCCTGGTTATTAAAATACAACAAAAAGACCTCTTGTTGCATAACATGATTGAAGAGCTTTAAATAAAAAGATACAGCCGTCTTGCAGAAATCGCCAGAGCGGGAATTAAAATTCGGAATAAAAGCTGTGCCAGTGTTGCTCGTAAATTAAATAATTATTTAATAAGTATTTATTACAATATACAGTTCTTTTATTAGATGACTAATTAATGAAATTAGTTATACAAAATATTCACTACAAATTTTTTCTACGCTGTTTTTGTAAAAAATGGTTACCAAATATGTTAAACAGATAGTTAAATATGAAGTTCCTTAATATTCTAATATATTTCTAAATTTACAATTTATTAATCTTTAATAAATTTAAAAATGCTTCAAAAATTTGCAATGCAAAGGTATAGATATTTGGTTTGTAAAACTATTAATCAATGTTTCAAGAAAAAAGTTGTTTTACATGAAAAGTGACGACGCTTTTAAAGGTCTAAATGCGGCAATCGATTCTTTTATGAAAAGAAAATGTACAAAACAGATGCAGAAACTAAACTTGAAGAAAGCACCACAACATGTTGGGTCAACGTTTCCGGCGTTTTCCGTACTGCTTGGGGGGCGAGTTTCAAAAAAGAAACGCATAACAAAAGAACTTTACAGAGATAAAAAGTTGGTGATTTAACCATGCACTTTAATTTCAATATATTGGATACATTTATAACCCAAATAGATCAACAACTTCGTGACTTAAGAAAATCAGTTATTCTAATTGCACTGCTGCATAAGAGTTATGGAAAGAAAATACTGGTTCTTGAGAAGCTTATGAAAGGTTTACAGTAACAACATAAATGTTGAGGAAGCAGTTGTTACAGGTGGAATAAAAATCCCGTCAAGTCCTGCAAGTGACGGAGTAAAAAAAAATATAACGACGATGATATTATGATATCTGTCACCCGTCTAATATTAGATTGCTGATCTTTATATTTTTGTTAGAAAGTTTTTTTAAAAAGTTTAAAGCGAAAACTATGGCTTGCAGAATTTGCAAGAGAAGTTGAAAAACTTGTTTTACAAAACCTGTTTATGTAAATTTTACTTTGCAGGATATGAGAAAATTAGATAAGTTAATTGGTTCCTCGTTATTAAAAGTAGCAACCTGATTCGTTTTAAACTAAATTCTGCAGCTTAAACTATACTTTGCAGCAGTTGGCATTTGTTCGATTGTAAAAGTACTCTGTCGTATCAAGATTTAATAAAAGTCAAAAAACTTTTGCTCCGTGTAAATTTATTAAAAAGTTATTTAGTGAAAACCTTTGCAATCATTGTCAAAACTCAGAATCACTTTTTCAAATGGAAGTGCTTTGAAATAAAATGATGAGTCAAAGATATAAAGGAGAACTTTTTAAAAATTTAATTAATTTTAAACAAAAAACTTTCAATATTTGCTGTTAAATTAATTAATTTAACTTAGATTTTTATCACGTTGTTATAAAAATTTAAGTTTATAAAAAACACTATAATCTTCTCACGTAATATTTGTTGACATATTCCAATGTTTTCTCTGATTTATTCAATCCATCATTACAATGACACTTTCCTTCAAATGACACTCCCCTTACTCTAGGCTCTCATCTTTAAACTGATGATACATCTCAGTTTACTTTTTTCCGTCTTTTCATTTAAATAAAGTTTCTAATCAAATTAATGATTATGTTTCACCTCACGTTTTAGATTCCGATGAGGAAATCACTTCTTCATTAGTCATAGTTTGTATATTTAATAATATAAGCAAGTTCTGTACATTTAATTTTGATAAAATAAATGCTCTCTCCCTTTTTCATCCAAAACATCATTATTACAAAACACCTAAAGGATTTAAACATAATGCTACCATTAATTAATTTTGATTTTTCTATTATTGGTATAACTGAAAAAAATTTGAAAAAAAAAACATCCTCAATTCATCCAATTCTTATTGATAATTAAAGCATTGAGTACCAACTGAATCTTCTTGTGATAGTACACTATTATATTTATCAAAAAAATAAAAATATATAAGCGAAGAGACCAATAGTTTTATTAGATTAAAAACCTGTTTGCTTGTTTAAGAAATAAATTAGTTCCTACATAAATATCGACGAATATTAACTGAAATATATTTAAAAAAAAAAAGATCTATAAATATCGATGAATATATAAAAATAATCAGACGAGTCGAAAATAAGTCGAAAAAAGAATAAATTAGAAAAAAAATATATATATATAAATATCGACGAATATTAAAAGCTAAAATAAAATTTAAAAAAATTGTAATGACGACAAAATGTAATTTAGTTTGATAAAATACAAAAACTTTTTATTTTTTATTTTTGGCGAGTATCAAAAAATATGGTAAGTATAAATGCATCTAAAATGTAGAACATGTTTAGTTGTATATTGCATGATTGGGTGGTTGTTTTATTTAGATAGACTCAACGGTTTGATGGATGCATACCTCCCGCATGATGTAATTTCGTCTGCAAATATTGCTTCGTGAAAATGTTTGCAAAACTACAATGAGTGCTTTTTAAGTTAATATTAATCGATTATTTTTTATTATTTTTATATTGTTGATTTAATGATGTATTGGTTATTTTTTATTCTTGTTGCTTTTAAAAAATCAAACGCCCTAACTCAAACAGTAATGCTAAATTTTTAATAGTTTTTAAATAAATCGTTCCCGTAATATTATTGAGTGTTTCACAACATCAACTGAGAGGAATGAACTCTACTAAAATGTTTGGGTGTAATATATAACTTTCAAAATTTTAAAATAAACTTTTTTTGTAATTATGAAAATTTATTTTTTAATATAATTAGTAAAACTTTAAAAAATGTTTAAATTATTTTATTATTATTTTATAAAACTTATAAAAAAAAATTAATTTACAATTTATTAATATAAATTTAAAAAAAAAAGCCCCCAGATAGATTCTGTGGCGTGTCTAAAATTTTTATTGTTTGTTGTTCATAAGCTTATGAGCGTCTCTTCCCTTAATACAGTTGATTGGGCGTTTTTGCTGGCCATCTGTCTTGTCTCAACCAAAGCTAAATTTTGTGTCTACTAATTTTTAAATGTAAGTATGTTTGAGTTACAAATGTAGCTTTAGAGTAAAAAAATATCAATTGATAGTAGTAGTCTTTTAAAGTTTTTGTATTACTGTATAATAGTTTATTGTTTAAAATGGTTTCTTTCACTTACCGAAGTTATTTTTATGATTTATTTTACGATTTATTAAACCTTTTATCAAGACTTTTATGAATGCATAAATATTTATTTTTTAAATTTTAACTAATAATATGTTTATGTGTAAATAGTTTGTCTTTTTTAAACTACTTTTTGTAGTGTATTATCTATAAACAGTTTTCAAAGTGTAGTCAATACAAGCAGTTGGTATTTATTAGCTAGATGATAAATGCATGTATATATTTACTTTTTTGAATATCTTAATGTCTTACTATAGAGAGAAAGAAAATCTGATATTTTATTTACTACACTGTTTTTCTTTGAGTTGTGCTAGTTTATTTGTGTAGTTTTTTTATTTATTGAATTAAATTGTGTTTATTATTAATGTGTTGTATAAAAATCCCTTTAAAAAGAAGTTACATAGTGTTGATGTGTATATATTTTGTCTTACTACTGCCCATTTACTTTTTCAACTATAGTGTGGGTGGACGTGTATTTCAGGCACCCTCCTTTAGTAAGTCCGTAAAAAAGTCATACGAAATAAGTATTGCTAAAAGCCATACCCTAACCCTGACTCTTTGGGTTAGGCTCAGGGTTTAGGTTAGTGTTTGGTTATGGTATGGCTTTCAATAAAATAAACTTTAATTTTAGGTTCAGGGTTAGTGTAGTTAAATATTATTGCATAAAATGTGACTTGTTTTTTATGGACTTACTAAAGAGGAGTGCCAGAAATATATATCCTTCGCAGTGTGCACATGTGATCTACATATATACAAATGCATTTATACAATATTTATTTCAGGGTAGTTAATAGTTTAGTGTTTTTTTACTTAATTGATATTGCTGGTAAATTATTACCTTGTAAAAATATTTTGTATATTTTATAATTTAATTGGTGAGAAGAAGACCAGTGCTAGTCCATTTTTTGTTATTTGCACTTTTTTTTCATAATTTCATATAACATGTTGATCTCTATGTACTACAAAAATAATACTAGTCTATCTTTCTTTTTTTTTTTTTTTTTTTTTTTTTTGCCATAAATTAGATTGATAAATAGTTTATAAACTGTAATTGTTTAAAACTTAAACATTGATTATCTCGAAATGAAGATATTGGACTAGTACTGTTCTTTTTTTCACCGATTCAATTATTTAATGTAATATATCTTTTTTATATTTTCTACTTTTTTCTGTCTGTTTGAATGCTCACAAACCTGAGATGTATGATAATGACATAACGTTTTGGGGTATTCCTACAGTTAAGCGGCCTAAATTAGTTAATTTTGTTTGCTTATTTTGCTCTTGTTAGTGTATTCTTCAAACATGAATGATATTTATTGGCATCAGTACTTACATTGACCATCTTATACATCAGTGCCACTACATCAACTGAGAGTTTGGCATTAGGCAGCAATCTTTCCTTTCATTATTTCAATAAGAAATGAAAAAAAAATTGTTGACCCATGCCAAACCCTCAATTAATGTAGCAGCGCTTCTTTATGGCAGCAGGCTATAAGATAATTGATGTATGTACTGAAACCAATGAATATTCCTTTATGATTAAAAAGTGTCAGGACAAGTCTAATAAGCAAAAAAGTATAATTATTTTAGGCCGGGTAACTGTAAGATTACCACATTTTTGTTGAAAGGGTTGAGACGGTGCTATTAAAAAAATGCACTAATGAAAATGAATAACCCAAATAATGAGCAGCCTCAACTATATATATTCCACTAGTAGGATGTCATTCAAAATTGATTAGTTCTTCCTACTCATAATGGTATTGAAAGTTTTTGTCAGTTGCACATGCATGTAACATACACTACTGTTGGTTAAAGTTCATGTTTGTGGGTATTTTTACATTCCTGAATTTTATTTTGTTATAAATCTCTTTTACATGTAGATGCCACCTTTCCACATTTATTTATACATATTACAGCAATGTGTCATTAGTGATATAACAAGCAATCTTTGCAGTAGATATATGTGTGTGTATGTATATATGTGTGCGTGTGTGTGTATTTATATAATTATGTATGTATGTGTGTATATATATGTATGTATGTATGTTTATGTATGTATATATATCAGTACTTAAAATTAGAGGGAAAAAAGTCAGCAATAATTCCTAACCTTACAGTGTTTTTGGTTGTCATTAAAATTGTCATAATATTTTCATCAACAAAGTTGACATTAAAAATATTGACCTTAAAACACTTTCTGTGTCTGATGGTGCAGGTAGGTTGGTATTGCTGAGTGTAGACCCTAGTTTTGAAGGTTCATATATAGATTATAGACAAATTGATCTGCCGACCAATATGAAGTATAAATTGGTATTTTAAAAACAGCATGTTGAGGTTGGGCTTTTGAGTACTTTTGACAGTGTCAATTGCTGTATGATCTACATATTTATGTGATTTAAAAGAGTTTAAATTTTAGGCATATTTTTTATTTGAATAACAAATTTTAATGTCAATCTAAAAATAATTTTGAAAGTTTCAACTTTTTAATTTATCTCTAAATCAAACTTAGATATACAATGTCGTGGGACTCTTATCTTGATAATCTCTGTGCACAATCAAATGATTCAACTGGCAAAGCGCACTGTGGTAAAGCCGCTATAATATCTTTAGATGGAGGTGCATCATGGACCTCTCCAAATCATCCTCATGGTATTCAATTGACACCTGCTGAGGGACAGAAAATCGCCCAAATGATGAAGTCTGGTGATTACTCATCTGCCCAAGCAAATGGTATTATTATGGAAGGTGTTAAATATCAATTTCTCAGAGAAGATGGAAAAGTAGCTTTTGCTAAAAAGAAAGATCATGGAGCTATAACAATTCAAAAAAGTAAATCAGCTGTAGTTATTGGACATACATCAGAAGGTTGCCAGCAAGGTAATACAAACAAGGCTGTTGGTGTTATCGCTGACTATCTTGAGAGTGTAGGAATGTAAAAATTAAAACATTCAATTTTCAGACAATGACCGTGCTGCAATGTCGGAATTTTACGTAGTTGTATTGATCACCTTACGGAACTAAATGTTAAAAGCGCATTTTTTGTTTGCTGTTTTATAATACTCGATTTAAATAAAAGTTAGCTTTTTCTTTGTATTTTTTTAAACCTGATTTGATTTTGACATATAAATTAAAAAAAAAAACAGCTTTTTCATATTTATTAATTGAAATTCCAGTAGTGAACAACTATTGTGTGAAAAATTTTTATTTGGTATTAAAAATTTAAAATTAAATTGGATTTTTGATTATAATTTTTATTTATTTAAACCAAAAAAATTTATGTTGAGAAAATTTTTTTCGTAACCTGATCTGTTACAAAATGCATTACTGCATATTAAGGAATGCATAAAGTAAAAAATTCAAAGCATAATTTCTTTGAGATTTGTTCAAGTGCTAAATTAAATCGTTTTAAACTATTTCTAAATGCTGAGGAGAATTGTTTTTTTCAACTGTTTCTCTGTGTATGTGTGTTTCAAAGTTGATTTGATGAAAGTGTTGATATATTAATGCGAGGCTTGTCAAAAAACGAATTTCTTTCGCTAATTAGAGGTCATCCGTAAAGTTCCTGCGCCAAAAATTTAGAAGTCTTATTCCCCTATATATATTTCCCTCCTTCCTTCCCTTGTTTCTACACTTTTAAACCCTCTACCCCCCTCCCTCATAAAAAGTACACTTTTGAAATTCCTCTTATCTCCCCCGTCTTTATGAACTATAAATATAATTTAGAAAAAATGCATATAAATTGAGAAATATTTATATTCCGCGGCTGTGTTTTATCCATTGTTGTAAGCGTTTAACACGGCTGTATTTTATCCATTGTTGTAAGTGCTTAACTTGTTTTCATACAACTTGATAATCAAAAGCAAATTTTTATTATTTAAAAACGAATCAATAACACTGGAAATTTCAAGTAAACAAAATATAATAAGCAAAATGACAATTTAAAATTTCAAGTAAAAATAGTACCCGCTTTGTTATAGGTGCTCCGAGAACGGTCTTATCAGGAACCACGGCATTTAAGCAGAGGTTAAATGTCCTTCCTTCTTACCAATAATGCGTATTTTTTCCTTACTAATAATGCGTATACGACTAGTGTCAACTTAGAATCCCGGGCCTCCAGATCTGAAGCCAGAACTCTAACCAGTACAATTTTAAGTCATAGCTGTGGTTCTTAACTTTTTTTGTAGTTACGGACCATTTTCAAAGTTTTAGCAATCTGACGGAAACTTAATTGTAAATGTTAGCATAAAATAAGAGCATTGAAAAATACCTTTATTTGTTAGTATTAAGTAAAACTTGGCACATGACAGTTATTTTATGCGATAGTTGCCGCTTTTTTTATAATAAGCCCGCCATGTTAGGGAATTGTCTTTGACAACGTAAGGCGCATATTGTCTTTGACGTTTAGCCGGTTACGATTTTTATTTTTTTATTTACACCAATGAAAGGTACGTAGTAGCAAGGTTGTATTAATGGATGGACCTTTAACGCATTGTTATAGATCATTGGCGCCGCCAATTACTGAATTTTTTATTTTTTTTAGTATAAAATTTTACTTCAAATAAACAAATTTACTCAATGGCACTTAGAAATACAATCTAAATAAGTCCATTTGGTACATTTTCTAAATCTACATCTTCAATTACTGAAATTCTATGCTGGTTGGAATTCTTAGCGTCATTTTTTGAAATAATTTTACAAAATAAACCGACATTTTCGGTTTGTTAATTTCTTTCAGTAAATGTTTTGTTACTCTTAGAATACTAACTTAGCAAAATATAAATGCATTTTATGTAATTAAGAATGTCTCATTTGAATTAATATGAAAGCTTTGTTTAATAATAACTTATTTGTAAACTTTAACGTCAAAAAAATGTTTTTGTAAAAAAGCAATGTACGTTATACTAATATGAATATTGTAAATTAAAAAAATTTTTCTTTGTGTTGTAGGTCATACCATAGATCCATTTAAGATTGAACTAGAGATCGTTGACAACCATTACTCCCTACAGTTTGAATTTACTATTTTCTTAAAGATTAAAACTTCTAATTTTTGACTGAAATCAAATCGTTTTTTGTCTCACAACTTTGTTTTGATATTTTTTGGTATTTGAGTTTTTTTACAAGTAGAGTTCTAGAATAATCATATGACTTGAAAACTTTTTGTTATATTGTTATACGGGAGTTGTACCAGGGTAATTGAATATATTGTTATACGGGAGTTGTACCAGGGTAATTGAATATATTGTTATACGGGAGTTGTACCAGGGTAATTGAATATATTGTTATACGGGAGTTGTACCAGGGTAATTGAATATATTGTTATACGGGAGTTGTACCAGGGTAATTGAATATATTGTTATACGGGAGTTGTACCAGGGTAATTGAATAGATAGAATAATTTTTAACAAAATAGTAAAATATATTAATCACCAGAGTTGATAACGCCGCCCGGCGCACATTGAATCAGAAAAGCGAAAAAACGGCAAAAAATATATAAATATATAACTTAAAAAAATTAAATTCTTCAAACCAAAACATTTACTAATTAAAAAGAAAAATTGGGTTCAAAAAATATCTTAATATTATAATAATATTAAAATATATTAAATACAAAATAAATAAAGAAAACAAAAAAAAGCAAATATTAATAAAAAAGCTTTATTTCATTTTTACAGTATTAACAAAGATAAAACTTCATGGGCAAGTTTTTTTTCATTTTCAACCTTGTATTTTTTGAAACAAATGTTTGATGTTAAAGAATCACTTCTAATCAGCAAACATTGGTACTGGTTTTTTATAACATTCTTTCTAGATATCTTGGCTGTATAGTTTAATCTAGCTTTGCGAATTTCCTTATTTAGATCCTCTTGTGACTCTTCAGAGTAATAAGCAATTGGCAGTTCTAATGTCTCAGATATATGTACACCATGTTTCAAGAGTTTATCAACAATTGGGGGAATCACATTCCAGCAGTAGTTTATGAGTATAAGAGCTGTAGTTTCATAGCAATACTGGCCAAAACTTTCAGAGTTCAACTCATAACAGGAGCATACTGATATTAGGATTTTCCTCAATCTAATAATTTCATCTACTGCCAATCCCGTTATATCAGCGAAAGTTTTAGCATTTTCAAATGCCCTTCTGGTAGTGTTTTCATCGTAGGTGTTGTCAAAACCTTGTTTAGGCATATTAACTATAAGCTCCTCTCAAAACCTCAGTTGAATGTTCGATTTTTTCCTTTTAACTGATGCTTTTTCAGCAGGGGATTTGGCAAAGTATTTTTGAATATCTAACTTATATCCTAAATGTGAAATCTTAAAAGTGAAATCTTAAAAATTATTCACAAAAAAATTAATTAATGTCTTTTAGTGGTATTTAGTTACATTAGAGTTTAATTAATTATTTTCTAGCAATAGTTCTTTGTGGGGGATTTTTTGCCGTTTTTTATGGATTTTGACTCATTGTGAGGCAGAAGTTGTTGGCGGCAGCCTATTGATCAATTCTTAGCGGCAAAATGTTCTTTCTTCTGCTTCCAGTGGTTTCTGCCCAAGCCAGAGTTCTTTTTTGGAGGCAAAATATTTTGGAGGCCGACGCCAATAGAGAGACGGAAGCCAATGGTGGCTGCTTCCAGAAGAAATTTTGTAGGCAAAGCCATTTGGAGGCCGCCTTCAATGGCTTCTGTCTCCTAACTGGCTGCGGTCTTCAAATTGGAGGCGCAAATATTTTCCTCCCGCCGGCGGACATAATGAAAAATAATTGCTCGTTTGCTTTAAAGCAATTAAATATTAACTAGAAACAAATGTTAAATACTTGACATCAAAGTTTTGTTTCATATGATTTATGAACTATTTAAAAATTATGATTTTGTCAGAGCAGTTGTTTTTCTAGGGCTATCGAATAAATTAGTAATTTTTATTTCAAAACAAATGTTAAAAATTAAAAGTTTTGTTGACATGCCTTAAGTAAAAAAGTCAAAAAAAAAGTTTATAACAAATAATTAAACTGTCAGTATTTTGATCAATGTTTGATATTTTGTCACCCTTATGTCACGCTAAAACTTTAATTTTTGGACCATAATATTAAATTATTAATTTTAGTCATTGTATGTTTTAAAAATATTTAAAAAACACAAGATCTTTTATTATTATTAAAAATTGATAAATTTAATTTATTTCGATGTCAGTTTGAGTTGAGCATTTTCCAATAATCCAAACTTTAACAAAAAAATTTTTTTATTGATAGTAAAATTTTTTGTAACAGATTTGAAAATGAAAAACGCGCTTTAAAGGCTGTGCATACGGATAAAAATCATCTCGCCCAACTGGGATTAAAAAAAACATTAAGATCTAGCCTCTTCTTTAAAACTCATACAATTTTAATATTGCGTTCGTATAAAAAATTATTATCCTGCCTAGGCGAGGTCTCGCCTATGAATCACCGGGTTCCCGCTAAGGCAGGGTAAAAACTATTCATATGAACACAAGCTAAAAATTCGGTTGCAAAAAAATTGATTATCAAAAAAAAATTTAACTTTCGTAAAATTTTTTATCATTGGAAAAAAATATAATTCAAGCTGACATCAAATCAAATCAAATCGAAACTAAATTTATTAATTTTTTATGAATGTAGTATATTTCAATTATTTTTATAATAAAGAATGATTAAAATTCATTAAAAATTTAAGGAGGATTAACACAAAAAAAAAAAAAAGATCTTGTAACAAAAATATTTTTTGATTCTAACTGACATAAATTTAATTATTTGTTATAAACTCTTCTTTTCAAAATGTATAAAAATTTTTTTTACCTTTTTAAATTGCGGTGTAGTATGAGATTTTTATTCTGTTTTTTATAAATGATAAATATTTAATACCCAGTAAAAAATTTCATTTTATATTTTTGTTCACCTTTTTTTTTTCATCACTTTTTTTCACTATTTTTATTCAACAGTAAAAAACTTGTTTTAATTTTTTACTTTCTTGAGATTTTGACTTTCCG
Source organism: Hydra vulgaris (assembly GCF_038396675.1). Classification (NCBI taxonomy): domain Eukaryota; kingdom Metazoa; phylum Cnidaria; class Hydrozoa; order Anthoathecata; family Hydridae; genus Hydra; species Hydra vulgaris. Next base: position 16,732,180 of record NC_088926.1, on the reverse strand, counting down.
CGTAAAAATTTATTTTACGACCTTTACAATCTTTAAAATGTTTGAAATTATTGAATTAATACTGTTTTTTTGTTACGTGACTCCGAGTGAAATATTTGATATACAGTAAATATTTGAATATACCGTTAACAAACCGGTCATATTCACAACTAAATACAATTATAAGTGCTTTAGATTTTAAAGTAATTTTAATTGATAATTAAGATTACATGGGATGTTTATTCTTATGCAAGCTTTATCAATTACATTAGTTTGTCTATAATTATAGATAACGTCATTCATAACAAGTAAAAAGGATGACTTTTTCAAAAAAGTAACTTTTTTTCTGAGAATTTGTTCATAACAACTTAGGCTGCATACAGAGTAAGATGAAAAACGAACGAGTTAAAGAATATTTTGAAGTGACTGAAAATAAGAAATGGAAATGCAAAGTGTGTATAGAAAAAACATAACTCTTGCCGGTAATTTTTCTCACCTCAAGAATCATTTGCATTCAAAGCACAAAGATATTGCCATAGAACTTGGAATTTTTGAAAAAAAAGGGTTCAAAACAAAAATCATGATAACGTTGAAAAAGTTGCTACTTTTGTTTCACGTAGAACGGTTAAGTCTGACTTTGATTTTAACGATACCGTAAGAGATTTTCAGTCAATTCTAATGAGAAATTTGCCAATGACGGTTGCTGATGACATGAAAAAGAATGAAAAAATTAGAAAAGCTTTTCAAGTTTTTCTAATTATCTTATTCTTCCCCATGTGTGACATGAAATCGTCAGAAAGCAAAAGAATTTATTCTTAAAGCTGCTAATCAAATTTATGAAATTATTAGAAAAGACATAGAAAACGTATATCCATCATTAATGTTTGATTCAGCGTCTCGTCTCAATACGAATGTTTTTTCTGGAAGTATTCGGTTTACAAAAGACGGAAAATTGTATGATAGAACTTTGGTAATGCTCACTTAGCACGGACGACAATTTAGGATGGTTTTAGCCGACCAGCTGATTACTACGCTTGCAAAAGTAGGGAAAGGAGTAGACGATATTTACTCAACTTGTTCAGATCAAGGTTTCTGATATTGTCAAAGAAATGCAAAATCAAATGATTATTTGTAATGAATTTGTCGAGGGGGCACAAAAGTTTGATTTTGAAGATTTTGATTTGCTTGATTGATTCAATCTCGAAGAAGAAATTGTTGTTGAAAATTCCGAAAATACAGATAACGAAAGCGAAAGACAATTGCAAACTCTAGAACATGGGAAAAGGTTAAATATGTTAGAAATCAATATTAGTACAATTTGCACCAAGATGTTTTGTGGAGCGCACGTTTGCCAATAAGCTGCTAAAGACGTTACTGAGCCGTTTGAAGCCATTCTTTCTGAAATAAGAAAATTCATAAAAAATACACGAGCGCCTAAATATGATGCAACTTTTATTAATCCTAAGAGATCACGCAAAGATATTGCTCCGAGATGGGGTAGTACGTATATTATGGTATCAGACATGTTTGAAAAATTTTACGATTAATTGATGAAATCTGGAAATTTATTGAAGAATATACAAAAGTATTTGAACCAATTTTTTTTGCAATGAAGGATTTTTAAAAATCAGACTATAACATATCGGACTTCATTTTACGATGGATGAGAATGGTAATGAACTTGAAAAAAATTCCCGATGGAAAAAACAATTTCAAATCTAAACTTCTCGAAGCTTTAAATATACGTTCGCAAAAATTTTTTGAGTGCGATGGTTTCATTGCTGCACTCTTATTGGATCCTCGTTTCGCATGGAGTACTGCTTGTCATGAAGTTTTCAACGATTTATTGAAAAGTCGTGGAGTATATCACCTACTTAAAATTCATTATTTTATAAACTTACAAATAGAATTTGCTGAAATTGCTCGACAGGATGAAAATGTACGAGATAAAGATGAAGATCGTTTGACTCAACTTTCAGGTATTTCAATATTATTTAATTATTGATACTTAATCAATATTCGATATACAATGATTTAAATGAAATTTTTATGAAATAGTTTAAATAAAAGAAGTTTTTAACATTCAAAAGTTTTCATTGTAAATCAATAAAAATTCAATACTACTTTTATATTAACTTTCATCATCAATAGAAAATTAATAATGTCAAGGGTTAGGATCATAAGTTCATCTATTTTTTCTTTTCAAAAATCAAACTAAAAATAAGTATCACATTTTATTGACAAGTAAGTTTAGTTTTCAAACCTTTTGTATTTCTTCTTAATTTGATTGAACTTCATCAGATAAATTTGATAAAATTTGTTGCTTCATAAATAACTAATAACTAATCTATCTTCTTTAAGAAGGAGGTCAATGTCAATCCATACATGTTAAGCCAAATACAAGAATTTATCAGGAAATAAAAAAACTTTGTGTATAGTGAGCCACGTATTGGGGTAAATGAAAATTTTAATGTTCTTGAATATTGGCATTTAAAACGTGATGATTATTAAGATTTCTCAAGTTGTTTTTGGTGCTGCATTTTCTCAGGTTAAAGTTGAACGAGATTTTAGTAGTTTTGCAATAGTCTACACTCATTTTGAGAACTCGTCTTTCGTATGAAACATTAAACGCGATTTTATTCGTGAGACAAAATTTGGATTTGCTTGACAAAGTAAAATTTTTTTAAGAACGTTAACCTTATAAAAAAATGAATGTACGTAACGCTTTTTAATTTAAATTGTAAAACAAACAGTTACTTTTTCTAAATAATAAAACAAGTCTTTAATTAACAGAAGTTAGATTCAAATCCAGTAAAATTAACTTTTTTAATGTTAATCAAATTGGTTTTTAATTTATTCAATGTAAAATAAAATGAGAAAAGTTACGTACAAGAATTCGAGAATATTTTATAACTATAAAATTCATTTATACTTAAATGAATGTTCATTGAAATTTGGTGTAAATATAAAAATGCTAGCTTATTCGACTGTATCAGAAAAAAACCATTCTCTGCGACGAAATCGCAACTTTTTTTTAAATAGTCAAAGGTTGGCAATTAATGCACAATTTCAATATAAATTTTCGTTAATCGGTCAAATGCGAACTGTAAACTTATATATAAGGCTGTCGACATGCATCTGTCAACGGGTACCTACCTATTGGTCACTATCGGTAGCATTATTAAAGGACGAGCAACCGTCATTTGAAAAAAAATATATATTTGTAACTGTCGTTTAAGGAACAGTCATTTGTAAAAAACATTTTAGTATCTGTCGTTTGAAAATTAAAAATTTTTCTTTAAAAAAATGTTTTATGTTTGACCCATTAACATTACATTCAATTTTTTGTTTTGAAATTCTAATGTCTTAAGATTCTAAAGAGTTATACACCAATCAATAACAGAATAATGACTTTATCAAGGTTGCCATGTACAAGACATGTTGATTTGTACAGAACAAGAACAATAAGGGCGCGTGTGGCCGGAAACTCTTGCCGGAAATAATTCCAGTAACTTGGTAGCACATTTTTAGAATATATATATATATATATATATATATATATATATATATATATATATATATATATATATATATATATATATATATATATTTATATTTATATATATATATATTACATAAAACTATAAATAATGGCTCGCATAAAATTTATATAAAGAGAAAATATTAAATTCAATTTAAAATAGAAAACTTACTTTAAAAAAATTTTTATAGGAGATTTTTAACCTGAAAGTGAAAGTTTAATATGACATTGGGTAGTATATAAAATCTTATTAAGTAGTATATAAAAAGGTAAAAAAAAACGCGGGAGTAAAAATCATGCTAATGTAATAGCCAGCCCAGTGGGCACGGTACGTTTTGACTAGGTTTAAACCTAATAAAAACGTCCAAAGTACGTTTAAAAAAGTACTGTGCCCACTAAAAGAGGTAATGCCGTAACGGCCTCAATAAATCTATTCTGCGCTCTCGTTCCAAGAGACTTAAAATTATCTTAAAAAACTTGGTTTAAATATTATAACTATTGTGCATATTATATTTATTAATAACATTAATAATAACAGTTATTATTTGTATTATAAATATATAAATTATCATTATGAATAATAATTATTAATATGTTATGGATACGTGTTTTTTAGACTCATCTTTTTTAAAAAGCAAAAAATAAAATTATTTTTTGCGTCTTAACTTTAAGTGTTTTTTTCTATAACTAATGTTTATTAAAAATTTCTGTTTTTATTTTTCAAAGTTTCTTAGAATACATACACATACATACATCGACTAATATAGCCGTAGTCACAGTGTAGTGTATATAGATTGACTGACATAAAGAGAGGGTTTAGGTTTTGGCAGGCATCTCTAAACTAAAAGCATTTCAGTCTTTATTTAAATAGGATTTGTTGTTAATAAATTAATCTAATTTATAGTAAAAGCTACTAAGTTAAATTACACTGGATTTTTCGATGAAATAAATGGTTGTAATTTATGTACAAATAAGCGCATACAAATATTCGAACGCACAAATGAGTCAATTTCTCATAAGACGGTTTTGTCGCAACTAATGTTGCATGAAAATAAAGTTTGGACTATCTATAAAATTTTAACAAGTATTTTAAATTTCATCATTAGGGATGTACAAAAAGATTTGGTTTTGCACGAATCTGTTTTTTAAATGTTTTTGGATATCATCAAGTAATGAGGCCCAATAATTTTTTCCACTCCGTTACCGTAACATAAATGTAACTACATCTGTGAATTATTATAATTTTTTCTATTTTTGTAATGAAATATACTGGGTACTATAACTACAGCCTACATGTTAAGTATATTAGCCAAATTTAATGACATAAAAAATTTAATTTATGTGACAATGTCTGCTCCGTTACTGACATTTGCTAATTATTTATTATTTAAAAGCAAAACAGTGTAAGTTACATTTTAAATTAAAGGGAAAATCTTAGTATATAAATAAATTCAGTACATTGTTTTTTTAAAAAAGGTAAAGCGTCTTTAAAAAAAGAAACTAACTGGACAAAAATCTTTTTCGGATTTAAATTGTACAAATACTGTCCGCTCCGTTACTGGATCATTACCATACATCATTAATGAGAAAAAAGTCGTGGTCGCTCACAACATCTTTTTTTCATTATTTTAATTAGTAAATAAGTAAAAACTACAAACCTGTGACTATTTTAGAATGTAATAACGGAGTGGACAAAAAATGTGGGGACAGCAAGTTTTTGACAAGAGCTACAGCAGGATAAGGTGTAAATTAATACATGTATTAAAATACCATATATTAGCATGTCTAAAGCGCCAAATTAAGTCCCCGATTAGCCTTAATACAAAAGAAAAAAAAATTATTGAGTATAACAATATGTCTTAGATGCAGGACATCTACGGAGTGGACATTTTTGATTAATAATTGTGCACACGAAATTTTAAATTTTAGTTGGAAATATCCAATAAAATGCTAGTTTATATTAACGATAAGTATTACTACCCACGGTGCTGTTTTTTATGTTAATTGTACAAGAATTGCGTTTTTATAGCTGTAGGACAAAATTTCAGTAACGGAGTTGACGGAATGAGAAAATGACTCAAATATACAAATAATGCTTGCAGACATTTTATAATTTTAAACGTAAAAACAAGAAGCATCGCTTAAGCAATTAAAATGTTTAATCAAATCAATTTAAATATTTTAAAACTTTATAAGTTCAATTTTTAATTCTACCTTTTTAAACATTTAAACGTTTTAAATTTTTAATCATTTTAAAGGTATAGAGTGAGTTTATCAATTTTATTAGAGTCAGTTTATAAGTTTTTGTTGTTGTTGTTGTTGTTGTTATAATTTGGCAAAACTATTAACGTAATACAGCGTGGTCGCAAATTTTTAATAAAAATTCGCTGATACTTTTTTTAAATAACTTTTAACTTTTACAATATCCAAAATTAAAAATAAGTATTAAACGTGATGGTAAATGATATGGTAGATAAAAATCTATGCATGTCGACTTGTTCTAAAAAACATTTACTAAAATCAGTCAATTTAATTACTTATTATAACTTTTTTTTTTTTTTGTCAAAAAGATTTATTCGTTAATTGCATAGAAGTAAAATTTCCAAATTTTAACATTTTTTCAGACAATACCTTCAAAATTATTTATTTAAAAAATTATTGGGGTGGTGGTGGTGGCGGGGGAGGGCAAATGCCCCTGCTGCTCCCCTCGTTGCGACGGGCATGAATTAAAATACTAATATATTCTCCTTGATTAGTTTAAAAAAAAATAAGAATTTTTTTAAATACTCAAAACTTTTGCAAACAATCATATAAAATGAAACTTGATGTCAAGTATTTAACATTTGTTTCTAGTTAATATTTAATTGCTTTAAAGCAAACGAGCAATTATTTTTCATTACATCCGCCGGCGGGAGACAATAATTTCCGCCTCCATTTTGACGGCCGCCGCCAGTTAAGAGGCAGAAGTCATTGGGGGCGGCCTCCAAATGGCTTTGCCCCCAAAATTTCTTCTGGAATAGAAAGGCGGAAACCACTGGAGGCGGAAGAAAGAACATTTTGCCGCTAAAAATTGATCGTCTCCGCTTTTCTTCCGTCTGCTGCGAAAGAAAAGCGGAGGCGAGAAGATTTACGGTATTTATCAACGCTGTTAATACGATACTTTGCGTAATAAAGTTTTTTTATATAAACAAATAGACGAGATAGTTGTCATTTTGACGTATAATCATATATAAGTATTTCCGCGTGACGCAACTGTTTCCTATTATTTGCAAGCGCGCATATTTTGGTTTTTAAACAATGAGTTAAACGTCCATCTATTAACACGACCTTGGTAGTAGCAAACAGAAATAATATGGACAATGCTCATTTAACAAGAAGTAAGTAAGCTTGTCCTAAACTACACCAAGAGAAATATCCTTTGCATGAAATTCAACTCGCAATACTGTTTTGGATCTCATACCAATTAAATCATTATTGATTTGCTTCGTTGTCAGATCCCAACCGGTGGTTCAAAGCTCTGGCTCTTACGAGTTTAATTATTTTAATACACGTGGTCATAACTTTTTTCAAGAATGTAAGCAAATTTGTTATGCTAATGCAAGTCGGTGTAAGAAGCAATGAGCTATTGTAACATTAGGAACCTCTTCCTGTTCCAATGCTTCAAAACCAGAAGTCCAAGAATCGTAGGTGCTCCATCTATACACAAACTGTCTAGCTTATTTTTTTAATCAACGTCATGTCTTGCAAGAAAACTTTTTATCACACTAAAAGCATCTGTCGCTTTTGTAGTTTCCAAAACTACAAAAGCAACAGATGCTTTTTGGGGGTTCATGTACCACACATCTTATTTTTTAACCTGTGGTCCGTGGACTCCTCAGGGGTCTACAGGTTAAAAAATCGTGCAGGATTTTTTAACCTGTAGACCCCTGACTTAACCACAGGTTAAGCCAGGGGTCCACAGGTTAAAAATTTTTGGATTTTTTTTAAGAAAAAAATTGGGGAGTTACTGAAAGTTGTAGAAAATTATGGAGAATTTAAATATGGTTTTAAAATTTGAATTGAAATTTTTTTGTTAAGGTGATTTAACTTTTTATATTTCAATAAAATTTTGACCTAGTTTCTAAAAAAAAAACCCTCTTTATTTAAACTTTAATAAACTATTTTTACTTCATTTGATAAATATCAGTACTTTTGGATTGCATGGCTTTTTGCAACAAGTATTTGGTAAACAGAAAATATTAAGTAAAAACATAAAAAACTTTTATCGTAAATAGTCGTACAGCGTATTTTTTATATATTGCTTCAAATGCCTCTATTGCGGTAAGAATAGCGGAAAAAAAATTGAATTACTGCGTCAACGGATTGAATAACAGTGCCCAGTTGTATCCAAGAGACCAGAAATTGCGCCCATTTGTATCAGAAGACCAATACTTTATAGCAGCATCTGTTCATACTTTCGATGTTTCACGAAAGAATATAGGTTTAGTAATCTAGAAGCAAAAAAACAACAACTTTTCAACACCAAAAAACATTGGTACTGAACTGTACCTACTAATCGGCTTTTTTTTTTTGCATTGAAAAAAAAAGCCGATCAGTAGGTACAGTTCAGTACCATACCATATGATGCAATGTTTTTTTAATATGGCAAAAAACTTGTTTTTTTTTTAATGCTGTATATATACGAACCTGAAAAAATTGACGCCAACCAGAATTTTAACATTCAGATAAATTTAAAGTTACTTAGAAATGCGATAAAGCCTCTAAAATTTCCTAATGAATGAAATTCTTTACTGTTTTCTTCTTATCTCGCATTTTAATTAAAAGTTGTTATGAAACGTGAGTGGGGAAGTAAGATTTCTGTTCAACAAAACATTTTTAGTGAAAATATAGGTACTTCCTTGTCGAATAACAAACATGTTAATGCAAAAAAGTTACCTTTTGACAAAAACACTTGTAATTTTATCGCATTTCGTGAATTTTAAAAAGGATATACTGCATTGAAAAAAAGTGTCGCATTATGAACATTACGACTTTTTTCATAAAAAGCCGTAGTGGATTGGTAAAAGCAAATTTAATTCCACTGCACACAATGTACTTAATGAAATAACAGACAATTATATCGTACACCCAGATCAAGGGTGGCACAAGTCAAAAAGTGTCAAACTGAGAAAATCAGGGTTGAAGTTTTAAGTTTTTAATAATTTTTCCAACTAAGAGTGCCATTTGTATCTGTCATTTTGTAAAATGATCTGGGTGTACGATATGTATATAAAAATAAAAACATGTAAGTAAATTTCACAACAAAAACATGTATTAAACAAAACAACAAAATATGTGTGTAAACATCACAACAAAACATATGAAGAGCTCATTTTCAAAACGCAGTAAATCCAAATTTTGGGTTTTGAGAAAATCGATCTTTTTCCTACGTAAAGAAATTAAATAATTTGGAATGACCAATTATTGATTTAGTTAAACATGTATTTTATCAATAAGACTACGATGACTACTGAAATAAATCTTGATAAAATCAATATTTATTTTCAGTCGTTATTTTTGTTTTATTTCAAAACGCTTTATATCCAAATATTGCTTTTTAACAAAACACTTTATATCCATTTTAATTTATTTCTTTAATAAATATTGTGTTATGTATTCTAAAATCTACTTGCAAAGCACGGATTTTACTATATTTATTATATTGTTTTTATAACATCGTTATTTGATATTATTTAATATAAATAATTATTTTAAAATTTTTTAAACAACTCACATAGGTAACTAAAAGCGTATAAAATAGTAGTTTATGACTCTTGTCATAAACCAGCGCTTTTGATTTAATAAAACAAATTCAAAAGTTTGTCTAATTTAATATTTAGACATCAGATAATGCAACCTAAAAGAACTCACAGCTAAAAAATTTTAATGAAGTTATGAACTATCTTCTTCACTAAAGTTAGAAACTTTTTCAGTGGCATTACAGAGTAGTGTTTTATACATGGAAAGTATTCTGTCTTCTACTCCTACGAGACAGATTATCTTCGTTTTTAATAAGCTTAACACAGTTCTTTAATTCCAAATATTTTGGTCGGTATTGTCCCATTTCTTCTCTTTTTTAAAAAGGCTGTGTGATTTGGGGTCAGAATGGTAACTGCGTGCAACTACTTCTAGCTTGTCAGAATAAATAAGGAATTTTTTTGCTTCACTGATTTTAAATGTTTTTGTGTTCATGACAAACTTTTTCACTTCTGATTTGAAATCAAGTGCTGATGAGTCTAGCCCATAAACCATAACTTTTCTATGTCGGCTAGGTAAGTTTATGTATTCATTTGGTTCTAGAATCTCTATCATCTCTAATAAACTCACGATCTGCTGGCAGATATGAGTGCCCACGTTCTGAAAATGTATGTGTAATATCAGCCCTCGGAATTAGGGTCGGCATTCGGCAACACCAACCTAGAAGTGTTTGAGGCAAAATATTGCCGACCTCGTTTCTATATTTTATCGTAAGACCTTTGTATCAAATTTCTTTTGCTGACCTGATCCCGATCTCTAAATGATTGAGGTCGGCAAATTAATGGCGACCTTATTTTTACTAATTCCAAGGGTTGGTAATATGCAGTTTCTTAAAACATTGCTTTCTTAGAGCAAGAAGTATAGATGCCATATTTTTTTTTTTTTTGTTCTGCGCATAGCATGAATCAGAAAACAGTGATGAAACATCAGAACACTTATCTATTAGATCATTATTTAATAGATGTTGTACAGGTGAACAGATCATACTTGAATCTTTCTTATTCTCACACTCTAGCCAAATAAAAAAAAAAATATCGTTAACAGACTGAGATTTATTACCCTGTGAATAACAATACTTAAAACATATAAATAAAGCTACTGAGAACAGTAGGCTTCTCCTATTGATAATTTCGGTATTACAAGATTCTCCATCATGTTAAAGCTGATAATCACGTCATTTGGGCGGATATCATTAAGCAAACTGTAAACTTTTCTTGCGTTCCTTCGATTGACATGTAGAACATATAGCTGTTGCTGGGTATCCAAATGTTAAATTGTAATGATTTATAAATACTTCATAATAATAATGATAGCCCACATTTTGAGCAATAGTTGTATTATTTTTATCAAAAAAAAATTGGTAAAAAAATTGGCGCTTTACATTCAAATCAAAGGGCAAATAATTATGCCCAAGAGCACTTTTTTTTCCATAATGACTTGCCCTGCATGTAAAAGTCTGAATATGGTTTTTAATAGCTTCTTTCATTTCAGAAAAAGTTGCTTACTTCCTGTCTCCTCCTCTATTTTTAGGTCTGTTTGTTCCATGCTCATAACAGTGTCTTTCAATCCTTATAAGTCTATCAGGATTTATGGCTACATAATATAAATAAAGATTGACTTTTGTCATTAAAACATTTTTTCAACAAATAAATGCATAACTTATGCAAATTATGCATAACTAAAAGTAAAAAACTTGTACACCTACACAATACCGAACAAAATGAAGTTTGGCAAACTCGTATTTTGTATCCTTCAATGCATAAAAAGTACTTAAAAATGCTCATAGTGCTTAACATTTTTCGCTCATTATTTTTCACTCTTTTAATACTAACTATATTAAGCATTGATAGTATAGAAGCATCCTGTGACACTTTGTTGGTATTGCAATAAAATTCTGAACGAATAGTTGCTAACATGACTTAAAAGTATGTTTTTTTTTAAATAATAATGAGCAGTTAACACAATTTTCGAAAACAACGCTTAACGCGTTCTGAAAACAAGCTCTTCATATATTAAACATCACAACAAAACATGTATGTAAACATCACAACAAAACATGTAAATACCACAACAAAACATGTACGCAAGCGTAACAAATTAACATGTACTAAACATCGCAACAAAACATATTAAACATCACAACAAAGCAATAAAATACAATTTTTAGATGTCATAATAACTTAGGTCTTTAAATAACTTACTAGTTTAATTCTAATCTTGAATTGGAAAACTTATTTAATGTTTAAAAAACTCCTTTATTTTATGAAATAAATAATTGCTTGACTAGGATATGCTTAATAAATGTGAAACTTTTATTTCTATTTTTTTAATAACTGCTGACCTTTGGGTCAATATAATTGGTTCATGCTAAAAAGTGTTCCATTCGTTTTATTCAGAAGAGTGGAGAAAATTGGATCACTTAGCAAACATACAGTTATGGCCAAAAAGTTCCGATCACTAATAACTATTATAGATAGTTATTTACAGATACAAAATATTTGTTAACAACACACTAAGCAATCACATGTTGCGTGTGTAATTGCGTAATTACCAATCAATAGGAAAATATTTTATACGCTCTATTTACATTAAATTCAATAACTATTGTCTTAAACTTAGCCATAGCTACAACATCACTTGCCAAACGTTCATAAGTACAACTTCTAATGGAAGATGGCAAATCTGAACAAACAATTGTTGGCAAGTCTGAACAAATGATTGATGGCAAATCGGAACAAATGATTGGTGGCAAGTCTGAACAAATGATTGATAGCAAGTCTGAACAAATGATTGATGGCATGTCTGAACAAATGGTTGCATTAAGTCTGAAAATGATTGCTGCACATTTAATGATGTCTAAGACAACTGTTCTTGATATCATATCAAGTTGACATTTTAGAATAATACTGTGGAAGACCAAGAACAACCACTCTAAAAACTGACAACATGATAACCATTTAGCTGCGAAGGACATGCATATTTAAAAATCATAAATGCTTATTCAACTGCCCCCTAGCACGATTGTTAGTGCGAATTATAGTGCCTATACAAGTTAAAGATGCAAAGGTCTTTAACTGTACCGTGCTGCATTAAAGCCACACCTTCCTCAAAAAGGATTGGACTGTTAAAAGCTATTCATTATTTTATTATTTATTTTACTTTTGACCTGCCTTTGTAAATAGTTCTCTATTTACTACAATTAAAATTTTTCTTATTTAAATTAATCTAACAATTTACTTGAGTAACAGCTACTCTTTCTTCTTTTTGCTTGTTTGAAGAGAAAAAAGTGCATCTAGCGTTTGTTGGCCCTTCACTGCTACCTCACGTTTTCTTTTTACAGCCTAAAAAGAATTTTACTTCTATTATTAAACATTTAGTTTAAAATGCAAAAAGGACATGGAAAAATATAATAAACAGAAAAATGTTTAACGATTCAAATACTAAAAAGATCCAGTGAGAAAGAGCTCTAAAAAGAAATGGCCGATAACTTCATAGATCAAAATTATCAGGTAACCAAAAAAGTTCGTGCAGTTTTTCCGTATATAATAAAAACACACAAAACGACAAAAGTAAGTACATTTATTCATCAAAATAGTCACCATTAGCATCTTAAACCTTTTCCCAACGTAAAACAAGCTTATTTATTCCACTTCTAAAAAATTCTCGGTCCTTTGAGTCTATAAAAGCTTTCAACTCCATTTCAACCGCGTCCTGGTCTCGGAACTGCTGTCCTTTTAAATGATTTCCCAGGGAAAGGAAAAAATGGAAATCAGTAGGGGAGAGGTCTGGCGAGTATGGTGGATGAGGCAAACTCTCCCAACCAAGGCTTTGGAGCTTGTCCTGAGTCACGCGAGCGGTGTGCGGTCTCGCATTGTCGTGGAGAAGCAGAACTCCTCTCCTGTGCACCAGTGCAGGCTGCTTTACAAGCAACAGGTCGTGAACTCGTTGCAGCTGTGCTGAGTAGACCAGTCCAGTAATGGTTTGGCCTGTTGGGAGCAACTCGTAATGCACCACACCAGTTGTAGTCCACCAAATGCAGAGCAAAACCTTCCGCTCGTGGAGATTGGGCTTGGGTGTCTTTGGGATGGGGTCATCGGGGGACAACCAATGGTAGCAATGCTTGGTATTGTTGTACACAATCCATTTTTCGTCGCATGTCAATAAACGATCAAGAAAAGGCTCAACATTGTGGCGTGATAAGAGTGATGTGCAGATCGTAAGCCGTTGCTTCTTGTTGTCGATCGACAATTTGTGCGGAACCCACCGACTCAGCTTCCACGCTTTCCCAATCGCATGCAGATGCAGGCGGATGGTTTCAACACTCACAGCAAACCTCACTGCAAGTTCTTGGCAAGTTTGGCTGGAGTCAGACTCGACAGCGTCCTTCAGTTCATCCTCATCAACCAACAATGGGCGTCCAGAACGCGGCAGGTCTTCGATGGACTCATCTCCCGAAGAGAATCGCTGAAACCACTTCTGTGCTGTGGGTTCACTTACTGTACCTTCTCCAAATGCTGTGCAGATGTTTTTGGCCACTTGTGTTGCATTCCTTCCAAGTTTGAACTCGTAAAGTAAGCAAGATCGAATAATCGTTGGTTGGGTTGCCATCCTTTCTTTACACAAAACCTTTCCTGTAAGCTCGTTACAAGCCTACACTATATATGCAGCAACTGCGCGTGACACACGCGTTCTATTACGCAACAAAGCTACTTGCCTTGTGCGATGTGGGTGTTGTAAAAAATGCTAAAAACAATTCAATTACCAAAAACCGCACGAACTTTTTTGGTTACCTAATATATATATATATAAATTATGGTCGTAAAAGATTTATGTCTTAGAGATAAACAAATTACCGATTTCACTTGAACAACTTCATGATCTTCACATTCTTTAAAGATCTAATAGTATAATAAAATAATTCAACTTACCTGCTTTACAAATAGTTACAAAAATATGAGTAAATACAAAATACATACATCAGTAAATACCACATCAAAGTAACAATCATTTTAATTAATTTTATTTTCTAAACTTTTTTCACAAAAATTACTTTTAATACTGATAGCAAATTATGTTAAATCTTTTTATTTTTTTATTTTATTAAACTTTTGTTATTATATACAATTTTTATTAATATTTTATAATAAAAATAATGCTTTAGCAAAAAATTTCAATAAACAAATTGTTAGATTCAAGTTAAGACAACAACATTTTTTTAATCAAAAATTTAGCAACTTGATTTCTGTGTAGATTAGTTAATATATATTTCAAATTAAAGTGAGTTTACAAAGAATAAAACACTGTAAACTCTTTCCTTAAGTTAAAGCTAATGTACCTTGTGGTACCTAAATATCAGATACCTTGAGTTCAAAATGTTTACTTCTGCAGTTAAATTATTGCACAGAGTCCTTTTTGATTACAGATTTTTTAAAACTTTAAATTTTATTAAAATTCTAATAATTGTTTTCTCAGACATTTGAAGAAAAATTTTATTTTATTTTGTGGACCATTTTTAAGGGGCAATTTATTTTAATTATTTTTATTTTAGATTAATTTGTATGATATATATTTAGTTTTAAGGATTTATCTTGAAAACAGAACTTTAATTCTTTTAAAAACTATTTATTATATTTTATTTTATTTTACTTTGAATGTCATGATGAGTTTTTTTTTACAAAGCTCTTATATCCAAAGATGTTGTTACTGATGTTGTAACGCTCACTATTGACCAACATTTTTGTGCGTTGGTGTACAACTTGGTGTCCGGATTTGAACCAATATCGCACAACAGATTTTAAAATTTTGTTTAACACGCCAACCAACTAAACATTAATAAACTAACTTTTAGCTAATAATATATTGAAATTAATTGTCTAATTTTTATTTTATCTTTTAAATTTTAACTTTAAGTTTATCAGTGAGCAATTATTGAACACATTTAGCTCATCATGTGTGAAAAAAATTTTCTATTTTCTAATTGTTTCTAATCTTAAACAATTTAGTAAAAGCTTAAACAATTAATGACAAAAAAACCAAGAGTTGAAATTGCTTTAAAACTTACAGTACTAATAAAAAAATCAACTTAAAGACTGTTACAAAATAAATATCATTGCTCTATGTATATGTAAGTTGGATTGTCACAATACTTAGAAAATAATTTTTTTCACTAGAGATAAAGATTTTTAAAATCCAAAAATCCCCCTTGACTGAAATATAAAGTAGAACATTTTTAAATAAATAATAACAAACTAATTATTTAAAAAAAATGTATTTATAAGACTTAATAACTGCAACATTTATGGACTGTTAATGAAGATTTACATTCTAATCGGTGTTGCTAGGGCCAAAATTTAAATTATTATAGCATCTGTATAGTATTTTGCTGACTATGACCTATTTCCACTGATCAGGTCTGTGAATTGTAAAAAAAAATCAAAATGATAATTTTTGCTGTAACATAAAGTAAAAATGTTTGTATCGATTTTTGACAATTTAGTTCCTAATTAACTCAGAACTTTACATGAGATTATCGTGTTTTGTCTTTTGTTTGGTTAAACCAAATGCCTCACAAAAAAAAAAGAAAAAAAGAATGATAAGTATAATAATGAAAATAAGAATTAAAAATATGAACAGTAAAAATTATAAGTAATAAAAATTACTAATTTTTATTAATGTCAACATTGAAGTCACAAGCCAAATAAATAATAAGCCAAAAATAAATTATTTAATACTAGACACATTTTATTTGTAAATAAGAATTAAAATTGTAAATTATTGTAAATAGTGTTAAAAAATAAATTTTAAATAAATTTTAAAATTAAAATGGCTCAACCATTTTAATTTTAAACTTAAAAAATAAACTAAAACAATTTGTCAATATTTTCACATTTGAAGAGTAAGTTAATATATAATATATTTATTAATGCTAAATTATTAGAACCTTTTTTACTGCAGTTGATATTGCTGACTTTAACAGAGAATCTTTAGTCAACCATACTGTTTTAAGACCCTCATTGTCAGAGCTACAAAAAAAAAATATTGTCATTATTAATTGCATACATAACCTAATTCCTAAAAATTCAACAACTGCGTAATACTTTCATAATTAAAATTTAAAACTAATTAAAATATAACTAAATTTAGAACCATGTATATTGGTAGAAAGAATCCATATTAGATATAATATGGATTCTTTTTACCAATATATAAATATAAATTGAACAACTCTGTTTTAACCAAGACAACAATCCAAAAAGACCTTAGTATTTTTATTTCAAATAATTTCAAATAAAGAGTAAACTTATCACATTAATTCAGGTAATGGAAAAGCAAATAGAAAATTAGGGATGATAATTCTTTTGTGTACTTGTATTTTTTTAATTAAAGTTACAAATCGTTAGTACACCACCATTTGGAATATGGAGTAACAGTTTGGAATCCATATTAGAAGGACATTGAAAATCTTGAATTAGTGCAACACAGGGCTACAAGAATCTTTGAGTGGAAAGCCATATACAAAATATGGAAAGCCATATATAAATATGGAAAGCCATATAAAAAAAGATTTAAGATATTAAAATTGCCAACATTAAAATTAAAAAGAAGATCTTGAAATGTTGAAACATTGCAATATAGAAGAAGAGATGATCTGATTCAAATGTATAAGATTTCAAAAGTAAAAGATATAATTTTCACCACCCTCCACCTTAATTTTCACCACCCTTTCACTAATTTGAGCAGAAACACTTTATCAGAATAATTGTAGAATATGCAAACAACTTACTAGAAAAAAACTTGTCACCATCAAAGGATTACATAAGAGTTACAAAGGACTGGAAATGATTGAAATCTGGAACTGCCTTTCTTAAGGTATAATAAATAAAGAAAACATAAACCTTTTTAAAAACAGCATTGATAAATATTTTAATTTCTAACTTCTTTTTGTTATCGGCTGTTATAGTCTTAACTCTACATAGTTAAGATTCAATACATCTTAAGTGTGTCATAACATTCTATTCTATTCTATTCTAAACTTTTTTAAAAATAAATACAATAAAATGTAGTTACAAAATCTTGATTTGATTGACATTTACAATTTCAGTTGGTGCAAGTATTTTAAATAAATCAGCAAAGCCATTCCTTATACAAAATTCAAGTAAATAAAACTCAAATAACAGTTAAAACTCTGACAAAACTTTGAGTCCCTGCCTCAAATTCAATTAATGTATCTAACTTATAAGTAAGAATATACTTGGAGTCCCAGTCTTAAAGTTAAAGTCCCAGTCTTAAAGTTAAAGTCCCAGTCTTAAAGTTAAAGTCCCAGTCTTAAAGTTAAAATCCCAGTCTTAAAGTTAAAATCCCAGTCTTAAAGTTAAAATCCCAGTCTTAAAGTTAAAGTCCCAGTCTTAAAGTTAAAATCCCAGTCTTAAAGTTAAAGTCCCAGTCTTAAAGTTAAAATCCCAGTCTTAAAGTTAAAGTCCCAGTCTTAAAGTTAAAAAGCAATCTTTAGTATAAGAATGTTTACTTCTCAATGTTACTATGTTACAATGTTACTATGTTACAATGTTACTATGCTTCTTTAATATTAGTTCATGTTTCTTAACTTTTTTTTTAATGTCAATCATGTTTTTGATTAGTTAAGTTAAAAAAATAACCTGCTATCTGTTATTGCCTCAGTGACTCCAGTTACCACATGATAGGTATGATGACGATGTGAGAATATATGGGTAATCTAAGGTTTGCACAAAATAATTGTATTCAAAAGTATGTATGCAAAAAAATTGTATTCAAAAGTATGTAAAGTATGTAGCAATCATACTAATATGCAAATATACATGTCACATATATATATATATATATATATATATATATATATATATATATATATACATACATACATACATACATACATACATACATACATACATACACACACACACATACACACACACATATATACATATATATGTTGAATTTAAAAAAATATATATGTTATTTTACAATATATTAATGAAAACCAAAGCCGGATTTACACATATTGCCCATGGGAAGACTTTTAGGTTGTCAAGAATTATGGTCTCTTTTTGGGAAATTAAGAAAAAAAGATTTTTAAAAATAGATTTTTTTTGAATAACTATTTTAAAAACTTTTTATGATTTGCTTCATGATAACTGTTTTTTGATTTACTAATCAACATAATAATCATAATCATAACCAA
The DNA here is from genome assembly GCF_038396675.1 of Hydra vulgaris. Lineage (NCBI taxonomy): Eukaryota > Metazoa > Cnidaria > Hydrozoa > Anthoathecata > Hydridae > Hydra > Hydra vulgaris. Next base: position 16,713,647 of record NC_088926.1, on the reverse strand, counting down.
TATAATAATCATAATCGACATAATAATCATAATTAACATAATAATCATAATTAATATAATAATTATGACCAACATAATAATCATAACCAACATAAAAATCATAACTAGCATGATAATCATAATCAACATAATAATCATAATCAACATAATAATCATAATCAACATGATAATCATAATCAGCATAATAATCATAATCAACATAATAATCATAATCAACATAATAATCATAATCAACATAATAATCTAAAATTTAAAAAAAAATTAACAAATTTATAATGCACTTATTGCAAAATAACTAAGCCTACATTTTGTATATGATGTATAATTTAATAGTATCAAATTTTCTGTTTTTCTATTCCATCTATTTTCAATCTATTTATGTTTGTTTCATTTTTATCATATTTTTATGTTTATAAAACTAGAGCTTTTAAGTGTAAAAAGTTTAAGTTGAAAGTTTATAAAGTGGTTTTACAAAATAATCTGAAATATAAATAATCTGGTTTTACAAAATAATCTGAACATATACAAATAATATATAAAAGAATATAAATATAACATATACAAAGAATTATTTTTATGGAAGGTTTCAAAAAATATTGAATGAAATTGGGTTATGAAAAGAAATTAGACATTCTTTTTTTAAAAAAAAAACATAAGAAATTAAGTTATGAAAAAAGTTATGAAAACATAACATTTAAAATAAAATTAAAAAGAGGTATAAAAATTGCTATAAAAGTCAATCAAATTTTCTAACTCTAAAATCTTAATTTTAGAGTGCACATGAGTACAAAGAAGAATACATAAAATAATCATTTAAATTTAATATTTCTTTAAAAAATCTAATGAAAAGTATTATACTGAAAAAGAAAAATACGATATTAAACTTATTAAAAAATTTTTAACAAATATATTAAAAACAGTAATTTTTTTATTTTCTTATTTCTATTCTATTTTACAACTGAGCTGTCAAAAAAAAAATCATTGCTGATTTCAGAAGTTTTAGAAAAGCTAAATTTGTCAATGAGTTTCTTACTATTATATTCCATGATTCCATATTACTATTCGATGAAAAAGATAACTTAACTCAAAACCTAATAAAATTTATCAAATAAGAAAACTTCTATCTAAGGAATTTTTGTAGTAAGGTCTGCTTTATTGCAATAATGACTGATACTATGTAGGCTACAGGCAATGATATGTAAGCAATAATAAAGGTAACAAGGATGATAAATTTCAAAAAAAAAACTTGCTTAAGAAGATTCAATAAGATTTACAAAAAAATATTACTCTACAATTTAAACAACGCTATACAAATTGAAAAATGATAAATAAAAATGATTTTATATGTCTATATATGAAATATATATCATATATAATATTTTTAAAGTCAAACTTATGTGTTTTTTCTCGATGCAGAAGCATAGTTTTTCTTAATTAAAGTACTGAATTTTTTAAGTTTAAAATCATTAAATTGTCTTAGCCTAGATTCTGCAAATGAACTCTCTTTGTTAAGATCCCGTCAACTTGTAAATCCGGCAACTTGTAAATCCAGCCCTGGTAAGTTGTAAAAACAATAAACAATCAAACCGTATTGATTTCCTTTATCTTTTCAATTTTTATTGAAAATCGTTTTTCGACTTGCAAACTCAATATTTCATTTTTTGAGTTTTCTGTTCGAAGAAAAAGCGGAAACTCCCATAATCCTGCCAACAACCCTTTGGAAAAAATAATATTTTCAAATCAAGATACAAAAAACTTAAATATCATAAAAGCATAAAGGATTCAGCAAAGTATTTAGGAACCAGACATGATTCAGATCTTATTGTTTTGGATACAGATCAAGTATTTAGGAACCAGACATGATTCAGATCTTATTGTTTTGGAGGCTATAAAATTTTTCAAAAAATTATGAAAAGTTTGCAATAATCTAATTAAAATAATTAATAACATATTTTTTAATATTTAACAGGTAAAAACAATCCCAAATATCTATTGTTATTTTAATTTACTTTTAAGAATGCTCCTGCCATGCCAGGATGGGCTGCAAGCATATTTTCATAGTGTTTTGGAATTTAAAGAGTTGAGAGAGGGTTTTAACCACAAAAAAAATTAAAAAACATTTAAAATGAAAAATTATTAAAAAAAGTAACTTTGACAACTGTGGTGGCCTCCTCTGCCTCTGTAAAACTCTACAACCTCTTGGTAGGGTGAATAACATTAAAAATTTTTTTTTTTAAAGTTTTCAGGCTATAAAATTATAGTTAAGGGCATAAAAGTGAATAGCTTGCAATTATCTTTATATATTAAATTATCTTTATATTAAATATTAATAAAAACAACCTTAGCTGTTAAGTTATTTGTCATTATAATCTATCATTGTTTTAACACTATTGATACCTTTGTAACCATAAAGGTATCAATAGTGTTATCATTTAAGCTGTTCCAAAAAATTGTTGCAAACAAACTATATGTGATGGAAAGCTCTTTCACACTCAAATGCTTTTACATTTTTGAAGATCACTTTTTCACCAAAAATTGACAACAATGGCCTCTTCAAATAAAGTAGATTTTTAAAAGTATTTCATAAAGAAAATTAAATTCAATTACCTTTATTAGGCCTCTGAACAAGGAGAAACTTATTATTGTTTTGAATGACCGCAACATCATACTAAAAAAAGATATTTTAATAAAAATTATTTGTTTTTGTAAAAAAGTCAAAAAATATTAAATTAAAAAAAGTTTGAGAAGACATAAGTAAAACTAGCGTCAAAATCTCAGGAACAAAAAATAGAAAAAAACCTGTGTAAAACTTAACTTGTTTAAAATATCACGAATTTATTTACCCCTCCCTTAAAAAATTGGATTTAATTGTCAAGAAAAAAACAGACTAGAATGAATTAAAGTTCTTCAATGGCAAAAATTGAAAACAATATTTTTAAAAATTCACAAAACAAAAGTTGCTACAGAATACACAACTCACATAACAAGCATAGTTTCAAGACCTGTTACAGTCATTATTAAGTTTAAAATTATTTGATAAATAAAACTAAATTGTCACAAACAAAAATATAATGATCTCTTTATTTTAGAAAAAGTTTATTTTTTAATTTATATCTACTATTTTTAACTCTCTTTTGTGTCGTATTTCTTGAAATAGTTTAAACAGCTAAGCCTCAAACCCAAATTTTATTTTTAGTAAACTTCTTTTAAAAAAAATTACTAAAAAAAAGAAACACTTTAAAATTTTTTAAAATTAAACCTCTTCAGCCAATGGAGATTTGTTTTTATTCTTTCTTGGAAAATTCATTACTCCTAATCTAAAATATAAATAAATAAAATATAAATAAAGTGCATTTTTAAAAGGATAGTATGGATTAAAATACAGATAAAATATAAAAACAGACTTTATAAGGATAAAATGCGTTAATATTGATAATGTGATTTAAAAGTAAAAATTTTATCTAAAAAAAATCAATAACTTAAATTTCATATATATTGGTCTTTAAGTAAAAATCTTTATTTAATGTTATTCAATAAATAAGAGTAACCTTTACTGTAGTAGGCACCACGCATTGGTAAGATGATGTTTTACATTTGTGGTTTTTTAAAAAAACATTAAATTTAATTAGTTTCCTCAATTAAACTAATACATTTTGTTGTAATCTAATCTTAATTATGTCAGTTTTAATTATTTTTCAATTATGTCAATACTATAGACAAGCTAACAGCTGTTTTTTTTTACCGGTATATTTAACGCCTTTACTATAGGTGTGTGTAAATATATATATATATATATATATATATATATATATATATATATATATATATATATATATATATATATTTCAATGTTGTTTTAGATCAAATTGACCATGCCCTTTCTCATTATTCCTCAGCCAATATTGTTGTTATTAGTTACTTTAATATACAACTGAAACCTTTTTAATTACAACTAAATCTGCTGGAACTAAAGCTCATAACTTTTGTATTTCATAATCTCTTACTTAGATAGTTAACTTTTTAACTAATTTTCAAGACAACCCTAGTTACTCTAAAAGTCAATTTTTTTGTCTTTCTCAATTTCCTAATCAGATAACTAATTTTGAGACTTATTTTCTAGACAACTCTAATCTTACTTTCACTACTTGATTTATGTCTTGCCTTTTAACCTAGTTTCTCCTTGATCTCCTTTAGATGGTTCACCTCTTCGAGAAGAACCAAAAAAACTTCTTGGAGGGATGATTCTATAGGTATTGGGGATCATTTTAAAGCAATAATTAAAATCTTTTAATAATATCTGCAGGAGAAAATTGCATTTAAAGTATTTGACTAAATACAACAAAAAGCTTCATTTTTGAAATATTTCTACTGCCAAAAGTCACACACAAAAAAACTTTTTGGAACCAGTAGTTTTGAAAATATCACAAACCAAAATCCATAAATTTTAAAATAAAGTTTTAATGAAGAATTGAAGAAAATTTAATAATAACGAAACATAAAATTTAGGTTTTCAAACCCTACCAACTGTAAGATATGGTTTTATAAAGCTTTCTTAGTTTCAAGTTTATCAAGCAAGCAGTAAACTAATATTAGAAGCATTCTAATATGTTTGTGAATTCAAGAATAAATACACCTGCATTTTAACCAAATTACTAAACAAACTGAAAAAAACTTTAAACAAAAAGAAAAAAACTGAAAGGTTTTTTTATTCATCCAAATAACCACCAAAAACAAAACAATAACATATTTAAAAACTTACTTTGAGTCCCATGGAGTACTGTCAGCCAAACAGAATTTACAAGATTTGACTAAAAAATTATTTTAGTAAATAATACTTGTGATATTATTAAACTATTTTAAACAACTAAGCCAAAAAAAATAACTTTCAACATACTATTTTCAATATCTATTATTTCTTCTTTCTTGTTTGGAATGTTACCATCTTTTGAACATTTTAATCCTTTGGAAGTTACCTTAATGATAATAAACTATACAATGTGTGCATGTGTATGGCTTCTTTTTTGGTATGATACTAAAAATATGCAGCTAATATTCTGCTGATGAGTGCTAAGAAAATGGTTATATGTTATGGTAACAGCTTATTTTTAACCTCAATTTATTGCACACTTTTGTGATTTCAGCATAATTTTGTGATTGCATTCTGTTTTGTAAGAATGACTTTATCCAATTAGCCAACTGTCTATAAACCACTTGTTTTCAAACATATTTAAACAAATATTATTGAAGGCTTTGGCAAAGTCAAGAGGTTTCTATGCCATAGAGGTTACTATGAGGTAGAAACGATAGTCCAGGGCCGTTGAGATAAATATCAACTGTCTATTATTATTTGCAATGTTATTTTATTTTAACAAATTAAAATGACTTTTTTAGCAGCTAGAAAGAACTTTTTAAAAGAGGAAAAAAATGAACTTTTTAAAAGAGGAAATAAAAAACTAAACAAAGAAAAATAATGTTATAAAATAATATTTTTATTTGGCTTTCAAATGTTTTGCAGATATCAGTCTTTTTATTTGAAGTTTAGGCCTTCCAGTGCAAAACTGGTTTCAAAACTTGTGAAAGATTGCACTTCCAGTGCAATTCCTGGTTTTGAAACATTGTAAAGTTCAGAACTCCTTGTCAAAGACATTATTTTCCACATCTTTTTTAATTAATTTCTTCATTTCAAGTAACTTTAAAATGTTTTTGCAAACTATGATTTAACTCAACAACATTTTTTCAAACAACTACTAAATGAACGTAATCAACTTAATAACAACACAGATAGTAAAAACATAAAAGATTATAGATATGGGATTTGAAATAAGAACATTATCAAATTTCAAACAAATCAAATCATTTTAACTTTTAAAAGAATTCTAACAATTTATAAGAATCTATTAAGTTCTCTTACATGAGTATGTAAAAAGTTGAAAAAAAAAAATAGCCATATTTTAAAAACAAAGTGCTACATAAACCACAAGAAAAAACTAAATTAGACTTAAAATCTAATTGAAGTTGTTTTTATACTGGAGCCCCACCCTTGAATAATAAAATAAATGAACTGCATTACCCCATCAAGGCATATTTTCTAGATTTAATCAGCATTACTGAAATTCGGTAAATCCAACACTTTTCATGAAACAAATATACTTGACTTAATAATGGTAAAGAATGCCAATAGAGTCAAAAAGATTTTACATAGTGCACTTTAGGTAGAAAAAATCAGGGACATCATATAAAAACAATGCAATACATTATAAGTGAAACATATGTAGGCAAGACTATCACCTTTAAAAAAAACTTCAAATTCGGAAATTATAATGAGATATCCAACTATATACATATTCAATAAATTGGAATACTATTTACTCAAACAAAAATGTTTATTATGAGCTTTCAATTACCAACTTATTGATAGTTCAGAGTTTATTTTTCATTTTCATAAATGATAATAAAATGAACATTAAACACTGGACTATTAATAAATTGTCTTTATAGATGGATACTATAACAAAAATCCCAATATAATAAGATAATAAATATATAATATAATAAACCAAAAAGAGAACTATATAAAAAAGTTTAGCAAGCTTTAATAGACTATGAAATATATATAGGTCAAAAAGCAAATTCAGATCTAAAACTGCTGCATAATTATATAAAAACTGCTGCATAATTATATAAAAAGCAAACATAAAATCAACTATTATTTAACATTAATTGAAGATGCGATTCATTCTTTTGTACTTAAAGAATGTGTAAATGCATTTTCTAGTCCATTAAACTTAATGTCTTCCATGAAGGTGTAGTGTCTAACTCATCGAAGGTAGTAAACATAATGTTGCTGTTTGAAAATGGAAGTAGAAATAAAGTTTCAAATTATAGATCAGTTTCTCATTTTGAAAATGATATAAATATAATATAAAAAATATTTAAACCAAAACTGCAAGGTTTTTTTTACAAATTGTACAGTCAAATTCTGAAACTAATTATCAATTGAAATAATAGAAGTTAAAAATCTAAACTTATTCAAAGCAAAATCAGACTTAACCAAGTAATCAAGTATACCTAACTTTCTTGATTTGCCTGGAAAAGATTTAAGATGGCTTTAAATCTCAACAGTTTTGTAATTATTTTATTTGAACAGTCTTTTCCATCATTTTGAAATAATATAAGGTAATCGAATTATAAAGTTTCACAAATATTTTGGCAATGAGTTATACTTAACTGCTTTTGAAATATCTCAATTTCATTATTAAATTTCAAAAATATTTTGTTTACAAAAACTTGATTTAATTGCAGAGTATGATATTGTTTCAAAACAGTATCATACTCTTTTTGTACAGAAACCTTTTCAAAAATTCTTTTTTTAACTGTTGTAATTGGTATTTTTTGTGATTTGTAAAAATCATAATTTGATTTTCTCAATTATATCTTAAACATTATTAGATTAAGTCACTTAAAAATTTAAAAAGTTAAAAAAAACCCTGACTGAGATCAGTGGTATGCTGGCTCCAAAAAGCCCATGCAAAGTTTTTCTAAAAAGGCCTATTTTTGTGGGATTTTACTCAAATGCTTGATTTAAAGGCCCATAAATATATAAACACTATGTTTTATAATGGCGTGCAACTGAGAGTAAACTAACTAGCGTTATAAAATACGATGGTTTTTAATGCATTGACATTACTGCTTAAAAATGCAATAATGATAGGCTAATGATAAACTGATTGGAGTATTTCAAGGTAAAAGTCGATCAAAAGTCTATTACAAGTTGATTACAAGAATTTTGTAGAAGTATACTCTTAACTATACATCATGAAAGCTTAATAAACACTAATCACTAAACCACTAATAAACACTATTCACTAAACCACTAATAAACACTAATCACTAAACCACTAATAAACACTATTCACTAAACCACTAATAAACACTAATCACTAAACCACTAATAAGCACTAATCACTAAACCACTAATAAACACTAATCACTAAACCACTAATAAACACTAATGACTAAACCACTAATAAACACTAATCACTAAACCATTAATAAACACTATTCACTAAACCACTAATAAACACTAATCACTAAACCACTAATAAACACTAATCACTAAACCATTAATAAACACTAATCACTAAACCACTAATAAACACTAATCACTAAACCACTAAATGACATTTTTAGACACTCCCTCTCCTTCAAGTAATAACTCTCGTTGGAACTCAAACTTTGCAGCAACTGTTTGTAGTTATTCTTTGAGTTTGCTGTAAAATCTTTAATTAATCACAATGAATGAATGAATAAGAAGGTAAATACAAAATAAATATATTTTTTTATTTTACTTAATATACTTGCTCATATACATTAAAGACTAAAAATGTTAGGTTTTTTTTGTGTAAATACTATACTCAAAAGTGTTTTTGTATATGAGTAAAGCCAAGTTAAGTTAAGATTCGTATGTAACTTAAACATTAGTTATTCAAGTTAATATTTTTGAAGAAGAATGTCCCACTTTCTTCCCTTTTTTGAAATTTTGTTTTTAAATGAAAAATAAAAAAAAAAGTTTTTCGAATAAAAACATTTTTCTTTATTTTTAGAATCTTAACCAATGATGAACAAGATGATAAGTAAATGACTTTACAAGGTCTTGAAACAATGCCAATAAAAAAAAATTGATGAAAAATTGATGTTTTTAGAAAATCATCAAAATTATTACAAAATGTACTGAAAAAGAAAAAAAGTTCACTAAAAAAATGCCTTAAAGACTTCCAAGTTTCACTTTAAACAATAATGAATAGTCACTAGCAACATACAAGAACGCTTATTTAAGAAAAATGAAACATGACTCAATGAAACCATAAGTCTACCTGCCTGGAAAATAAAAAGGACTGGCTGATAATAAGTGTTATCTGCCCCAAAAGTCATTCAGAAACATGAAAGTCGTGAAATAAAATTACAAGATACTTTAGATCACAAATTTAGACGCTTGTGCGAATATTTAGGTAAAGTGTTGGAAACCTTAAATAAAGAAGAAAGAAGCAAATTAGAGATGTTATCAAAATGGGGTTGCGATGGGTCATAGTAACAAACATTTAAACAAAAACTCTAAAATAGTACGGATAGTGATGCAAATACCTTTCAACTTGTGCCTACACAGTTCATATGCAATATTGGTGGCCAGAACATTATTTGACAATTGAAGAAACTCCCTAAATAGATGATCAAATAAAACTTAATAAAAACTGAAATACCAAAAGTTTTTAGTGGCATTATACAAATAAAGCACACCTTGGCATTTACAATGATTGATACAAAAGTATGCAATGCTGCAACCAACACGGTATCTACTATAAGGTACTATGTATGAAGACAAACGTCAAAAGACTTTAATAATTTAATTATAAAAAACATGGAAAATTCAGAGAAAATTTGGATTATCAATTTTACATGCAAGTATTTGTCATACTGCATTCCTATAAAAAAATGGCAAGCAAGAACACAAGAGAATAAAAAAATTGTGGCGGAAACAAAAAAACAAACATGCAAAACACATTAAAAAAGAAAACAGGGCTGCTGGTGGGTATTCCATTTTTGGGAATACTAATGATGGCAATACATCAAAAAGATTTTTCTCAACCCTCATCCTGCATCACAGGAGTTGACATTAGACATTAAAAATTGTAGTATCTTTTTGGAAACCTATCAAGTGAATATAAAATAGATGCTCAAAAATTTGAAAAGTTTGCAGAACTGACAACAGAACTTTACATTGAAATTTATGAATGGTACCCAATGTCTCATACAATGCACAAGATATTTAGACATGGTTCCACAATAATTGACTAAGCTATACTGCCTATTGGTCAATTATTGGAAGAGGCATCTAAGGCTCTTTATATATTTAATGTTTTAATTGTTTAACACTTTTTACGTATTGTTGCATAGTACTTTGTTTTTTTTTAACCTCCTTTTTGTATGTTGTGAATATGGAAGTGTCTTTGGGCAAAAAAAATAAAAAAAAAAAAAAAATAAACATGTCCAATTATTTTAAATATTTAGTTAAGATTTCAAACTGTTTTTTTTTGTTTATCTAATGATAAAAGCCATAAAACAACTTTGCTTAAATTTATTATTTAACCTTAAATAATCCACTGTGCTTAAGTCAAGAATATTTAGGAGAGAGTAGAAAAAAAAGTATTAATGGATAATTTTTGAGATGGTAGAAAACTCAATGGATAATTTTTATTGCCTGACAGTTAATTGTTAAATAAATATTTTGTGTTAAAAAATATTTTTATAATATTAAGTAACTATATGCGGTAGTGGTGTAGTGGAAAAGCGCTTGCTTCATAAGTGAGAGGTTCCATGTTCGATCCCCACCATGTCCCTGGTAGTACAGTGCTCAACTTGTTTCTCAGCGCAGCAGCCTTGTTTGGCAAGATTCGTGATTCAGAGTTATAGAGTCGAGAGAGGATTATAACCACAAATAAGTATCCTCCTCATCTGTAGTGGCCTTCTCAGCCTTGAAGAGGTGAATTTAAAAAAAAAAAAAAAAAAATGAACAATAGATAATCCAGGATTTATAAATTTATTGATATTATAATTAATATATAACAATTTTTATTTGAAATAAAAATTTGTAAAACTAGAAACTCTTTCTAACTAAAAATTCTTTTTGCTTTTTAACTTGAGATTCGTATTTAACTTTTGTTCATATCGAAAAAATTTTGATCGCATTAAAAAAGTTACATAGCAATTAAATAATCCGGCAGACGGAAATAAGCAAATAAATTAAAACTAAATAGTTTTAATGATAAAATGTTTTAATTAAAAAACTATTTAATTTTGCGAGAAATTTTTTTTAAAACTTAATAATCATTTTTTTAATTAAATAATTTTAAGATTGCAAATTTTCATCTGACTGTCACGATCTTAATATAGACTTTCAAATAAAGGTTGTTTTTTTATTTATTAGTGTGCACAGCATCATAAATTCACATATTAAACAAAATTGATAATTTTTTGTTTTTCTAGTTAACTATAATGTTGCTGTTCCGAATCTGTTGGTAATAAAAAACTTTATTGAGTTGAATTTTTTTCCTTGAACAGCAACAAGCATCATTACACCTGGAAAAGCCTGTTATTTCGACAATGAAGCAATTCTTACTCAGTTCACTCAGAAATTTGCATATACTGTATATGCAAATTTCAAATTAAAAAAAAAGGATGTTTTTATAAATGCTGACTATACTATGATTAGCAATCAAAAAAAATTATTCACAAAAAATTATTCAGTTTTAGGTTTATTCGGAAGTTGTAACGGCTTTGTTGAAAGTCGCTAGCTTTTAGGATGTATTTTTTCAGGCCTGAATATTAATATATCTAATAAATCAATCAAAATAAATAGAGAATTAATTATGAATAAAACCTAATTTTTTTGAAACTCCTAATTATTCAAGTCTTAAAATACTCAAATAATTCACCCAATAATTTTATGATTAAAAGCGAATTTAACATAGAAATAATGTTTTACAGTTTTTGGCCTTAAAATAAAAACTATAATATTTTGTTAAAAAATTGCTTCATATCTTTTTTACTGGCACAATTACCCTCATTTTAAACCTGTTTTAGATACTTTCGAAAACTTCTAGCGATCCCTGATAGCCATGAGGAAAAATATATCAAATAATTACTTTTTCTTTTATTTCTTCCAAAAATGTATAAAAATTAAAAATAAATTTTTGGTAAAGTAACTTTTATAGAAAAGAAAAGAAAAATAAAATTTAAAAAAACTTAATTAAAATTCTTTTTTAATTACTAATTCAGTTTAGGCCATAAAATAAGAAATAAAAATTTTTATGTAAAAATCGCTTCATAAATTTTTTGCTAGTACCATTGCAGTCATTTTAAACTTATTTTGAAATTTTTCATAAATATCTAGCGGTTCCGGATAGACACAAGGTGAGCCACTGCCCCAAATTACTTTTCCTTATAATTATTCAAAAAATACATGTTTCTTTTTCTTTTTTTTCCCTCATTTTAACGCAACTCCTAAAGAACAAATAGAAAACAAAATAAAAACAAAAAAATTTAATAAGTGATATGTTTTTTTTGGAAAAAAGATTTTTTATGGGTTCCTTTTGGGCCCTTTATAAATCAAACCACGCATCAGAATTTTTTTTTTACCAACAGATTCGGTCACTAGAAAAACAAAATTTAGTAATTTTGTTCAATATGTTAATTTATGACGCTGTGCACTCTACAATTATTAAAAGCAAATTATGTGATGCAATAATAAATATTTTTTGTAATTGAATTTGAGGCTTGTTTGATAATACTCGCATTTTATTTTTTTCAAAATACGAAAGCTCAAAGTTTAAGAATTTAAATCAGATAATTAAAGAATTTAATTTGTGAAAACATAAGTAAAGTGAATAAAAAAATTATTTTTTGATCATTTAAAGAAACTAGTTAAATAACTTTTTTTTTTCAAAAGGTTCTTTTAAGATAAAAAGATTCCCAAATAGCCTCTGCAGCCAGCATGGCACTGATTGAGATAAGTAGATAAGATTTTTAGATAAGATTACAAAACTTCAAAAGCAAAACAAGATCAAAACTCTAAAAAATAAAAATAATGAACAAAATACAGACTTCAAAATTTGTAAAATTTTGAAGTCTCAGAAAAAAACTTTGAAGATCTTTCTGAGGTCTAAGAAAAAAAAAATGACATAGAAACATTTAGAGGAAAAAGTTGAGGCTCTGTAATGTTCAACAAACCTTTTTTTAAGTTGTATTTGATGGTAATTCTAAACAGACAAGTGAAGACAAAAACAAGGAAGTTCAGTTAAAGAATATTGATTTTTTCAACTTAACTGAATACAACATTATAACAGCATATAATCTGCAACTTTTTTATTTCATTTTAATAGGCATTTTTTTACTAACCTTTTCAAGTTAACTTGGTTTATTGCAACATATAACTTTTCAAGTTAAATAAATTTATTGCAACATATAACTATTAACCTAATTTATTTAATAAATAGTTACAGGTAATTTCAAAAATAAAAGTTAAAATGTTTTAAAAAGTGTTCATTACAAAAATAAAAAGATTCAACAGTTTAGCAAGAGTAACAGTAACAGTAGTTTTCTTACTTTTTTGTAGGACATGCAGAGAGTTGATAATGGGCACAGAGAACATTGTGGCGATTTTGGTGTACAAACAGTAGCACCCAACTCCATTATACCTTGATTAAAATCACCTGGTCTCTCTTCATCAACAATAGTGTTTGCTAGCTCCCTAATAAAAATCAGTTATTTAAAAATAACATGACATTTTTTATTCTTGACATGATTCATACTATAATTATTGCATTTTCAAAATATTTAATTTTAAAATGAAAACTCTGGAATAAATATTAAAAATAGAAAACTTGTAATTACTCATAATTACCTATAAAAACTTTATACATAACTTTTAAAAACTTTAACTGTAATAATTTTCATGATCTTTGATTATAATAATTTATTAATATTTTTATTTGTAGTTTTTGTTATATTAAATTTATACTTAAATAAATATAGTTTTTTTTATTTAATACCATTAATAATTTCACTTATTATGATTACACAATTTGTTAAAACAAATTCTTTTTTGTGAGTTAGTATAATAATATTTATTTTATTTCTTAGTCAAACTTTTCTCATTTATTGTTTCCGCATAAACCTTAACAATTTTTCACTTAACACTTAATTTCTTTTGCTGAAGAAAGCAGATTAATGTAACTAATAAATTTATTGCTCATATGATGTTGAAAGTTTATTTAGAAAGTTTCCACTTCAAATCACTCAAACTTATTTATTTTTTATAACTTTTTAATTACTCAATTTAAAAAATTACTACAGATTTTGACTTTCAGTTCTCATTTTCTATTTGACAGAAAATATTAGGATCAAACAGATGGAATTGCAATGGGTTCTCTTTTAGCGTTCATCTTAGCTAATGTTTTCATCGGATTTCATGAGAAAACATGAGTGAATAATTGTTTCTCTAATTCTGTACAAATTTTTTTGTACAAAATATATTATATTTTTACAAAAAATTAAAAAAAGATTTTGTTTTGGCTAAAAAGTTTAGTCTTATGTGTCGTTTAATTGAACAATTAAAATAATTAGCTGGGATATGATGAAGACATAAAAAACCTTTTTTTGTTTTACAAAATAATCAATTTCCACAAAAAATTAAAACATATTGATAAGAGAATGAAACTATATGTTACCTGCACATTTTTTTGCACTGGCTGTAAAGCCAGTTATATTGGAGAAACTTCCAGACATTTAAAAACTAGGCAAAATGAGCACCTTAAAACTGATTAAAAAAATCCCATAAACATTTAAATACATCAATTAATTGCAAAAATTTGTGTAATTGTAATTCTTTTGAAGCCTTGGACAACCAAACATAAATTAAAGGTAAAAGAAGTGCTCTAAATTAAATAGAAAAATCCCTTACTTAATAAACAAACTTCCTATTACATAATTAACTTATCTACATTAAAATGCCAGTTTAGTTTATTTTGATTACATTAATTGGTTATTTTCAGAGTTGTTTATTAGTTTATTATGTATATGTTTTTATCTGTTAATATTTCCCTGAAAAAGTGAAAAAATTTTGAATGTTTATTTTAAAATAAAATCTTTTGAAAATAATTATATTAAAAAAATATCAAGACCAAAAAACTATTTAAAAGTATTTACTCATTTTATGGTATCATGACATTTAAGATATAAATATATATATAAATATACATACATATATATATATATGTATTCATATATATATATATATATATATATATATATATATATATATATATATATATATATATATATATATATATATATATATATATATATATATTTATATATTTATACTATAGCATATTTATATCAGTATTTGCTCACTTTTTTTGCTTATCTAAATCGATACAGCTTTTTTAGATAAAGAAGAAAAAAACAAAGAATAATGAATGAAAAGCTTGCTGTCCCATGCCAAACCCTCAGTCGATGTAGCAGCACTCCGCCGCGAATCAGGTTATTTGTCAGTCAATGTATGTACTGAAGCCCCCAGCAGCAGGTTATTTCAGTCACACTGCTCACGTAAATCAGCAGTATAAGATATATATATATGTATATATATATATATATATATATATATATATATATATATATATATATATATATATATATATATATATATATATATATATATATATATATATATATATGTATATATTTATACATACATACATACATACATACATATATAAATATGTGTGTGTGTGTGTTCTTTATAGTCCCATGATATCACCTGCAAAATTTTATAAAATTTAAATAATATTTAGTGGTCCAGCAAGGTCTTTGAAATTTTTACTGTTGGTGTAAATAGAGTCCAATGCATTGATTTCTGTGAAAGGTTTATGAATTTGTTATTAAACAAATGGGAACACATTTGGTATCATTAAATAGAACTCAAGGTGTAGATTCTACACATATGTTTTACTCAGACTTGGTCGGGGAGCAGGTGTAATTGCACTCGATAATTGACCACGCAAATAATATTTAGGTGCAAAAAACCGGCCAGATTTTTTAACCATTTTGAGAATACTTAAGTTTATATGCTTCCATGTTTGTCATGTTATTATATGCTTCCATGTTTGTCAGCAAAACAATTATAAAGTTATAAAGTTAATTCTACAAACCAAATCTACAAACAAATTCTATTGGTTCAAAAAATACACTGACTAAGCAAAATAAAGTTCTATCTATAAGAGTAATCTGTTGAAATATTCTTAAAAATTGTATTATTTAAGTTTAGTTAAGTTTCCATTGAGATTTCTGGCATAAATTGTTTTAAGAATAATTTATTAAACAAACAATTTTTTTAATATTATGGCTCATTCTCGGAGCCACATCAATAATATACTAATCTTAATTATGGTATGTAAAATTTTTTTAAATATAACCTTAATTATTCTAATTTTTTACAGAATGATCAGTAAAGATGTGTATATATATATATATATATATATATATATATATATATATATATATATATATATATATATATATATATATATATATATATATATATATATATATATAATGTGTGTGCGTGTGTGTGTGTATATATATATATATATATATATATATATATATGCACACACATATATATACACTAGTGGCCATTGAATTAAAGCCACTTGATGATTTTGCTGTAAAATGAAATATGTATGAAAAAGTAAGAACAACGTCATGCCGTTCGGTTTGTTTATATATGAAGTCATTATTATTTATGTTATGCATATTATACACGTGTTTGGCTTAGTATTTAATTAAATTTCATGATTTCTTGCTGAAAAACTATAATGTTGTTATTGCTTATTTTAGTGTGATAATGGGGAAAAAGCCAGATATTAATGATTTTGTCAAGGGGCAAATTGTAACATTGAATGCTGAGCGTTATTCTCAGTGTGATATTGCAAAGAAACTGAAGATTTCTAGAGGTGCTGTTACGAATGTTTTAAGATCTGGGGGTGTTTCACGACGTTCCAACTGCAAGGGAGTACGAAAAACAAATCATCGTGATGATCGTTATTTGAAGAGCATTGTTGTGTCTAGTCTGCATACTTCTTCTGCACGCGTTGCAAGCCTAGCTAGTGACAGGGGTATTCAAGTGAGTGCTAAGACTGTTAGGAGACGTCTGTCAAATGACTTTGGTCTTGTAGCTCGCAGACCAGCAAAGAAACCTCTAATCACGAAATAACAACCTCCTCCAGCGATTGAAGTTTTGCCGTGCGATGAAAGACAAGTCAAGGGAGTGGTGGGAGAGAGTCATGTTCACAGATGAAAGTACCTTTCAGCAGCTACGTGACCCTGGTTACAATTATGTCAGACGTCCTGCCTCTCAGCGATTCAATCCCAAATACACCATCAAAACTGGCAAACATCCACCAAGCGTCATGATCTGGGGTGGCATCACAGCAAATGGTTGGTGTGGACTGCACATCTTCGATAAAGGGGAAAAGGAAAGGGGCTGAGTCTTGTTGCAATTATGCAACAAGACTCAGCCCCTTGTCACACCGCAAAGATTGTCCAAAAGTGGTTTTCAGACAACAACATTGAACTTCTTTCCAATTGGCCATCAAATTCACCTGATCTAAATGTGATTGAAAATTGTTGGCAAATTATGAAAAGGAAAGTTGCTGCACATCGTCCTACATCAGAAAAAGACCTGAAAGAGGTTTTGAAGCGTGTGTGGACGACAGAAATAACCCGGAATACTGTAGAACACTTGTTCATAGCATGCCTGATCGCATTAATGCTGTGCTTAAAAATAAAGGATATCCTGTAAATTACTCACTTTTATTCATCGTTTGAGCTAGAACTTTATTCAGTGTATTGTAAGGTTAAAATTGCATTTGATAATATGCCTGCTAGACCTTGTTGCTAGAGTAAACTGTGTATTTTCCAAAAATTTGCTGCTGGTTTTATTTCAATGGCCACTAGTGTATATATATAATATATATAATGTATATATATATAATGTGTGTGTGTGTGTGTGTGTGTGTGTGTGTGTGTGTGTGTGTGTGTGTGTGTGTGTGTGTGTGTGTATATATATATATGTATATATATATACAGTACTGTGAATAAGTTTTAGACCACTTGTTTAAATAGATGTTTTACAATTTTTTTCCTATGTAATTAAGTTTAATAATATATAAGAAAAGTTGAAAGAATATATTATTTTGAATAAATAAATAAAATTGATGAGGAAACATGAAGGATTTGAAACCCTACTATTAAACACAGAGGAGGCTCTTTACAAGTTTGGGGCTGTTTATCTTCATCTGGAGTAGGTGATTTGATCAAAATAGGGGGCGACTCACTGGGGAACGTTATGTGGATATCCTTAGGCACCATGCTGTATCATCCGGAATGAGACTAATAGGTCATAATCTTACTCTGCAGCAGGACAATGACCCAAAACATTGTTCCTGAGTGACAAAAAATTATATAAATGAAATGACAGAAGAAGGAGTACTGGAATTGATGACCTGGCCTCCCCAGAGTCCAGTTTTGAATATAATTGAGCATATTTGGGATTAATTGGACAGAAAGAAGGTTGAACATACTCCCCGAAATGCTGAAGAATGTTTTGAAGTACTTCAAAGAGAATGGCACAACATACCCCAGGATTTTATAACTAACTTGTATGAATCTTTTCCCCGGGGAATATTGGCTGGGATTGAGGCAAAAGGAGGACATAATAAATAATAACGTAACGTAATAATAAATTTAAAACTTAGTTACTCAATGTGTATAACAAAAGTGTTGGAACTTGAATCCATAAATGCTGGCCTCCCTATCTCTAGCTTATGGAGTAAATGTTCTACTACAATCTACCTACCGTTTATAAATTACCACTACTGCATACTAAATATCTACCAACCATTTATTAACTACCACATAATTTGACTTAAACCTAATTATTCAGCAGACTTTATTTTTTTGAAAATATACATAAACCTATAAACTTTCCTTGAAAACAGAAAAATAACAATTTTTTAAATGTATTAAAGTCAACATTTTTAAAATATATATATATATACTTGTACTGCATATATTTACCTCATATTTATTATGTTTAAACCATATTAGAAAAGTATTAAATTAAAACCTAAATATATTTCTAAAAGCCATAAAACTGGTTCATCCACTGTTGCTGTTATTTCAAAGTAGAGTGGGGTGAAAATTACTTTTTTTGAAAATTTTTTCTGTTACACCCGAGGGTTTGTCCTATATTATAAAATAACACTGGATTTAAAAAACTTTTTTGGATGAAAAATATTTTAATGGATTCCTAATGACCCTTGAATATTTAAAAAGTCCTTAATAATATCCAAAAAATTTTTATTAAAAGTTAGTCAACCTGATACTCAACGAAGCAATATTTTATAATATTAGTTTCAAAATTAGTAATCATATTTATAAAAACATGTTTAAAATCAATTATTTAAAAAAAATAGTAAAAAAATTTTTTTTTTAATGTTAAAAACCTTTTTTTCTGATAATATTAGGGACCAGTCATGTATTCAAGAAACAATTGGAACCCCTAAAATTATCTTTTATTCCAAAATTCTTTAAAGCCAGTGTTATTTTATCATATAGAAGAACCTTAGGGTGTAACAGGAGAAATTTTCAAAAAAAGCAATTTTCACCCCGCCCTATTTCACAGTAGCTTTAACCTTTTATTTAAAAAGTAAATACTATCATATTAATATATTTAACAATAACTAAAACAAATTTTATTTACTTACTAAATAACTTATATATAATTGTAAATTAGTTACCAAATAAAATCATTAACAGCTTTTGAAGATGAATCAGCACCGATCATTCTTATTCTGGTTAAAACTCGAATGACATTACCATCTACAACTCCACACACCTTGAAATAAATGTTTAATACTAAGATACTACTATCAATTTAGTTATCAGATCTTTCAGCATGACACATAGAAATACAATATTCTTACCTCATTAAATGCAATTGAAGCAATGGCACCTTAAATTTATAAAATAAAAAGAATTTTTAGAATTTAATTTTTAGTTTTATTCTTCACCACCCTAAAGTTAAAGGGGTTAGTACAATCTAGTACCCTAGTACTTTATCTATATGACTCCAAAACTCTGAAATTGATAAGAATGTTGTGCATAAAAACAAGATGAGTACTGTAGTACCAGAGGTTGGGATATAAACCCCACACTTCTTAGTTAAGTAGCAAAACTTCTATACCTAAAGCAGCAACTATATTTCCATGCCTTAAGTAGCAAACACTCTACAACTACACTACTGGGACATTATCACATATTGAATTTGTATTTAATGCAAAACCTTATCAAAACTGCGCTAGTTAAAATATACAAATGTACAAAATAAAGTATTGTATAAAATAACAAAAACTAATGCCAAGTATTTTTAGCATACCTTTTAGCATTTTTGTGAAAATTTAGCATGTTTGTGAAAAATAGAATTGAAAAAGCCAATAAAAAAAACAGCATAAAATTATTATTTTTTTTAATGAAATTTTGATTTATATTAGATAATAGTTATTGTTATTTTTATTTCATAAAACTAAGATCTGTATAAAATTCAATGCATCTGTTAAATTCATATGCATCTGTATAAATTCATATGCATCTGTATAAAATTCAATAAAAGACTCCGCTGCAGTGCTTTTTATTTGACTTTGAAATCAAAGTAAAAAAAAAAGTATTGCAACTTTTTAAGTCTTCAAAAGTAAAGTCTTATTTAAACAGATGCTTAATTATTAAGTAATAATTGCTTCGAAGCACTTTATTTGATAATTGAGTTTTTAATTTGATAATTGATTCAAAGTACTTTATACTATTACTGTATATATACATACTCTACATATACATATACTGTATTACATTGTATACTACTACATAATACTGTTGGTCTACCAAATGAAAGTTTTGCCAAACCAAAATATTGGTTTAATCAAATTAAAGCTTAACCCAAAACCAGCAGTTGAAAATAAATCTTTTTCTGATGAACTTTATGCTCCTATTGTAATTATATATTTTTGTTGATGCTTGTATTGTGAATAATCTTCCCAATTTTTACAGATGAAATCCTTAATCCCATGTACCTGTGATAAAAACTTGGTCAAGTGTTGAAAAAATAAAAGACAGTTTCTGCTTGTTTTTCGTCTAAATGTTTTTTTTTTTTTTAAATTGACTTTTTCACTACTTTTTAAATTTGTTACTTTTTCACTAGTTTCAAAATTTGGCAATGGCGTGTCTCAGAAATAAGAAAGTGAAATTTGAAATGCAATAAATGGCAACTGATGCTTTGATTTTTAAAATCATGATCTATGGGAGACTTTTATATTGCTTAATATGCAACTTGCAAATATGAACTTATGAAATGATTCCATACTTTGTTTACTATTGAAAGCATCTTGAGCATTTTACAGAGTTGTAATAAGACTTTTACTAAAAGACATTTACTAAAGAGGTGATACCACCTTAACATAACTTACTTGAAAGTTAATTTATCAACAAAAATGCCTTTTTTGACTTTTTTTCTATAAATATCTATTTTGATTGAACAAAATATCTAATTTTAATTGAAAAAAATACTCTAAATTTTAAAAAACTACAACCCTTAGAAAATAACCATTTATAATAAGCACAATGTAACTTTATTCTATTTTATTCTTATTTTTGACATTTCTTGTAATTGCTCAATGTAAATATGTCATGACATTTAGCTTGGAATCTAACAAATTTAGTTTCATCTTTTAAATGTTTCAAATGTTGTCTAACCAATGAAATGTTGACTAACCAATAAAATGATGTGTCTAACCAATTAAACAAGCAAACCAAGTTAACCAAAATGCTAACAAAATTTTCAAAATTGTTTACTTTAATCACTTAACATGGCTAAAAAAGTAATAAAACTGAAATTAACCTCTACTTCATCATTCTGTTAAAATTATAATAAATTTTATTTAAATAAATTTAACAGATTGATACTGAAATAATAACTAGTTTGATTAACTAATGAAAAGTTTTTATTAAATGTGTACTTGTGTGTATACCAGTTCAATCCTGTTCAATAAACTAAAAACTAGTTTATTGAACAGGAGTGAACTGGTATACACATAAGTACACATTTATGTGTGTGTGTGTATATATATAATATATATACATATATATGTGTATATATATATATATATATATATATATATATATATATATATATATATATATATATATATATATATATATATACATATATATATATGTGTATGTATAGATAATATATATGCGTATGTATAGCATGTTTAGATAAGCATATGCTTACTACTTTAGCTTATCTTTAAAACATGCTTTTACGAAAAAAATAATCAAAGAATAATGAAAGAAAAGATTGCTGCCCCATTCCAAGCTCTTAGTTAATGTAGTGGCACTCCTTTGTGGCAGCTAGCTTACTGCATGTACTGAAGCCCCCAGCAGCAGGCTAATTCAGTGTGACATCACAGTGCTTATCTAAACAAGCATTAATAGTTGTATGTATGTATATATATATATATATATATATATATATATATATATATATATATATATATATATATATACATATATATATATATATATATATATATATATATATATATATATATATATATATATATATATATATATATATATATATATATATATATATATATATATATATATATATATATATACACACACACACACACACTTAATTAATACTATTATTATTATTTCGAATTTAAAACAAAAGCAAATAAAAAATAATAAAAAAATAAAACATACTAGCTGTATAAGGACCAATACCAGGCAGCTCTTTTACAAGACTTTTTGATGATTTAGGCATTGGTTGACCACTTTCTATTAACTAGAAAAATCTGAATTAATTTTTTTGTGCAATATTTTGAATAATTATTACGCATATATTTACCTCTCCCAGATCAGAGGTCTACTTCAATATAATGCATTCAACTTTAAAATTTAAAACTTTTTAAAGTTTATCCTTGAATAATTTTATGAAATAAAATTAATTACATTAATATCAAAAATCTTAAATACCTTTTTTGCTGCTTCATGCAACCTCCTTCCTCTTGAATAATAACCAAGACCAGACCATGCTTCATTTACTTCCTTAATGTTAATTTTTATAGAATTTTTTAAAAATATTTTTTAGTGAGTGCATGGATGTGTGTAAAGGTCTCTCTCTCTCTATGTGCATATAAATATATATATATATATATATATATATATATATATATATATATATATATATATATATATATATATATATATATATACATATATATATATATATATATACATATATATATATATATATATATATATATATATATATATATATATATATATATATATATATATATATATATATATATATATATTTATATACATACATATATATATATATACATAATATTAAAATACAATAAAGAATATACTTTAAACCAATTAAAAAACTCCACCTCAAGAGTAGCACCAGCCAAGCTTGCAATTGATGGCCATTTCTAAAAAAACACACACAAATTTGTGTCTTATCAAACATCAACTAAAAGATATAATGGACATTTTTATGGATAAATTATGGGAAAAAAATTCAAAACTAATTAACCACTATCAAATATGTTTTGAACAAAAATTAAAATTTGTCATTGTTTCTCTTAGTTTAACCATTGTTTATCACTTAAGACCTGAGTTAAAATTTTTATATATCTATTTTTTAATATACATAAATAAAGAATGTTTATTTTATAATGCATTTGATCAATCTTTTATAGCATTTAGGACGCCTCAAAGTAGAAAAGTTGTTAAATTATTTGTGAAAAATGTGAAATATTTGGATATGACATTTCAAATCATCCAACATAAAATAAGTAATAACTTTTAAAAGTACTATATTATTAAAAGTGCTTTTTTAAAATTGATATATTATCAGTGTACAAATTTATTTTATGTTAACTAAAGATGACTTGCTCATATTAATTTATAAGTTAAATTAAGACTTACAAGTTTTACTAATTCTTATTTTTATCATTATTACTACTACATCTATTATAAATAAAATATTTTATTAGGACTAACTAGTGATAACTGCAATATGAAGCAGGTGTCAATCACAGGGTAAAGCATAAATGGCGATGATGTTTGATGTGTAAGCCTCTTCGAAGTGCTGATAATAATAAACACATTTCTAAGTTTATTATCACCACTACATAAATTATGTTTACAAAAAAGCAATAGTTTTGTTACTTTATTTTATACCCTGTATACCTCCTATCATATTATGTTAGTTATTATTAAATATTGGTTTTCTATGTGTGTATGTATATATATATATATATATATATATATATATATATATATATATATATATATATATATATATATATATATATATATATATATATATATATATATACATATTAAAATAGTGAGATCAGATTCAACATTAACTGCCTGTTCTAAGTGATCGAAAAGAGAAGACTTTTTGTCAAGACAGGATTATAAAGTTGAGTCATCAGCAAAAAGAGCTACTTTAGATGTATGGTTGCCAGGAAGATCATTTATGTAGATAAAAAATAAAACAGGCCCAAGGATAGAACCTTGAGGTACCTCAGAAATTACTGGAAATTAAGAAGAGTGTTGCCCTTCAAGATTGACTTTAATAAAGCGGTTAGAAAGAAACGATTTGATGATCTCATAAACTTTCCCAGTTACACCATATGAAACCAGCTTATGGAGAAGACCAGCATGTTAAACTTTGTTAAAAGCCTTAGATATGTCAAGAGCAATAGCCCTAGCCTTCCTCCATCTGATGCACAATAAAATCTTTCAGTTACAGCAGTTAGCAGGTCAGCTATAGAACAACAGGATCAAAAACCATGTTGATTGTCTGACACTAAGTTATTTGATTCAAGATGGGATGTGAGAAATTTGTTAATCAAAGACTCAAAGACCTTGCTAATAACGGAAAAAAGACTGATCGTAAGATATGTGGAGGGGTCAGAATGTTAACCTGAGGTTTTTACAATTAGAACAACAGATGCCATTTTCCAGCAGGCAGGAAAACAAGACTCAGTCAAGCATTTATTAAATAGTTTAGAGAGAATTGAAGAGTTCTGGAAAACAATTTTGTAAGACTATGACAAGAATTTTGTCTGGACTACAAGCCATTGAAGAGTTTAAATTGATATGACAACGGAAACTGAAGTGATTTGAATGTCTAAGATTGGGTTAAGCTGTTTAATTAGAATGTAAGGAAGAGAATGGCCAGAGTCAAATTAGTAGAAAAGTTTTTTGCAAATAGTTCTGCCTTATCTTTGGGAGAGGTAATAAGATCAGTCCCATGAATGAGAGATGGAATGTTAGATCTACCCTTGTTAATGACGCTGTTGAAGATTTTTCAAAAGTCTCTAGAGTCTAACTTCTTAGATAAGATACAAGATTTAGTGAACTGAGAATAATAGAGCTTAGCACCAGACAGCACCTTGTTACATTGATTTCTTGCAATAATAAATTGCCATTTGTTCTCTAGAAAGTTGTTCTTTTGAAAAAGATGAAAAAAATGATTACGATAAGTAATAACCATAGAGTAGAATGAGGCTTGACTTGAAATCGACAAGAAGGAATAAAAGCATAAATTCCTGCCTGAATCCAGGAGGTTACGTAGGAGGTACATTTATTAGCTGAGAGAGAAAAGACATCAACCCAAGAACTGTCACAAAGAAAATCCCAAAAAGAAGTCAGCTTTAGGGTAGTAGTAAGTAGTGCAATGATAAGGTGAGTCTGAAAAGGAAGTACAATATGAAGAATTTAAAGAGATTATTGGATGGTCAAAAGCACCCAAGGGAGAAAAAGGAGAAACTAAACACAAGCTAGGATCAAAGACAAGACATAAATCAAGAATTGTAGGTGAATGATTAGGATTGTCAGAAAAACAAGTCACAAAGTATCTGAGTAAAAGATTGAGAAATGCAGAAGTTATGGTTATAAATTATAAGTTTTAAATTACAATTATAAAAGTTATAAATCCAAAATAAATAGTAGAAGTTGACATGATACTTGTGAATGAACGGAAAAAGTTGTGTTTCTAAACATTTATTAACACAGATTGATGTATTTATTGCTACAGCCTTGGAAGTACAAAACAATGGTTTAGACATACGACGGTTAGAAATGGCAACCCACAATAACCGTTTTTTTAAAAAACTTTCTTTTCACGCAAAGTGAACACATTCTTGGCATGTTTCTTTGATTTCTGTGTATTATCCAGCTTTTCCATTTATTTTATCTCTATTATTTCTTCTCATCAATGATCAAAAGTGATTTTGCGTTATATAAATGATTAAGTTTTCTACTTCTTTTCTTTGCCTTTATTTGTTGTTCAATGGTGTATTTGGGAGTCTTTGCACAATATCTGTATTGAATATTCATTTTTTAAAATTTTTATAAATTGATTTACATTGAATTTAAAACACAATTTTCTCTGACTGACCCTTTTCTGTTATTAACAAGTCTCTTTAGTTTGGATTTATTTTCTCTAGTCCAGTATGTGTGATGAACAGAATGCTTTTTATCAGAAAATGAATGACCAGTTTTGAAACTTTAAGTTATCATAGATTGTATTTCATACTATTTCTTCTTTTATAAAATAATTTACGTTTTTGCTTTTCTTTATATTATGGTTTTTTACAAAAAAATATTTGAGACACTTTTGTTCTGCTGAAAAAAATTTTGAGACATTTTCGTTAAGCTGCATTTAACCTCATTTTTAATAAATTTGTTTTAAATAATAAAATAAACATTTTATAGATTTTTTCATACACATCAAACGACGTGTCAAATTAGCTTGAAAAATTAAATAAAAATTTGTCCGATAACTTATGCATCAACCGTTATCAATAATATATAAAATATATATAAATAAATATATAAAACTATATAAATATTAAATAAAACTATATAAATATTACCTTCATCCAATTGTTATAGTAGTTGACAACTGTAGCAACTTGTGTCTAAACAAAATAAACACCACATTTGACACAGTTAACAACTGTGTTGTTACTGACAACTAGTAACAAAAAATAGATTTCTAATTAAATTCCAAACAAGCCGTTTATTTAAGTTGTAGTGATGCAATGGCAAAGCATTATTTCTATATGTTTAATAATTGCTATAAAAATTATTTTAATGAAAATTCTTAATCACTAATCAACATGAAAAGAAAAACTCTCACCAATTTTTAATTTTACAAAAGAAGAAAAAAAGAAAATAAAACAAAGTGATAGAATAAGTGAGGTTTTTTTAATTGTTCACATTCTTGTGAACAATTAAAAAAACCTCACTTATTCTATTACTGCAAATCTTTTTATTTCTGTTTTAATGATTAAATGTAGTTATCTGGAAAAGAATATTGTAAATCTTAAAGGCAAATCTACATAAAAAAAAGCTTATACATTCAAAAAAAAATTCTTAAAATTTTGTGCTGGATATCAAACTTGTCAGTTTTGTTTAAAAGTATTGATAAAAGTAAATATAATGACCTAGATAAACAGCAGAAATAAAATAAAAATTAGTTCTTTCTGACCAAAAAGCTCAAATTCAACTGCTAACATTTATACATAAGTCTTCAACTAGAAATTAGGCTGCCTATTCAAAAATTGTTCAAACTAAAGGAATCAAAGGGATTATTTGCGGTTCCAGACACTATAAAAAAAACATTTTCTAAATATCATTAAATAGAGTTAACAATATATACAATGATGACAAAATTAATGCCTTGTAAAAAAGATTATGTAAGTATTAGTAAAAATCAAAAAAAACTATTCATATACAAACAAGTAACACATTGTTATCTAAATACTACTTCATAACTACTTTAAATAAATAATTAGGTGGTACAAATATATGAAGAGATTCAAATTGCCATACTATACCTGTTGAAGCATTATCTCTGATACCCAAACTAAAAAAAACATTTTTTTATTTTATCGATATATATAATTTTATTTGGCATATAGGCAACAGTAAAGGTAGCAAAGACACATCCCAGACAAGAGATATTAGCCACTTTTTATCTATCTCTTTTAAAAGCCTATTATTTATTATATTATAATATAACAATAATATTATTTACCTCCACAAATATTTTATTGAAAGACATTTAGTAAGAGTTTCATTCAACCCTTGCATTTCAAGAGAATGAAACGTGCAAGTCATGGGTAATTAAATAAGCACTTATTAAAAAAAATCAATTAATGATAACAATTAAGCAATTGAAAAACAACCAATAATAACACTTAAAAATTACAAAAAATTAATAAAAAAAATTTGGGGCAATAAAACTCCCTGATTTTACACAGGGCTTGGTATGCGTGTTTGATATACCCACACCAAAACACCTCTATTTTGACTTGTTGAAGCTTTACCTGAAACTTCTAACACTTTTTACATTTGACTTTGTTTGTTTGTTGACATTTGACTTTGTTTGTTGACATTTTGAAAAATTCGTATTTAAGAAAATCTATACTTTTTTGCTTTTTTGTGTCAACCTTTTGGATGTGAAACATCCGTATAACAAGTCCTTGTTTTATCCTCTCCAATAATTTACTCTCATACTATTGCTTAACATCTTCTGAAACCACATACTGAGCCACCATATTTTTAAAAAGGTTGGGATCCGCTCCATCTCTCCATATCTATTTTACTTTCAACTTTATTCTAACACTGCTTCATGATCATAATAACAGCATGTAAAGAGGAAGCAAATTCAGGAAAAAAAGGTAGAGATAAAAGTAAGAAAACTTGGAGAGTGTGTGTTACATACTTTCCTGTTGCTTGGTACAATTTAATGCTATATGCCCTAGTTCATTGCATTTGAAATATCAAACATTCATTTTGGGTTATAGAATACCATGGATTTATGTAATTTTATTCTCACAACATTTTGATATATCGCGATAGGGATGACATTAACTCCCATGGAACTCAATTCATCAACTTGTTTTCCATAGTTCATTATTTGCTTCTAAATAATGAACTATGGAAAACAAGTATAAATAAATCATATGCCATGTAAGAATCAGAAGAAAAATCTTGTGAAAACATTTTCTTTGCATCTTTCTTTTCTTCCTATTCTAAACTGTTGTAAACTACATAAGATGCACTTTGAAGCAATACAGGATAGCGCATTAGTAACTTGACGCCTTGTATATCTCTGACCACTTTTTTTTGCAACCTGCAACCAAACTGCCGTATCCAATGTGTCATTGTACTTTCTGAAAATGCCTAAAAATTTGTAAGATGGCTCCATTGCATGTCTTCTAATTTTGAATCTTTTCATACTTGATTCTATGCCCAGTTAGATTGTGGATTTTTCAGGTAAGAAATACAACAATGAATTAACAGATCTCTTTAGTAAAAATCAAAACTGCTGATACAAAATTTTTACTTAAATTTATATAAAACAGTAATTTACAAAAATTGACATTAAAAACCACTTAAACATATTTAAAAATATTAAAAACTATTAGAAAACTATTAAAATGTAATTAGGAAAAAGACGTTACTACCCAACTTTTTTTTAAAGCAATTTATAAAGCTATGATCATTTTGAGGCCAAAATATTACAACTTTAAATTATAATAAAAATAAAATGATAAAAATAAGTAATTTTTTTTTTTTTTAAACATCTTCGCTTCCAACCAGGCTGCAGGCAGCCACTAATTAAAGTTGGAAGTTACTGAAAGAAAAAAGATGAAGATTGTAGAGCAAGATAATGATTGACGGACAACTTAAAGGATTGCGAATTATATAAATCAGGAAAGCAAGATGAAGGAAGCAAATTCCAAAAAGCTGATGTTCAAGGAAAAAAACTAGACGAATAAGCGTTTTTGGAACACTTAGGAACAGTCACAGAAAAAGGATGACACTTAATTGAATGATGAGTAACACGAGAATGAATTTTAGTAGATGGCACAATAGACGCTAGCTCTTTAGAGCAGTGCCCATTATGGTATTTGTAGAAAAGAGAAAGAGAAGCAACATTACGATGTGACAATGGTTGTAGGTTGGCTGCAAGAGCAGGTCCAACTATGTTTACAATGCATTTTTGCACCTTGTCTAAAAGAGAAAGGGCATCATTAAAAGATCCGCCCAAGATATGGCAACAGTATTCCATACAAAGACGGATTTAAGATTTATAGAGATAGACAGTAGAATCCGAAGTAAGAAAGTGTCGAGCTCAATAAAGAGATGCAACCTTAGCAGATGCTAATTTTGCAACAGATTTGATATATGGTTTACAAGAAAGATTGGAAGTAAGAGTTAATCCTAGAAGATGAAGAGTAGATGACTCATCGAGTACATCATTGTTCATAAATATAGAAGGATATAAATTATTGCAATGACGATTGGCTGAAAAAAATTGAGTTTTATCTGAATTAAAGTTCACCAGCCACTGTAAGCCCCATGCTGTAGCAGAAGTGAGATCCTTTTCGAGCTCAAATTTCCTCTCCAAGCAATCAAAGGGTGTTGGTTTCTTATCACGACAAGTATAAATGGTAGTATCATCAGCAAACAATGCCACCTTAGATGTGAGAATATCTAGAAAATCGTTAATGTAAATTAAAGAGTATAGGGCCAAGGATAGAACCTTGAGGAAACCGTGAAGTTACAGAATAAGAAGAAGAGTGTTGGCCATCGAGGACAACTGTTATGCTACGATTGGAAAGGAACGATTCAATGATCTTAAAGATGTTGCTGGATACACCATAGGAAGAAAGCTTATGGAGAAGACCAGCATGCCAAACTTTATTAAAAGCTTTTGAAATGTCAAGAGCGATGGCCTTAACCTCTCCACTTTCATCTAATGCACAATAAAACCTGTCAGTTATTACTGTTAGCAAATCAGCTGTAGAACGAGAAGATCGAAATCCATATTAGGAAAGTAAGTTACTAGATTCAAGACACAAGCTGTAGAAAAGTATAGGCAGGAAATCACTTTAGATACAGAAGCTGGAGTGATATGAATGTCAAGCAATAAATCAACCTGTTTGTTGGCAATATCAGGTAAAATGCAACTAGTGGAATTAAGAGATGATATTGATGAAAAGTTTTTAGCAAACAATTCAGCTTTGTCTTTAGGTGAGGTGTCAAAGTCTGAACCATACAAGAGAGGTGGAATTAAAGATTTGCCCTTATTATTGATATTATTAAAGATTATCCAGAAGTCACGAGAGCCTAATTTTTGAGATAAGATACGAGATTTCATGACCTGAGAATAGAGGGTTTTGGCGTTAGAAAAAACTTTATTACAATTGTTTCTTGCAGTAATAAACAGACATCTGTTTTCTGGAGAATTGTTTTGCTGATAAATATGAAAGTACCGGTTTCGATTGGCAATCGCAGCAGCACAGTGTGAAGAAAACCATGAAGGAGAGTGAGGCTTGATCTGGAATCCTTGAGAGGGAACAAAAGATTTAATGCCAACCTGAATCAACAAAGCTACGTAAGAAGCACATTGGTAGACAGGAAGACAAAAGATTTCTACCCAAGGGCCATCACAAAGAAAATCTCGGAAAGAATCCCAGTCAGCTGTACTGTAGTTGTAAGAGGTTCGATAATAGAATTCAGGTGATGAAGAAGAATGAGATATTAGTTTTAAAGAGATCAAACTGAGATCAGAAGCACCTAAGGGTGAATGTGGAGAAACTGAGCAGTGACTAGGATCAGAAACAAGACATAAGTCGAGTAGAGAAGGTAAATGATTGGGGTTGTCAGGAAAGCGAGTTGGAAAGTTGACTATTTGAGTTAGGGATTGAGAAAGGTAAAAGTTGTTGGCTTTAATGCATGCAGAATCACTGACACTAGAGCCAAGCCATTCAGAGTGGTGAGCATTAAAATCACCGACAACAACTACATTAGCTAATGGATAAAGAGAGAGGGCTTGGTCAATATGATCAGAAATAACATCAAAAAGAGTGCAGTCTTGAGATGAAGGAGAGCGATATAGAACAAAGAGAAAGGTGATAGAGTGAAGTGGTGCTAAACGAAAGCACATGAAAGAATAGTCTGTGGATTCAAATCTAGTTTCATGAGAAATGGGTGAATTCTTACGAATGTAAATGCCCAGGCCAAGCATGTGACTATTGGAGTCTCTTCGAATTAAAGAAAGATAACCATCAACACTAAGATCACAAGATGAGACAGCTGAACTCAAATTAGTCTCACAAAGAGCAGATAGGTCTGGTGAACTTTGCAAGAGATAAGACTCAACAGAAAAAAAGTTACTTTGAAGACCACAAATATTAGAGAATGATAGGTTTAGAGAACTTGGTGATGATGATGGTTTTTTGTGTTTTATAGTTATTGGTACTTTAATCATTTTTAAATTTGTTGAAGAACTTGACTCAAAGCATAGATAGTACTCAGAACACTGTTTAATAGCCCAAGCAATTGCCTCATTACTACTAATAAATCCTAAGCTGTAACAAAGGGCTCCAAATGTGGCCTCCGAAATGCACACCAAAAGTACAAACAGGTACACCATCCATGCGCAACATGGCACTGTTAATACTTTGATATTTTTAAGCTGTTGATGGAATCAGCCTCTCTGAGAGCTACCACAGAGTTTGGGAAACCTGACTACCAGCCGGCCTCAGAACCATAAAACTGAGTTTTAGAGCTGTACCCTCATTAGGAGATAATAGAATGAGTTGCCTAGTCATAAAAAAACAAGAATCAAGCAAAACCCATGCATCGAGTCAAGAAGATCCAGCATTCAACATCCTAAACTGGAAACAATGTATTAAAAATACATTTGCGCCAGCCTAATAGATGAAGAAGGGGTATATATATTAATAAAAATGAATAAAATAATAATATAATAATAAAAATAATATAATAATAAATAATATAATAATAAAATAATATAATAATATATATAATAAATAATTTAATAATAAAATAATAATAAAAATGAATAAAAAGTATCAGGGCTCAAAAATAAAATTTGCGATCGCAAATTGTAATTGCTTTTCACACCTTTGCATTATTTTTTTTCTTAAAAAATTATATTTGCGATTAGTTTTTTTCTTTTCTAATTTTGCTTTTTTTTTTTTTGGCCATTCTTAAAAGTATAGAATGTTTTAGTTTAAGTTTTTCATAAAATGCATATCATAAAGCACATCACGCTAAATTTATCTTTTAAATAGAAGGATCATTTATCTCTTGGACAGAGATCTTTATTCAACATAAAGCGTTTTTGAATTTAAATTTGAAAATGACAATTATGGATTTTTTATGTTAAATTTCATTTCCAAACTCAGCATTGCAAAAAATCATCAGATGTTTTTGTCAGGTCAGGTTATCCTGCTACTGGTAACATGTAACCCAGTACAATCTGCCTCATGTCCTGCTGCCTTGTATGATATGCCTTTTTAGGTAAAGGCTAGGAGAAGCCAACTCCAACTTAAAACCTTGGGGCTCTTGGTTGAGTAAAGGCTAGAGATAGTATCTCAATAAAAATACTCATTTTGGACAGATCTTAAATGCATCCGGCTACTGTCTTGTAGAAGCCCGCCAAGGCAAAGACTAAAGGGGTAAACAGATTCTATCTGTTGACTAGCCTCGCACCTCTTCTTCATTTATTAGGCTGGCGCAGATGTATTTTTAATACATTATTTCTATTTGAGGATGTTGAATGCTGGATCTTCTTGACTCAATGCATGGGTTTTACTTAGGTTTTGTCTGTTTTTATGACTAGGAAACTCATTCTATTATATCCTAATGATAATCAAAAAAGGTAGTCAGGTATCCCAAACTGTGGTAGCTCTCAGAGAGGCTGATTCCATCAACAGCTGAAAAATATCAAACTATTAACAGTGCCATGCTGCGCATGGATGGTGTCCTTGTTTGTACTTTTGGTGTGCATTGTCAAGACCACATGAGGAGTCTTTGTTAGGGCTTAGGGTTTATTAATGGTAATGAGGCAATTGCTTAGGCTATAAAACAGTGTACTAAATACTGTCTATGCTTTGAGTCAAGTTCTTCAACAAATTTAAAAATGAATAAAACTATAAAACACAAAAAACCATCGTCATCACCAAGTTCCCTAAACCTATCATTCACTAATATTTGTGGTCTTCGAAGTAACTTTTCTTCTGTTGAGTCTTATCTCTTGCAAAGCTCACAAGACCTACTTGCTTTTTGTGAGACTAATTTGAGTTCAGCTGTCTCATCTTGTGATCTTAGTGTTGATTGTTATCTCCCTTTAATTTGTAAAGACTCTAATAGTCACATGCTTGGTCAGGGCATTTACATTAAGAATTCACCCATTTGTTGTGAAACTAGGTTTGAATCCACAGACTATTCTTTTATGTGCTTTCATTTAGCACCACTTCACTCTATCGCCTTTCTCTTTGTTCTATATCGCTCTCCTTCATCTCAAGGCACTCTTTTTGATGTTATTTCTGATCAAATTAACCAAGCCCTCTCTCCTTATCCATCAGCTAATATTGTTGTTGTTGGTGACTTTAATGCTCATCACACAGAATGGCCTGGCTCTAGTGTCAGTAACTCGGCAGGAATTAAAGCCCACAACTTTCACCTTTCTCAATCCCTAACTCAAATAGTCAACTTTTTAACCCACTTTCCAGAAAACCCATATCATTTACCTTCTCTCTCGACTTATGTCTTGTTTCTGATCCTAGTCAGTGCTCAGTTTCTCCACAATCACCCTAAGGTGCTTCTGATCTCTCTAAAACTATTACACAGCTTGATCTCTCTAAAACTATTATCTAATTATTTTTCATCATCTGAATCCCCCTATCATTGTAACTCTTACAACTACCTTAAAGTTGATGGGGACTCATTCAGTGATTTTCTTTATGAGGGCCCTTTGGTGGAAAACTTTTGTCTTCCTGCTGACAAATGTTATTCTTACATAACTTCGTGGATTCAGGCTGGAATGGAATCTTTTATTCCCTCTTCATAATTCCAGGTCAGGCCTCACTCTTCTCTATGGTTTTCCTCACATTGTGCTGCTTCCATTTCCAATGGAAACCATTACTTCCATATCTATCAGCAAAACAATTCTCCAGAAAACAGATGTCTGTTTATTACTGCTAGAAACAATTGTAAAAAAGTTTTGTATAACGCCAAAGCTATTCTCATGTCATGAAATCTCGTATTTCATCACAAAAATTAAGCTTTTATGACTTCCGAAAAATCTTTAATAGTATCATTAATAAGAGCGAATCTGTTATTCCACTTCTCTTGTATGGATCGGACTTTGTCACCTTACATTAAGACAAAGCTGAATTGTTTGCTAAGAACTTCTCATCAATATCATCATTTTAATTCTACTAGTTGCGTTCTACCTAATTTAGCCGTCAAACAGTTTGATCCATTGCTTGACATTCGTATCACTCCAGCTTCCATATTTAGTGATTTCCTGCTTAGACTCTTCTACAGCTTGTGGCCAGGAAAATATACCTGTTATAGTTTTGCAAAAGTGTTTTTCGGAGCTGTCGTCTATACTTTCAAAACTATTCAACAAGTGCTTATTAGAGTCTTGATCTTGAATCTAATAACTTATTTTCTGATCATCAATATGGATTTTGATCTTCTCATTCTATAGCTGATTTGCTAACAGTAATAACCCATAGGTTTTATTGTGCATTAAATAGATGTGGAGAGGTTAATGCTATTGCTCTTGACATTTCTAACGTCTTTAATCAAGTTTAGCATGCTGGTCTTCTCCCTAAGTTCTCTTCTTATGATGTATCTGGTAACATTTTCAAGATTATTGAATCCTTCCTTTTCGATCGTAGTATAAAAGTTTTCCTCGATGAAAAGCACTCTTATTCTTATTCTCTAACTTCAGGGGTTTCTCAAGGTTCAATCCTTAGCCATATACTCTTTATTTACATTAACAATCTTCCAGATATTCTCACATTTAAGGTGGCATCGTTCATTGATGATACTACCATTTATTCTTGTCATCGTAAGAAGCCAACACTCTCTGATTGCTTGGAGAGGGCATTTGAGCTTGAAAAGGATCTCACTTCTGCTACAGCATGAGGCTCACAGTGGCTGGTGAACTTTAATTCAGATAAAACTCAATTTTTTCAGCCAATTGTTATCGCAATAATTTAGATCTTTCTATATTTATGAACAATAATGTACTTAATGAGTCATCTGCCCTTCATCTTCTAGGATTAACTCTTACTTCTGATCTTTCTTGGAAACCATATATCAAATCTGTTGCAAAATTAGCATCTGCTAAGGATGCATCTCTTTATCGAGCTCGACATTTTCTTACTCCGGATTCTATTCTTTATCTCTATAAATCTCAAACCCGGCCTTGTATGGAATACTGTTTCTATATCTGGTTTTACTGTCATTTAATTAAGTCTCATCCTTTTACTATGACTGTTTCTAAGTGCTCCAAAAAGTCTTATTTGTCTAATTATTTTCCTCGAACATCAGTTCGTTGGAAATCGCTTATCTTGCTCTACAATCTTCATCTTTTCTCTTCCAGTAACTTCCAACTCTAATTAGCGGTTGATTGCAGCCTTGTTGGAATCGAAGATGTTAAAAAAAAAAAAATATGTAAACAGATTATGCATAGAGGTAAGCTGACCAGAATACTCTTTTTTTTGTAGGAGAGCACAGCGCTAAAACTTATTAAACCTTATTTGATTCTATGCTCTTCTACGTAAAAAAGAGTATTCTGGTCGCCCAACATAAAGGTGGGCTGAAAAGTAAAAAAAAATTAAGAAATCAAAGCGTCCCCTCCTAATATCTGGCTTTAGATTTGTAAAAAACATTTATGAAAAAAAAAAAGTTAGTAGCTACCAGTTTTAGCTGAACCACTTGGGTTTAATTCTCAAAATGTAAAACTGACAAATGACATTTTTATGGGTTAAAAATGCAAAAACAATTATAAATGCATATTAAAATAAGTTACAAGATTCAATTAGGTACAAAATGATACAGAAATAAATTTAGAACATTGTTTATTGAAATAATTTCCTTAAAAACTATAATTATAAAGTTATTGCCAAAAATCTAAATTTTTAGCAATAACTTTATAATTTTATCTTTTTTTTAATTGAAATAGTAGCATATATTAAAAAATATGACAACAGATACTTTCAATACATCTATGTTCAAATTAACTATTAAGATTTAAAATCCTTACAACTGTAGTGCAGTGGTTTTTAAAAAATTTCTAACTCCTGAGCTTTCTTTCAACTCAATCAGTAGATATTAGATAAACATAATTTACCCATAAATTGAATAGTTCTACACTAATATCTCTCTGAACAATGTCTTTTCTGTAGTTTTTAAAGTAAAGACATTTTTCATGCTTTAAAGTGGAGGGTTTTCCAAATGAAAATTGTTTTAAGGGTTTAAGGCATTCATCTACAATGTATTTATTTGATTTATTTTCTGTTTTTCTTGTAGACATCTTGAACATATTTATTTAGTTTGTATCTGAAAAACAACCAAATAAATATTAAATGAGTTCATTGTTGAAAAAAATGTTGATTTGTTTTTAGTTTTCTGTAAATAATTTTTTAAATATAGGTGTTACAAGAAAATTTTCTAGAATAAAGATTGTTTAAAATTAAATTCTGCATCTTTTAGTGTAAAACCTATACTCATCGAACAAATATTAGGCATTTTATAAAGAACTTATAAATTTTTACCCTAAGAAATTTGACAAAAATATATAAAATTGATATATGGTTTTTGCAAAAATTAAGATTTGAATTTGAACTGCAATAAATCATGGTGATATTATTAAGTGACTTGGCCCAGTCACAGCTAAAAATAAGAATTTTTACAAAACCAACCTAAAAAAAATAATTCACTTCTGACAAGCTTGCAAGCAACCACTATTAAATTAAAAGTTAAACAAATAAGAGTTAAGAAAACAAAGGATAAAGAGTTAAAGGTTAAAGGTTATCACAAAAGTACACCAAAGGTTAAAAAGAAAGGAAATGGAAACTAAAGACTTTAAAAGTTGCAGGTTGTATAATCAAAGTCTAAAAGCATATATTACCAATCCTCAGAATAAGGGTCGGCATTAGAATTAGGGTCGGCATTAGAATTAGAGTCGGCATTAGAATTAGGGTCGGCGTTTGGCAACTACTTATTTAGTACTTAATAATAGTTTCGCAAGAATTGAAAAAAACGGGCCCTAGCCCGCGCTATATTTTATCAAACCCAGTCTCGGTCAATTTTCAACCTCAATCACTTACTACATGATATAAAAAAAACTATAAACTTGTCCTCTAAAACAACTTAATATAACACAAAAAACAAGAAAATACCTGCATAACCACGTTGGTCAGAATCTTTTAAAGACTTTGCCTATAGAAAGTAAAAAGAAATGAATTTTTTTATTTTAACATTTTAGGAATTTAATCAATAACTTATTGTTTTTGTTATCAAACTATAAACTAATATTTTTTTTTATAAATGCTTGTGTAAACTTAAAATTAAAATTGTGATTTACTAATGCAATCGTCATACTGATTTTTAGATAGAAAAACATGATCCTAACCCTAATTTCAATCAGATTTTCCACTAATTCTGTAATCAAACTATTAACTAATAATTTCTTTTATAAATGCTGGTGTAAACTTAAAATTAAAATTACAGCTTACTAATGCAATCAATTTTTATATAGAAAAGCACAATTGAAACCCTAATATAGATTAGACTTTCCATTATAACAACAGTCATATTAAGGTTACGAGTACAGTAAAATCACTGTTATTTCGAAAACAAATAGCATAAAAATCAGATAAAAAATATTTTATAAAGATTTAAAAAAGAGTAATTAATACTACCAGCAGTTTTGTAAAATAAAAGTAGTTTAAACTTTTAAAAGCACTAAACCTAATTATTAATTCCTATAAAAACAGTTTTATAGAAGCCATGATCACAATGTTATTCTAATTAATATCTTAGACTATTGAAATTATTACTAAAAAATAAAATCTCTAAGGTATAATAAATGTAACAAATTTAAAAAAAGAACAATACTAATAATCTCCATGGTAAATCTCTTTTATTCTTATCATAAAACGCAAGTAACTTTTTTCGAAAAACAATAATTTCTTCATTAGTAAACTGATGATGCTTCATCTTCATAAAAACAATTTTTTATGTATACTTATATATTTATTCATGTATATATATATATATATATATATATATATATATATATATATATATATATATATATATATATATATATACATATATATATAGTATACATGATATACATTTGATAATATACATCATACATTTTAATATATACATATATATATATATATATATATATATATATATATATATATATATATATATATATATATATATATAAATTAGTATGAAAATTAGAATGAAACACAGAGTAAAATGAAAAAAAATTTTGTCAAGTGATTTTCTACTAATTTATAATTGCTCTGTTCTTTTAAGAACATTGAGTACTCAATTTTGTAGAATACATTTTAAAGTTGCTTAAATATATATATATATATATATATATATATATATATATATATATATATATATATATATATATATATATATATATATATATATATATATATATAGGGTGACCAGAATACTTACGTAGGAGAACACAGCGCTAAAACTTATTAAACCTTATTTGTTTCTATGCTCTCCTACATAAAAAATTATATATATATAATCAGCCATACCATCAATACCAGCAAACTATCCTAATTTGCTTTTTTTTAAACAAACTTGAGTATGTAATATAGGTATTGCTTACAAAATACTATATTACATGCTCAAGTATTTCTATAATATAAAAAAGTCTGAAAGTTTAATAAAACTGCCATGTATCTGTTTCTATGAATCAGTAAACATCACACAAAGATACATTAAAATTTAAATGAAACATTCAAATAAAAACTATTTTGAAATATTGATTACTGTTTGAAACAAAATGCAAATATGAATTTCTGAATTTATTAATGGAGAGCCTATATTCCTTTCTAATTCTTTTTTTGTAGAAAGTTAAAGTGAGATGTTAAATCATGATGAGATTTTGCAGCATTGAAAAATGTGACTCTCTGACATGAAAAATCATAGCTTTTTTTATTAGTGAATTGGCTTGCAAATACAAATATGACTAAGTTACTAAAATCTTGCAAGTCATGCATGATTGAGTTTTGGCTGATAAAACTAGTGATGATAGCTCACCTGTGCAGCAACAATGAGATTATTTGTAGAAAAAAAAGGAAGAGATGCAACCTAATGACAATGGGACAGAGGCTCAAGCGCGGCAGTATGAGCAGGTTAAACAACATTTAAAATGTAATTTTTATACATTTTCCAAAAGAGGAAGGACTATATTACGGAAATTATCTAAAAAATAATAATTGTATTCTATGCAAGGATGAATAAGAGATTTGTAAAGTTAGAGTATTGAATCGAGAGTAAGATGATGGCAAGCACATTAATTGCAATGACACTTGGTAATTTTTTTGCAATATAAAAAAAGGTTTTTTCAAATCAATAATTAATAAATCATTTATACATTTACTTTGATAATGTTAAAAGATGATCATTGGCCCGGTTTAGGGGAAGGCAAACTCTAAGATGCAGGAAAACGAAGTTGAAGCTTTATGACTATTACAAAAAGTTACATAGAAAGTAGTTTTATAATTGTTTTTATTAAATTGCACATAGTGCAGGATAATTCCTACTTAATTTAGGCTTGATAGCTAAAATTAGGGTGTTCCTTTTTCCCTTAAACTTAAAGTCAATCACACTGTGGTCCACAGTGATACTAAAGCAGACCCAAAGTCAATTACACTGTCAGTGTAATTGACTTAAGGTTTACTTTAAGAATACTTTAATACTACTATAATATTAAAATATAAATTTATTAAAAATCATGTTTTGATTTTTATTATCGATTTATATTACAAGTGAGTATTTATAATTTTTTTCTTAAATAAGTTTATATTGCTTAGCTTTACAGTACAGTGAAAATTCACGGTATTTAAAACTTTTAAGTTTTTTCCATTTTTTAAACTTCTTTTAAGTTAAAAGAAGTTTAAAAAATGTGTTTTTGCTAAATACTGTGAAAATTCACTTTGAAAAAAATATTGACTCAAAAAAAAAAACAACTGCTAAATATAGCATAGATTAGAATAGAATCACTTTTCTAGATTAACTATTTTTAATAAAAAATTCTTATTTTTTAATCAAAAAACCGTTCACGTGTTTTAAAGAATTTCACGATATCAACAAAAAATACTGCGAATTTTCACGGTATTATCAAAAGTTGTTCACGTGTTTTTGATAATATCTATTACACAGGTCAACAAAAAAAATATTTTTTCTGGTGCCGAGCAAACAATTTGTTTTTTGTATAGTATTTCTCATTTTGATTTCAAATATGCAACTCTTTTTTTACCATAACGTCAAGTTGTAAAGATATTTAGGTTCAAATCTTAAGTATTTAGGGTAAAGTTCCTAATATTGTCTAAAAAAAAGTTATTCAAAAGTATGTCAAACTGGGTCTCAAAAGAAGCGTATTTTCATAGAGATTTTAAAAATGTTATTCATTTGTAATAAAAATAAATAACTTTGTATTAATGCTGTATAACATTCTGTTGAAATTTTTTTAAGAGTCTTTAGCAATTTTTTACATAACTTTTTTGTCAAAAAGTTTTAAAGAAGAATATTTATGTTTTCTAAAATCTCTATGAAAATACGCTTCTTTTGAGACCCAGGTGGATATACTTTTGAA
Source organism: Hydra vulgaris (assembly GCF_038396675.1). Taxonomy (NCBI): domain Eukaryota; kingdom Metazoa; phylum Cnidaria; class Hydrozoa; order Anthoathecata; family Hydridae; genus Hydra; species Hydra vulgaris. The sequence continues at coordinate 16,672,162 of NC_088926.1, read as the reverse complement.
TAACTTTTTTTCCGACAATATTAGGGACTTTACCCTAAATACTTAATATTTGACCCTAAATATCTTTACAACTTGACGTGATGGTAAAAAAAGAGTTGCATATTTGAAATTAAAATGAGAAATGCTATACAAAAAACAAATTGTTTGCTCGGCACCAGAAAATTTTTTTTTTGTTGTTGACCTGTGTTATATATTAACTATCAGGGCCGGTGTCATGAATATATATATATACATATATTATATATTATATATTTATATATATATATATACATATATTATATATGTATATATATATATATATATATATATATATAAATATATACATAAAATATATGTACATATACATATAATATATATATATATAAATATATATAAATATATGTACATATATATATATAATATATATATAAATTTTATATATATCTATATATATATATATATATATATATTAATATATATAAAATATATATAATATATATATAAATATATATTAAAATATATATATATATATATATATATATATATATATATATATATATATGTATATATATATATATATATATATATATATATATATATATATATATATATATATATATATATATATATATATATATATATATATATATATATATATATATAATGTATGTATATATACACATATAGAAAATATAAATAAAACGAGAAATCTGTGTCAGGAGTTTCAGAGAATTGTCTTAACTTCTAAATTCAAGAAGTGTATTATTAAAAATTAAAGAAAAGATATATAATTATATATACAATATGTGAGTCTAGATCATTACAATGCATTACAGTGAACCATGTGCAACGAAGGTGATGTCCACCTAGAGTTAAGGAGTTTGAAAAGAACAACTCATTTTTGTCAAAATCCAATCCTATGGTATGAAGTCTTAAGAGAAGAGTTTTACCTCAGATTGAGAAAGTTTTACCTCAGATTGAGAAAGTTTTACCTCAGATTGAGAAAGTTTACCTCAGAAGAGAAAGTTTTACCTCAGATTGAGCCCTATGAGAGGGGAATGCAGTTGATGCCCGCACCAGGACCCATAAGATTTTAGATGCCCATGAAAATTATAAGTTTTTAGTTTAAAAAAAAAAAAAAGATTTACATAACAATGTGTAGACATTTAATTTGCTTAGTATTGCCAAATATCAGTGACTTAGTCTACCAATTTTTAGTAAACATTTTTTGATCGTTCAAAACCTATATATGGGCTCAGTCATACATATGACTTACTACTACATCACATTTTTATTCTGTTAAGGGCCCTGTCTATGCTTACCCATATTGGGATTTTGTATTAGGCCTTTCTGAGGAGGCATATATACATATGCTTATATACAGTCACTTGATGGTTTATTATCTTTTATATGGCTACAATTTAGCAGAGATTAAGAATGTATCCGTTACAATTACAAGGGCAGATCCATAGTAAGGAGGGGGTGATGGGTGATCCTTATATGTTTTGAGTTTTTTTTTTTTTAAATCTTTATACTTAACACAGCATGTTATTTGAAAACTAAAGTTTTTTTTATTCGTTTTTAATTATTCACCTCTCCAAGGCCCGAGGGGGTCACTACAGTCAAGGAGGCTACTCTTTTTTTTTTTTTAATTTCTGTGTAGTTATCGTGGTAAAACCCTCTCTGAACCCTTTAACTCCAAAATACAAACCTTTACGAGCAAGGCCGCTGCGCGGAGAAACTAAGTTGAGCGCGGTACTTCCAGAGACGTGGTGGGAGTCGAACTCCGAGCCTCTCTTATAAAGCAAGCGCTCTTACCACTACATCATTACCCAAGTAAATTAGGGATGCTGTTTGAAAGTGGCATTAAACTTAAATAATATTGTGAAGTGAAAGTATTAAATTATGGGCTAGATTGCTTACAAATTATTAAGGTGGTCGTCAGGTAAAAAAATCAAAAATACAATTTGGGGGAAAGTTGATTTTATTTTTCAACATATTTTTCAAGTTATATTTGTATGACAAACAAAAAAAAACAAAAAAAAAAATTACGTTATTTAATGCTGAATCAGCAAAAAAATGGTTAAAACATCACTTTCTTAAAACAAAGAGTTCTAGCTATCTGTACATCTGTTTTGCATGAAGTTTGGTTTTTTATGCAGGATATATATAAAATTAGTATGTGAACCAGTAAAAATTTATAATTATGTTTAGATCCATAATGGCAGCTTTAGGTATTTGGGGAAATTAAAAAAGGGATAAAGTTCAACAAAAACCAACCCATAATTCCTAAAATGCTCAAAGAATTATTTAGATTCTTGTTTACATACTAACCTATACACAGATGAACAAACCCTGAAAATTTCATTCAAAAATAATTTATAGAAGCTGAGATATTTGCGTTTTAAGTCTGAAATATCACAGACGGATAAAACCAACAAAATAAAAATCTCCTCCTTCCTGGTGTTTTTCTTTATCAATAAATCCTTTCCTTATAGCTCTTAACTTTTTTCTTTTGTTCTTTACAGTATCTGTTGATTTTTTTTTGTATATTTTTGTTTTTTTTACTATCAAATACTAAAGCACGGTCAATAAAATATTTTCCTGGTGTTAAACAAAGATTTTTCAAAACATTAGCTAGAGCTAAATATCCATCATTAAAACTTACTACTGATGAAAACGTACACATTTCTAGTACATCTTTTGAAACAAATGTATTTTTTGGGCATTTCCGCCAGAGAATCTGATTAAATGCTTCGTTAGCATTTTGGCTTGTGCCTTGTAATAGTTAATCAAGTTTTGTCAGCTGTTATAATTGAAGTTCCGTATATTTTAAAGCTCTGTTTACACTATACAAAAGCTTTAGGTTTCTCCTTTCTCAAAAAGGTTACAAGTTTGGTTATTAGTTTTGGCCCAAAACAACCAAAAATGATTGTTGCTAAGGGCGTTGCTAAGAGAAAAGGATGTACTAGCCTTTTAGTACAGGAGTTAAATTTTTAAAAAATTTAGTTAAAAAGTATGTTTAAAAGTATATATTTTCTAAAAGAGCATAAATTTCTCTTTTAAACTGGACTATTAACAAATATTTGATTTTTTAAATATTTTTTACCAGACTTGGTAAAAAATATTTAAAAAATCTTAAAATTAACCTTAAAATTAAAAATCGACCCTCCCTAATAGATTGTCTGGATCACCAAATTATAAAATTTCTTTTCCCGCCCCTCCACCCCTTACTTTATGGTCTTCCTCTGCCATTGATTGCAATATTTTTTTTTTACTCATTGAAAATTCATATATAGGGTAAAGCAAAATAATAAAAAAGATGTTTAAATTATGTAACTCAATTTTTATAATAATAAATTTGTGTGTGTGGTTGATGCGTGTGAAGTTTTTTATGCATGATTTTTTCTAATTATTATATATATATATATATATATATATATATATATATATATATATATATATATATATATATATATATATATATATATATATATATATATGTATATATATATATATATATATATATATATATATATATATATATATATATATATATATATATATATATATATATATATATACATTAGATTTAATAATAATGTTAATGCTTTATGATGGGTTCAGGAAATATTGCCTAACCCACTTTTTTAAATTTTCTGGTGAGCCCTGGGGGTGTTTTATGGGGGTAGCAGACCCCCAAAAAAAAAACCCCCGGGGATCACCAGGAAATTTAAAAAAGTAGATTTTGATACGAAATTTAACACAAATTAATAATATGAAAACTGTTACTTATAATTTAGTTTAGTTTTTTAAACAAATATCTAGGGATAAATCGGCCTGGCAAGGCATCGACCATTTAGTAGATACATCAGCATCGGTTGCCATCGGTTGATGCTGATTGTTTTAAGAACATCATTTTTTATTATTTGTTTCTATATTGTAAGAAAACATATAATTGTGACAAATGCGAATGCAATCTATAAGCCTAAGTTATTATATAGGCATATCTGCGACCAATAAACTTTTCAAAATATTTTTTGAACTTTTTCTATCAGCGACTCCAACTTTTTTAGTGTGTTGTTATAATTTAGAGTTCTAAATTATAAGAACGCACTAAAAATTATACGACTTATGGATAACTCTACAAAAACAGAAATTTAATATTGAGTTAATTTTAAAAAAATTTAACCAATTTAACAAATTTAAAAATAAAGTGTAAGATATTTATAGCAATAAATACTAAATAGTTTTTCACTAAACACAAAAGAAGGCGGAGCTCCTAAAGATTTTCTTGCTAAGAACGAGAGGTCTAAAATGTTATTCTATTTGAAAATAATCCTATTATTATAATATAATAATCCTAAATAATCCTGAAATTATCCTATTGTAAATAAAAAAAACAGAATACTTATTAAAATTTAGGGCCAATGCATCGGTATTGGCCAAAAGTAAGCATCGGTGCACTCTACTTTAACAATTTTCTTCCGCGCTTGCTTTTGATTTTAAACGAAAAGCAATTAATCTATATTTGTTAGCGTCACACTAAATACTTATGCATATTGTCTTCTTTGTATTAAAAATACTCTATTTCAAACGCCCGTGCGAAGGAAAATGTTTTTAAGGTATGTTTTACATTAAGTCATCATCATAATTTCAGAACAATATTATCAGCAGGAAAAATGCTTAATAAAAAATTGCATTTATAGAAAAAGATTTGAAGGAAATTTCCATTTATCTTGGTGTTTTTCTTATCCTGCTATTACCTTTGGCTGAAGACGAGAGATCCTTTACCAAGCTAGCTCTGACAAATAAAGAGCTACAATAGAACAGGCATGTTTTAAAGACCGTCTCATCCTTTCAATCGAAACAGATCTGGAGAAGAAAGATAGGTACGATATTGTTAGTTCCAACTTTGCTGCTAAGAAAGCTCGTAAAATCTTGGTATAATGTCAACAAAAATAACCGGAACATTATTTGTTAAAATTCGTTATAATAAACATATTTAATTATGTTTTATTTGATAAAGTCGTTTAATTAAATAAGTAATTAAATGTTCATTACTTATTAATATTTATTAGAATCAAAAGTATTCACATTTTAATAAATAAATTTTAATAATATTTTGGAATAAGCTCTAAAAGTGTATTAAAATGCTTTTTTCGAAAGTGACTAAGACATTCAAAAGTTAGTTTAACATATGTTGCTATATAATAAATTAATGTTTGCAACTGATTGCATGAGCAACATGTCGTCAACTGAGAACCAAGAGGCTGTGTGTTCATATTTTGAGTTTTATCTGTTTATTCTCAATAGATTATCATCATTCAATGGGGCTTGTGTCCACCAAAAAATTTAGTCAAAAAGTCAGACCATATAGGAAATATTTGAACATTTAGCCAGACTTTCTGGCAGGATGTGTTTAAATTTAAACTCGATTTTCTTGGAAAAACAAAAAATGAAGATACGACCTCTTGGTTCTTAGCTGACAATGTATTCAGATAGATAAAGATGTAAATTTTGCAAGTCTTGCTATCCGACAAAGAACTATTACGACGTAACTTTATCATTAAAAATATTTTTGTCTAATATTTGGCAATTATTACAAAAATTATCGTAAATAATTGTTATTGCTAACCAATAAAGGATTCCAGTACATAAAGATGTAAAGTTTTCGGAAGTCTTGCCATCCGACAAAGAACCATTACGAAGTAATTTTCTCATTAAAAATATTTGTACCTAATATTTGCAAACAACATTTGGCAATTATTAAAAAGATTATCGTAAATAATATTTATTATTGACCAATTAACATAAAAATAAATTGTTGAAAATGTATAAAAGTATGATAGAATTATTTTGTTGTATAACACTCTCAACCATGGAAGGCACATTAAATGTTGAAAACATAGATCTGGGTGATAACATTATCCAACACAAAACTGAAGATAAATATATTAAACTAGACGAAGAAATTCATATGAATTTGAAAAATTATATTTCAAATAAAGTGTATCCACCTGGTTACGATAAAGCACAAAAAAGACGACTGCGGCAAAAGGCTATTTCTTTTTTGATTTTAAAGATTTTCTTTATCACAAGAGTAAGGGTGCGCATAGCAAATTAGGAAGAGTTATTGTTGATAAAGATGAACAAAAAAGTAAAATAAAGTCTTTGCACGATGGAATTATCGGCGGATGTCACTTCGGTCAAACCGCAATAATAGCTAAAGTAACCGATCGGTATTGGTGGCCTTGTATAGCAGCAAACGTCCAAGATTTTATACGTACGTGTGCGCCTTGTCAAGTTGTAAATCCTGTTAACAAACCAGGTTCTTCATCATTGCATCCTATTAAAGTGACGCACATTTTCCATAGATGGGGTATTGACCTTGTTGGTCCTCTTAAAGAGACAAAAAAAGGAAAAAAGTATATTTGTGTAGCTACTGAATATCTAACAAAATGGGTGGAAGTGAAAGCTATTCGAGAAAAAAATGCTATTAGTGTTCATGCATTTTTGATGAAATTTGTATTCAGATTTGGTGCATCTGACGTAATTTTACACGACCAAGGTAAAGAATTCAACAACCAGCTTGTCGACGATCTCTGTGAACAAATGAAAATAACAGTTGCCATGACATCTGCATACCATCCTCAGACTAATGGGTATGTACATATATATCCATATATATATATATATATATATATATATATATATATATATATATATATAAATATATATATATATATAAATATATATATATATATATATATATATATATATATATATATATATATATATATATATATATATATAATGTTATATAATTAATAATATATATATAATTAATAATTTCATAAATTAATTATTTGATTATTTTTAACTTTAAACAAATTTACTCAAAATACCCGTTAGAGACGTTTCTTTAAGTATATATTAACTTACATTAGTTCTTTTAGGTATTTGTTCAGAAAGAAAAAATGTTTCTATTTTTAAGATGGCTTTTTGTATAACTAATTTTTATGTTATTGGATTTTCAGACTGACGGAGCGATTTAATCAAAACTTGGTAAGACATTTGCTCAAGCTAATAAACAAAGAAAGTGACGATTGGGACTTATTTATTGATCCAGTTGTTTTTGCTAACCGCATTAATATTCAAGCATCTGTAAAGTATTCGCCTTTCCAACTAATGTATGGAGTAAAAGCTCGTCTTCCAATAGATTTAGAAAAAAATGAATGCAAGGCTTCTGTTGATGAAAGCGAAGGCATACTTCAACGCATAATTAACCTAGGACAATCCTTACAAAATACACGAGAACAAGCAAAGGAAAATATTGAAAAAGCACAAGCGCAACAAAAGGTAAAGTACGATTTAAAACATTCAGCTTCAACCTATAAAATCGAGCAAATGGTACTTAAATACAACCGTCGTCGAGACACACGAATAGGTGACAAGCTTTCTGCGCGTTTTACAGGTCCTTTTAAAATCATAGACGAGTTAGGAAAAGACGTTTACAGACTTCAACTTGGAGAAAAAATTATGAAACAAGTTGTTAATGCTAGCAACTTAAAACTTTGGTTTCCACCTACATTAATTACTTCACCAACTTCTAATGTTGCATTGAAAGATTTTCATTTGAATCAAACGATAACAGAAATTTTAGATTCAGAAGATCCACTCCCACCAGTTGCATGGTGGATACAGGAACTAAATCTAAAACAAGAAGATAAAGAAATTTTGGAATCTAACGAATGACTAAATGACCGCATAATTGATGCTGTTAATACTATCGTTTGTCTTTACTTGGCAAATGAGGAACCATGCCAGTCAACACTACTTTCGCAAGGAATAGAAGGGTTTAAAGCTTTGCGTTATGACTCAATTAAAATTTTACATGATTTAAATCACTGGGTGTGTACAGCATGTTTTGATGGAGACGTTTATTTTGCAGACAGCCTTGGTGGATCTATATCAGAGTATGTCCGACGCCAAATGCGACAGTTATATGCAAGATTTGTAAACAAAAGTGGAAACCTTGCTATAAAAGTTGTACCTGTTCAGCACCAAACTAACGCGTATGACTGTGGAGTTTTTGCTGCTGCATTTGCCTTTACGTGGGCTTTAGGATTAGAAGATTTTTATTACAAGGAAGATGATATGCGAAAGCATTTGGCATCCAGCCTAGAAATTAGTATACCAATTGCCTTCCCAAGAAAATCAAGAAACAAACGCGGAAGAAAATCTCAAATAACAACAACTATCATTTAACTTTAAACTTTTTTTAATTGCAATGTATTTATTTCAAAAATCAAATATATTTACAACGTATACATTTTTCAATCATGTTGTTTATTTCGTTTTTCAGGCACTTTTCATAACATATACGTGACTCGTACAAATCTAATTCTATTTGAATCTAATACGAGCAAAATGTGAGTTATTGTTTTTCACAAACTGCCAAAATATATAAAATATTTTTTTATGACCAATCTATTTGGTTGATGTTTTTAAAGTTCTTGTCATGGTATAAAATATCTGCCTCGAAATTCAACACCTTTCAATTTTTGTCTTTAGGTTTCAAGCCTTGCGAAAAGTATACAATCTAAAAAAACACTTTAAATTATCAACGTTATTCTTATTCAAAAAGAAACATAAATTGGAAATATTTTATAAAATAAGTACTTCGACTATAAGTAACTTCAAATGACATAAAAAATTTTAAATTGAACTTATTTGAAAATAAACAATCAAAAACATTTATATTAATTGAAACAAACTAATCACCTAATTTATTGTTTCTATTTAAGTAAAATACCTTTTTTAAGATAAAAATATAATATATATTGCTTGATAGAATATTAGTAACGAATAAAATAAAAAGTACGCTATGCAAATGCTTACTGCTTGATCGTATCTTTATATATATATATATATATATATATATATATATATATATATATATATATATATATATATATATATATATATATATATATATAATATTGTACACTTTAGTTTTTGCACTAATTTCTCCTCTTTATCTATCTATTCCATATATGGACATATTTGTATGCATGTATGAGCCTGAATGTACATTTATATGCATGTATGCATTGTGCAAATGTATATGTGCAAATAAGTATATGTATAATATACATATATATTGTATATGTGTGTACGTATAATATATTTGCCCTTTTATGTATGTTTATTTAATATACGTGTGTGTATATATATGTGTATGTGTGAGTGTATATGTGTATATATATAAATTTATATGTGTATATAAATAAATTTATGTGAATGTGTTTATATATATGTGCTTATGTATGTGTATGAATAAATATGCATGTCTTTGTGTGTGTGTGTGTTTGTGCGGGTGGGGGGGAGGTGAATGTTTGAGAGTGACTGGATGTTAAATGTCGGAAAAGCTTCATAAATATACCACACCTCGTCTATGCCCTAATTAATATTTTATTATCACTATAGTTATCATTATTTTTAGGTATAATTATCTTTACTATTAACATTATTATTTTTACTATGGCAATTATTATTGTTATTAATATATTATTATTGATACTACCCTTACTAGTATTATTGTTATTGTTATTATTATTACTGTTTTATTCTTATTCTTATTACTATTAATTTACAATAATTGCATTATACCATCCTAGGTCCTTAAGTCTTATCAGTTTATAACTGTTAGTATTTGTTTCTCACTATTGTATATATATGCGATTATTAAAAGTGAAAATATATTGATTAATTGATTTTGTATATATATATGGATATATATATATATGGATATATATATATATGGATATATATATATATATGGATATATATATATATATATATATATATATATATATATATATATATATATATATATATATATATATATATATAAAGATATATATATATATATATATATATATATATATATATATATATATATATATATATATATATATATATATTTATATTTATAACAACATTATTTTTTTTTGAAGAGTCTTTATTGACGAAATATTCTAACCTAATGACAATTATGTTTGCTGATGATTCTAACTTATTTCTTTCTCATAAAAACATTTTTACACTTTTTAGCAACATGAACATTGACCTTGCCAAAATTTCCGAATGGTTTAGATTAAACAAACTATCATTAAATATTGATAAAACTAAATGGATTCTTTTTCATCCTTATGGTAAAAAGCATCAGCTGCCAAGCAACTTACCTTTTCTTTTTATCGATAACATAATTATTAAAAGAGTTCTAGTGACAAGATTTTCAGGTGTATATATCGATGAAAATCTTAATTGGAAAAGCCACATTGCTAACCTGTGCAATAATATTTCAAAGAGTATAGGCATTTTATACAAAATAAGAAACTTTCTAGATAAACATACCTTAATTCAGTTATATTATTCGATAATTCATTGCCATATTAATTATATAAACATTGCTTGGGGTAGCACTTATAAAAGTAAACCTCTCTATCGGCAACAGAAACATGTAGCACGCCTTATAAATTTCAAGGACCGCTTTGCTCACGCCAAGCCTGTATTATATGATATGAAAGCACTCAATATATATGAGTTAAATGTTTTTAATATTCTTTGTTTTATGTATAAATGCAAGACCCACCTATCACCCGTTTCTTTTCGTAACTTGTATTTACAAAGAGATAGAAATAAATATATTTAAAGGAACAAAAATTTAATTCGACAACCATTTTCTTAAACTAATTTTGGAAAATTTCGAAATTTCATTTCGCGGACCATTTTTATGGAACAGTATAGTTCTAAATACTTCTAAAGATTTTTCTCAAGAATGTAATTTTGAATCTTTTAAACAAATTCTTAAAAAACTCATTTTTTCAACTGATAATATACTAATCTACTTTTAAATTTTAAAATTTTTTGAAAATTCCTTATCTATATTAGTATATGTATATATTTAATGTATATTCTTTTTTATTTATTTTTTTGTTTGTTTTTTTATCAACAAGCAATTAGCGGTTTCTCTGTGACAAGACCTGATGGTCTTCTTTGAGTAATCCGCGTTCTTTATATATATATATATATATATATATATATATATATATATATATATATATATATATATATATATATATATATATATATATATATATATATATATATATATATATATATATATTTTCTTTTTATTTTTTTTTAAATAATTCACCTCCCCAAAGCCGAGAAGGCCACTACAGATGAGGAGGCTACTAGAGTTTTCACCCTCTCTCAACTCTATAACTCCGAAAAACGAACCTTGACGAACAAGGCCGCTCCGCGGAGAAACAAGTTGAGCGCGGTACTACAAGAAACGTGGTGGGAATCGAACTCGGAACTTCTCGCTTATGAAGCGAGCGCTCTACCACTACACCACTACCGCATTTATTTTCTTAACGATATCTTGACTTGTTAACTTTTATTATTGTAACAAAGTTTTATTTATTTAAATTGTAATAAATATTGTAATAAAGAACCAAAAAAAAAAAAAAATTATTTATTTTATACTTTGTACTAAGTATACCATGCTTTATAGAGCATGGACATTAGATTTGACGAGAAACACATTTAGAAATCTTGCAAAATTGCACACATACAAATTCAAGTTAAAATATTTCAAGAGGGTGTACATACAAAATACATTTTATAAAAACATGAACTTTCTCATAACATGACAACTGATTTTGTTCTTTTTTTTCGGATGATTTTATTGTCTTTTCTACATTACTTTTTTTTCGTTAAAAGGTTTAACTTTAACCACTTAGCTTGGTTTTTCGAAATTTTTTTTTTCAATTATTACGATAAAAAAATGCCACAACTATTTGTATTTTTTTAATGCCATAATCCACTTTTATTTGCTTAACTTACTTGACTTCAATACTTTTTCTTGCTTTTAATTTAAAAACTCTAATGTTATAGTCGTTATAATTAACATATAAATCAATCAATAAATGAAGTTCTTTGCCAGTAGTCTGGTAAAATTGCATATAATCTTTGTATGCAAAAGTACTTCACCAGTAGTCTCTGTATATAAACTGTATATAAACTTTGTAACTGAGTATGTTTCAAAGCCAAAGAAAAATTAGTTATTCAAAGCCTAGTGAAAATTCTTTTATACAAATAGATTTTGATACCTTTTAACTTCTCTGAAGAGTAATAAAATAAATTGGATTTCCTGTGTTGATAGTAACACAGACGTGTATTGATTAACTTAACTTTGAAATTTATTTTGAAAATCTGGTTGTTTTGATTTTAGTAATATTTTTCGACAAAGACGCACTTGTCTCTCTTTTAAAATCAGCGAATCAGATTGCTCATATTTTTGCCTATTCTGAGCCTGTATAGGATTTAAAAATATGCGGCCAATTGTTAGGGGGACGCAAAAGTTGCAACGCACCAGTGCCCCACATTTTCTCAATTTTTAAGGGCCCCATTTTTTTGGTGGCGAATAAAAATTACAAATGAAAATTTTGCAAATATGTTCTTTTTATCTTTTTTTACCACCACTGCAAACCAATCCAGACACTTGATTTTGCGGTTTTCAAGCAAGGCTGGTGCAAAGAGTGTATGAAGAGGGGGGTGGGGAACAATAATTTTTTCCTTTAAAAAATAATATTTAAATTTGCCAACTCAAAGCAAAAAAAATCCAGTGAAGGAGGTTGAGAAATGTCACCTCCAACATCAATGCATTTTATCAATTGACACCACCCCCTTCGCACTGGGGCCCTCTGAAAGCAGAGTTGCTAGTCCTTGGCCTTGGCCTGGTTTTAAGGCTAAAAATTTAGGACTTGGCCTTGGTCTTGGCCTTGAAACTGTTGGCCTTGGTCTTGGTTTTGGCCTTAAAAATTTTGCCTTGACCTTGGTTGTTTTGGCCTTGGCTTTAAAAAAAAAAATACATATTTTCCGATTGATTTTGTTGAATTCTGCGCATAACCTTGGTCTATTTTTACAAAATGTGGTTTTATTGTCACAGTACTTGCTAATTACAGTTTTGTTAGTAATTGGCCTTAACGTAAGGCTAAATTTAAAATGTTTGGTTCAGAAACTTTTTGCGTAGGCCTTGGCCTTGAAACTCTTAATTTTGGCCTTGACCTTAAAACTCTTGGCCTTGTATTTGGCCTTGTAACGTGGCCTTGTTAACTTTTGGTCTTGGCTTTGGCCTTGTAACGTGTAGCCTTGACTTTGGCCTTGCTACTCTTGGCTTTGTTAACAACTCTGTTATCTATTTTTTTATTGGTACGGTATTAAATTAGTGTTACTTAACACTGTTGAATATAGTGAAAGTTAGGGTTAAGTCAAGTAGGTTTAATATATAGGTTTTTAAACCTCTTTTTTTTGTTGCTGGTAATAATTTCTATTATTAGTGATTAAAATTGGTAATCAAATACTTTTGTAGTTTTGTGTAAATTGAAGACCCGAATGAGACAAAAGTTTTGGTTTGATTTTTCCAAGAAAGCGTAAAAATCTACTTTCTAATTTTTTTTTACTAAATTAATAAAATGCCGACCCAAACCTAAAAGTCTATTTCTTTAAAGTCAGCTCTTCGTTGAAGTACTCTAGAGTACATCGTAGAGTACTCAAGACACAGCGTAGAGCTCTACGCTTTGACTATTTCTATTTAAATCAGTTGATGTATTTGCACTCCTTTATTACTGTTTATCAATTATTGTAACTTTTTTGTTTGTTTGTTCTTGTTTTAGATGACCCAAGAAGACCTAACGGTTTTGTCAAAAAACACCGCGGAAGAGCATTTGACCAAGAACTACAAGCCTCTTTTTTTACTAATGGCGCAAAATAAAATTTATTATATCATGCCTAGAGCTCGCTTCTGGGCCCTGGATAGCTCTAACCTCTAGCTTCTAAAGAAAGCGCTTTAACCACTGCGCCACGGCGACCTCAAAACTTTTAAAGTTTTGTAATAATTGATAGACAGTATTACTTTTAAATATAATACACATAAAATGATGCCCATTTTAAAATAAAACATATGCTTTTACAAAAAGAAAAGTTACACGAATGAAGATTTGAACCCTCATCTTCTGTTTCACGAGTAGTAATATTATCCATTGTAACCCCGCTACTACTATTAAGGCAGGCTACGTCTTTTAAATTTTTTTAACTTATTGTTTATTTATGACGTTATTACCTTGGATACAAATAATTTTTTTATTATACTTTGATTTTTCAAGATACTTTGATTTATTTTACACCGTCAGGTTGCCATAGTTGTGATATTATGGGTAAAAAGAGAGATATTAATAACTTTGTAAAAGGTAAAATAAATGCACTATTATCGGAGGGCTGTTCTGAAAGTTGTATAGCAAAACAATTAAAAATATCTAGATGTGCCGCGCAAAATGCTTTACGTGTGCAAGACTATTCAAATCGCAAAAACTGTGGTAGAAAACGTGTGAGTACATCACGAGAAGACCGTTTTTTAAAGAATGTTATTAATAGTGAGCCCCACACAAAATCTGCAAGGTTATCACAACTTTATATGGAAAGGGGATTTACTATTAGTTCGAGAACAATTAAAAAAAGTTTGTGTTATGACTTTGGTCTAGTTGCAAGAAGACCAACTAAAAAACATTATTAACTCCATCTAAATAACAAGCTAGGATTAAATTTTGTAAGAGATTAAAAGACAAGACACCGGAATGGTGGGAACGCGTAATGTTTACAGACGAAAGTACGTTTCAACAAATTAAAAGTATGGGCTATAATTATGTCAGAAGACCTGTGGGAGAACGCTTGAATCCAAAGTATACCATAAAAACAGTAAAACATCCTCCTTCAGTCATGGTATGGGGAGCAATCACAGCGCAAGGCTGATGTGGGTTGCACATCTTTAAAAAAGGTGAAAAAGTCAATGCACAAAAGTATCTAAGTGTATTGAAAGACAAAGTGAAACTGCACATTGAAATTACTAAAACCATTTTCCAGCAAGATTCAGCATCTTGTCATACAGCTAAACAGTTAAGAAGTGGTTTACTGATAATAAAATCAAATTATTATCTAATTGGCCCCCAAGTTCACCCGATCTTAACGTTATCGAGAACTGCTGGAATATAATGAAACAGCAAGTTGCAGCATATCAGCCAAAATCTGAAGAACATCTTCAAAAAGTTCTTAAAGAAGTGTGGACTAATGTAATCTCTCAAGAATTTTGTAAAACATTAGTACATAGTATGCCAAGAAGAATACAAGCCGTGCTTGATAATAAGGGACATCCGACAAAGTATTGAACTATAACATTCATTATATTCATTCATTAATTTGGTGCTGTAACTATTATTTTATTGAGTATTAATAATTTAATTTAATGACGTGCCTTAATTTTTTGGCCGCTACTGTAATTATATACCTATTTTTCCACTTTCTTAACTTAAAGGTCACGCACAAACCAATTTGAAATGTAATGTAGGCCATTATATTATAGGAGTCGTTAGGTGCGATCGACACCCCTTTATGTACCAAGTAGTCTTTGTTTCACGCAAATTTTGTTATAAAAATCAAGCAAAATATTTATTTTTTACTCTAGACTTCTTCGTTTTACAAAAACGAACTCCCCTATAAAATTTCACGGTACTGCCCTGAGAGAATTGCTTGGAAGTTTCCAGAATATCGTAGAACGTTGTGCGTTCGAGAAGCTCGTGTGGAGCTTTTTAACAGTTTTGCATTGTGGTACAAACTGATATATAAGCGAGGTGTTTAAAGCTGATAGTTAAGTTTAAATTACCTTAATTTTGTGTTAACACTACTATTGCCTAATTAAAAGAGACCTTTTATTATTTGGTGAGCTACATAGATATTTGTGCTCTATATACAAACATATAACTTGCATATAATATTTTATTAGTGTCTTTTGAATTGCTTGTTTTTAAATAAAATGTATGAAAACTTAGTAATAGCTTCTTTAATTTGTTACGTGTTTAATTTTTACGTTTAGGCCTTTTCAATTTCAGTTGCTGAGTAGAATATAAAATGTCGTTTAAAAAGAGCACTTTAAAACCGAGAAAAAAAAAGAAATTTGGCCAAAGAACTTAACCCAGTTTCAAGCCCCATCAAGACGAGGCAAAGTGACAATTTACGAAGCCCCCAAGAAAAACCAAGGCACTGGAAGCTTTAAAGTTCTTAAATCCACCATCAAAGAACAGAGAGAGAGAATCAGTGTAATTGTTGTTGAGCTTTTTTTATTTTTTAATTATTCAAGGTTTTAGATGCTTGCAAAACAACTAGAAAACATTCGAATTAACATTGCCGAAAGATTTGTGATCAATGTTTTGCAAGACCTGTATGACTTCTGCCTCAGCAAGGACAATCTCCACAAGGTTCATCCTGTCCAATGACATTATTGTAAATAATTGACTTCCTTGTGTGTTTAATGACTCTATAAAATGTTGCATATATAGGATTCTGAAACTTGTGCTCAATTTTGTAAATGCTTTAAGGCACTTCAAAAATCAGGCAAAAAAACTAATAAATAAAAATTTTAAAATCTTTTTGTGCGTGACATTTTTTTTATCAAATCACCTTGAAAGTAAATTTTATCTAATCTTTAACGAAAGTTCATCAAGTTACGATACAGGGATACGAGGTTGTAAAAAAGTCATCATTCTAATCATCAACCTTAAAATTGATAACATCACAAAGCCCGGTTTTAGACACCGGCACATTTTGTCTATCATAATGTTTGTTGGAAATAGATTTGCATTGCATTGAAGCATGGCCCAAAATCTAATTCTAGCATATATTTAAACGAGCAAATCGAATTAATGTTAAATGAATGGAAAATAAATGATAAAACACTTTGAACAGACAGTGATACTATTGCGTAGATTAATTACTGCCTAGAAGATCTAATAAATTGTACATGTTTTTTTTGTCATACACAAAATCAAATTGTTAAAGATGTTCTTGTAAAAGAGAATGAGCTATCAGCTCATTCTCTTTTACATTCTCAGCTAAAGAAAACCATTGTTTATTTATGACTTTAAAGAAATGTAGGAACCTTATTAATTGATTGGCTTATAAGAAACAAAGTAATAAGCTTTCTTCTGAATTAGTTAGTTGTATTGAGTTGCATAACATAAAAAAGACAATATGGAAGATAAATGTCGAATTAACAATTTAAAGCAATTTAATCGGTGGAATTCAACCTTTTGTTTCTTGTAATCAGTTTTTAAACTTAGCAACTCAATGAAAGACGTTATTTTATTATATTATTATTTATTTTTTTTCGTCAATGTATTCACATTTTACAATGTTATGTTTAAGATCTAATAAATCTAAATATGAATGCTAATGAATATTATTATTAGTGCGCATAGTTACGCCTATTGTTCGTATTGTTACTTACGGTTCTGTATTCTGTAAAATACACTATTTCTTAGTTTTTAAGTAGTTTAAAGACTTTTTTAAGCGCGGTTATATGTTCCATGCGGTCTTTCGAGTTAGGTCAGCATGCGAATTAGAGCTGATATATTTTTATTTTCAAAAAATTGATGTTGTTCATTGTTTAAAATAAAAATCTAAATAATCGTTTGTTTGTTGTTGGTTGTTTTTATTTTTTTAATTTTTATAGCCTGTTTTCATTTTTTAGAAGAAGTTAGATTATTTATAGATTAAGATTATTAGATTATTTATAGATTAAGATTATTTTTTGTAGAAAGAATAATGAGAATAAAATTCTAATTATGTAATTAATATGAAAAGTTAAATAAGACTGTTATTTGTGGTCATGTAAGTTTATATACATAAGTTTGAGTTTATTTCAATCAGTTTTATATTTCTCTATATCTATATGTATATTTTATATTCTTAGGAAAAATTATAAGGAATAGAAAAATTAAAAAAAATTCTTCTGGAATTTGTGAAAAGAATGATTTGTTATGCTTCATTTTAAGGTATCTGTATTTTTGTTTATTAGAAATTTTTGATTTTGTTCTTAAATGGTTTCATCTTTTTCATTCCAATGTTGTGAATTGTGGTCTGCATTCTTTGTTACATTAAAAATAATTGATATTAATAAATGTTATTTTATAGTTGTTAAAGGTTTGCATATATGTTAATATTAAGTTAAAAAGTTTTTGATAAATACGTGTATGTGATGGTATATGTTATATAGTTGTTTTATAAATGTGTTTATATAAATATGTTTTTATAGTAGTATGAAATGTATTTTATCTAATGTGTACATGATTGTAGTTAGTATAACTATAAAACACAATATATTTGAGATATAGATCTAGAGCAAGATTCGTCAACCTTACCAGTCGAGCGGTGTTACTGCTTTAGGTCTAAGGGTTGTCTAGCCTTCAATATAACTATTCTGAAAATACATTATCTTTGATAATTTTTTGCGTAATGTTGTTAACTTTGGCTTATCTTTATGTTAGTGTCTGTTGTTAAAAATGATTAATAGGTAGTTTCATTACTAGAACTCGCTGCTTTTGTTTCTTAATATAAATAGCACAGTGAATATTATTATTATTAGTGCGCATAGTTATACCTATTGTTCAATATTAGTTACAATTCTGTATTCTGTAAAATACACTATTTCTTAGTTTTTAAGTAGTCCAGACGTTTCTTAACCAAGTGTTTTCTTAAAGATGTCACAATCTTTCATGGTACGAGTTCAAAATGTTTAAATAGACATTAGGTAAATAATGTTTAGTAGCTTGAAATGATAGGTAATATAAAATCTTTTTAAAATTTTATTATGTAATTAGTTTATTATAATCTTTTTTTAAATTGTACTTTTAAATTTAAACCGTCGTGTTATAGATGTTAATATTAAAAATATAAATTACTATAAGTCTTAGATGGGGTCTAGCGTTAAAAGATATTTATGAGTTTCATGCTTTCACATGCTTTTAATAATTTGGATAAAAGCCATGACAACATTGTGTTATAAATAAAATTTATCTAAAGTATTGTTAAAACCTTTGCTCTTTGAAAAAAATGTTTCTTTCTTTTCAATTAATGTATAATAATTTCTCTTGCAGGAATGAATTGTGGTTTAGGATATAATTGTGTTATTATATGTTTGTTTTTTTATACTTAATATAGCATTAATCATTTTTATACATTTTTATTTAAGTTTAATTGTTTATAATTTATTAAGATTTAGATAATTAGAAAATTCATGTTTACAGAGTTGTTATTAATCATAATCGAGTTGTTGTACCAAGGAAATTGTAGAGGTTTATTTATAAAATATACTATATATGCTATAAAGAAAATTTTGGATTTCATATGTTTTCACTAATAAATAGTTTAATATATATATATATATATATATATATATATATATATATATATATATATATATATATATATATATATATATATATATATATATATATATATATATCCTTAGAGTTGCAGCAGCGTCATAGTTTGTGTGTTGGAGGGGGGGGGGGGGGGATTTACAAACCCGCGTTAATAACCTGTTTTGTACATAACGCATTTATAAGTTTTATTATGCGTTTTTTTTTTTTTTTTTTTTTTTTTTTAATTTAGGTGCCCCAAGAAGTCCTAACGGTCTTGTCACAGAGCACCGCGGAAGTGCATTTAACCAGGAAGTTCACGCCTCCTTCCTTACCGTAACGCGAAAATATGTCCAGAGCTCGTTTCGAACCTGGATCTCCTGCTTATAAAGCAAGCGTTCTAACCACTGCGCCACGGCCGCACTATAGCCACACAGTTTTATTATGCGTTTTACTACACGGCCACACAGTTTTATTATGCGTTTTGATCAATGTTTTTTCCCAACACATGAACTATGACGCTGTCCGCGACTCCAAGGATATATATATGTATATATATATATATATACATATTATATATATATATATATATATATATATATATATATATATATATATATATATATATATATATATATATATATATATAAAATATTTATATATATAATATATATATATATATATATTAAATTCTTAAATATTTTTAATTATTTTAATATGGTTTTCTTTACAATAGGCTATGCTTGACTCCTCGGTCCTGGAGTTTATCTTGGCAATAATTTTAAGCAAACAAAAACAACAATAACAATATTCTGATATAATTTCTTTACATTTAAAATGAATATTATTCTAAGATAAACACCAATTAAATAATAATAAGCAATCATACAATAATATTAAAGTAAATTCAACATAGAAAATTATAATCTAAATATTAATACGCTAATGAATAGTGCGCATAGTTACGCCTAATGTTCGTGTTGTTAATGACAGTTCTGTATTCTGTAAAATACACCATTTCTTAGTTTTTAAGTAGTTTCTAGATTTTTGAATGCGAGGTTATATATTCCATGCAGTCTTTCGAGTAAGGTCAGCAAGCAAATTAGAGCTGATATATTATTATTTTAAAAGAATTGATGTTGTTCATTGTTTAAAATAGAAAATTTAAATAATCGTTTGTTTGTTGTTGGTGGTTTTTATTTTTCTAATTTTTATAGCCTGTTTTCATTTTTTAGAATAAGTTTATAACTAAAATTTCTTTTTTAGTAAACTGTTTCAGTTTTGTCGTTAGTCTTTTTAGAACATTTTAAGCAAGTATTGTTTTCTTTTCTGGGACAGTTAAGAGGAGCTGATGGCTTTTTTAGTAAGTTCAATTCATTTTCTTATTTATAGAGATATTAAGCTATTTATTATGTAAATAAATTTATTTTTAAAAAAAAGTGAACCAAATTTTAAATATTTAATTTTTACCACTGTTTTATATGGTTTTAACATTCTTTTATAGCCTTTTCAGCTCATTAGGCCGGGTGAATAAAAAAAAGCATTTGCTTTTATTCAACGCTTTTAGACTAATTGCTCACCTTTAAGTGAAAATATTTATCGATTTTGCTCAAATTTGTATTAACGTAAAGCGTAACAATTACTTCAAAAATGTCGAGTAAAAGCAATTGCCTTTTTTTTTTTTAAACCTCACTTATAAAAAGAATTAATAAAAAGTTTTAAATAAAACTAATAATTTTAACGCAAAGTTAAGACATACGCAAGGCAAAATATATTCCGGACATTTTTCGCTAAATATTTTCTGCATTAGAATAAATTTGGATTGGATGAATGCTTAAATAAATATATTTTAATATACGTTAATATAAAGTAAATCGACATATTTGTTTACCGTATTTTTATTGTTTTTTAATTATTATTTTAATTTCTGCTGGATTATTAAAAAAAAAGATGGCTTGAGTAATAAACTTTAATATTATAGGAGCAGTATTCCCGATTAGCCTTATCCAGAATTGCGGACATTTTTCAACTTATAGTTTTTCCGGATATGCAAAACAATTTCTTTTCATACAAGTTTACAAGTTATATATTAATAAGTTATATTAAGATACAAGTTAAGTATATTTTTTGTGAATATTTATTTTTTCACTCATTACTCTTAGCAAAAATAAAGAAAAGTTTAAAAAAATTTTAGAAACTACTCAGCTAAAAGCAAAATTAAGAGAAAGGAAAGGGAAAATATATTCCGGATGTTTTACTTAAACATTTTTTCGCAATTTTAAAATAAGACTTGGATGATTTATGCATATAATTTAAGTCAAATTTTATCAACACGTTTTTGTTGTGATTTTCGCATTAAATGTTCGAACGTTGCGGAATAAATGGTTATTGTATCTTTAATGAAGCTAACAGTTTAGTTTAACTACGAAGCCAAAAAAAATAAAAGTAAGCAGAACTAAAAAATTTATAATTCGTTAGAGAAAACGAATTAAATTATTATTAATAATTTATTTCCTTCAAACCCGTATTACGGGTTGCCTACTGCTAGTATATATAATTACAATCTGAGTGAAGCAAACAGAAGAAATGGCTGATCATCAAACCACTTCCTAAATTATAAAGTTTGCAAAAAAAAAAATTTACAAATTGGTATCGTAATATAAATATGTTCAATACAATACATTAAAACAAACAAACAAAAACAACAAGAAAGATGTATCAGAAGATAAAATTATTTTCCTTAAAAAAAAATGAAAGATTGTATTTTTATTGTTTAAAATATCGATAGATTTTTTTTTCTTCATGTTTTCATCAAGAACCGAGTTCCATAATCTGACTTTTTGAGTCAGATTTTTTGAGTGATGTTAGTGGAATGTAGTAATTACTTATTGAGTGCTTTATTTTATATTTATGATTGTTTAGAGAAAAATTTTATAAAAATTTTTAGGAATTATTTCATTTTAAAGTTTGTAATAAATAACACATTTTGGTAGGTATTTAGTTCGTATACGTTTAGAGCATTTATTTCTTTGAGTAACGGCTCGGCACTGTCGAAACTATCTGTTATAATTATACCAGTATACAAAGATAATAAAGAATTGTTGTTGAAAAGCTTGGGATCGGAAAACATAGTTGGTTTATTTAAGCCAATACATTTATTGGCTTATTATTTTACAAAAATGATGAGCAAACTACATAATAACTTTCAGTTATAAGAACAGCCGTAAACTAAAAAATTAACTAAATAAAGCTAACTAAAAGTAAATTTAGCTAACTTCAAAAGCAAATCAAGTAAAAATGTCAATTATAAATGTTGCCATCAAATGAAAAAAGGTATATAAGCAGCTACATATTTAAACCCTCGATTTTATACTTTTAAGTTTTTAACGAACAAAGCAAACAAATAAACTAATTGCTTGTATTGTGAAAAGCTCATTCCTTAGTTGTTCAATTTACCTATGAGTTGTAGCTCACACCAACAAGTCTTTGGTTATCTAGCCATAAGTTGTCATCTAGTTAATAAATTCCATTAAAAACTTATACAATCAAGTTTTTTCCGATTCCAATTTCGAAATTTTATGAATTTTAATTAATAATATAATCAGCGCCATGGGAAGAGGTCGGAAGACCGCCCCACCCCAAAACCTTTTGGCTTAATTAAAAAATTTATCTTTATTAGGTATTAATTAAATAAACAACAACGAAATAAAACTTAAAAGTATTGACCACTGAAATAAACTAAATTAAACTAAACTATACAAATGATGTATCTTTTATCTCAAACTTATTAAACTTTATCTTGTTTGTAAATGAGTCGAATCTTCCTCCTTCTCATTAGATATTTAAACTTCAAAGTATTGAAGTATTGAATAATGTAAAAATATAACTCACATGAAGTATAAAATTTAAAAAAAAGCAAACTTTATTTCATAAACCAAATAAAACAAGAAGTATCTCTCTAAAATTACCTTGAAATAAATAAAAATCTTGAAATAAATAAAGTATTACAACTGTGGACATCATAAGTGTTGTTTTAGACATTAGTTTATTGTGGGGGTTTAATGTAAACACTCTCGGAAAAAAGCTCTTAAATTTTTGCAATGTTGTATTAAGCAAAATCTAGGACTTAAAAAGGTTTATATTTTTTTACCAATTACACTAAATTGGAAAATTTTTTCAAAAAAACACAACATGCTTGCACAGTATTGTATTTAGAGCAACAACAACTGTGTCTTGCAAACCACTTCTATGTAAAATTAGAGCATTAAATGTGCACAAAACCGACATACACAAGGCTTAACTTTTTGGGTGACACCAATAATTTTAAAACGTTTTTTTCGTGAAGTTAGTCATAATATATCTCAACTTTTTTATTCCAAAGTTTAATTTAAATTTATTTTCTTACTCTAATTAATATCGAAAAACTCTTTTTCGCAAACATTGATATAAAAAGACTTTAGAAAATCAAAGCTATATTAAGACAACATTATGTAATTTTTGTAAATTAAGTAAAGTTTTTAGTTATTAAGGTGCTCCAAGAAGACCAAATGGTTGAGATCAGAGAGCACCACGCAAAAGCATTTAACAAGAAAGTTCACACTTCTTGCTTATCAATGTTGTTTATCAAATTAAATCAAATCAAAAGATTCTGAATAAAGTTGTAATATCAACAACTACTACAACAACACCAATTACAACAACTACAATAACAACTACAACAACAACAACAACAACAACAACATAACAACAATAACAACAGTAGGAATAGTTGTAATTATTATAATAAAAATGAAGTAATAGTAACAACAATAGTGATAAAGAGAATTCTAATAAAAATATTTCAGTTTAAAAAGATTAAAGAAATAAATTTAATAAAAGATATTTAAATTAGTATTGTAAATCAAAAGGAAAGATAAAAATATTAGATAAACAGAAGCTCAGCGTAAGGGCTATAAATAGTTAGTTGTAGAAAAGTATAAGATTTATAAACAACATTTTTCTAAAAAATAGTTAAAGAGAGTAGTTTTAAATTTTGAGGATGATCAAGAGATTTTAGTTGAAGTTGTTCTATGTTTATATGCTTTTATGTTGTATGGATTCATCGATATTTACGTTCAGATAACATAAAGATCCAACCAGATCGTAAATTATAATAACAATTTTTCCAATAATTAAAAAGGTTTATGATAATTGATAAATGTAGAAGGTAGATTGTTATGATATTTTTTCCAAACAATTAGGCAATTTGATAGTCAAATAAGTTCACAAAATTTAAGGATTTTAGATAAAAAATAAAACTGTACCATACCTGTTTGAATTAGCATGTTGGAAATAATTTGATTTTAGAGCTTTATTTTGGAGATAAGCTAGTCTTAAAAAAGCAACCTACTTAGATTGACCACAAACCTGACAAGTATATCTGAGATGAGAAGGAAAATTAATATGATATATGTTATATGATTAACATAATGACGGATTTTAGCTTACATGCCGTCAGATCTGCTTAATTTTAACGATACCGATTACCCGGATATTTAAAATCTATCCGAACGGATAATTTTTAAAGATCCGCGATGCTCTGTGATAGGACCGTAACGACTTCTTGGAGTACCTAAATAAAAAAATAAAAATAAAAAGATTTGCGGTCGGATAATGTAATTTAAATCCTAGAATATGTATTTTATTATGAATAAGTTTTACCAAGATAAACCTTCAAAATAGCAAGTTTTGTTTTGAAGCGTTTCAAAATTAATAAAAGTTGTGATTTCACAACAATTTGCATTCCATGCGGGAAGCAGATAAGCAGGGGATGTGATAAATCTGGTCAGAAGTCATTTTTTATAACCCCACTGCAAAATTACGCAAAAAAATTTCATTGTAAATTGTAGGAATATGGAAAGTTTAGCTGCACAAGGAAGTCTAAAATGTGTTGAATTCTGATCAAGTCTCTTTTGTAAAAGCTGCTAAAGGATTTAATGTTTTCTTTAATCACTCGATTATAGAAAAAATGTATTGACGTTTTAAATTATTGGAAAATAAAGAGAAGTTTAGACTGCTAAAAGAATTAGCACTTAAGTTTCTAGCAGATACACCACCTGCATCTGCTGCATTTTCGGAAGATTGTTTTATTATTTATGGGAAAAAGCGATCAAGGCTACCTCAACGTGGAGAAATGTGTACTTTTTCACGATGAGATAAAAGAAATATAAATGAGTAATAAACTGATGTATTTGTTGCGCATATATAATTTTAGTAGTATTTTAAGAGCAATAATATATAATATTACATTGTACGTGCAGTGTTTGCTGGGTATTGTTGTAACAATACCTAGCAAAAACTGCACGTAAAAAAAAACGTTCAATGTACGTTCAGCTTACGTTCTGAACGTCCTAAACCTTTATGGAACCAGAACATTTTGTTTGGTCAGCGTGGAACGTTCAAAAGACGTCTGTATTGCATTCGGAAGTGTAACTTTTTATTGTTGTTGCAAAGGTAAAATTTACCGGAAAATTTTACGAAAAGTTTTGAAAATATACCGCCCGGTAAATAATGAAATTTTTTTTTACTTAATTTTATTTTTCTATAAAAAAAACCTTTTTTTAAGGAAAAATTTGCCTTCTCCGGTTTAAAATTTACCGAAAAATTTAGAATCAAATTTTACCGGAAAAGTTACTACTTCTCATAATGAAAAACGAACGTGTGAACTAAAATTACAATCTCGTTTAATTACTATTTATACTAATTAATATTTTTGATCTATACTAATTAAATTAGTATAGGTCAAAAATATTTAGTTTTATGGTTTGCTTTCCGTGGGTATCATTTTGGTAGTTGTTAAATGTGTGCGCTATTTTTTATTTTATCTCGAAATAACATTGAAGTTTAAATATTAATAACGGATTCATAAACAGTTGTTAGATTGTAAGTTATTAATTTATTTATTATTACATTAATAGATTATTTCTTTGACTTTTTTAACAATTTGATTTACATTTAATTTTAGTATATATGAAATAATAAATTAGAATTAAAATATATATAATAATTTGGATTGCACTTGGATTGCTCTTGGATTAAATTTAATAGTTAATAAAAGGTTTATTTTAAAGTTAATAAAAGCAAATATTCGATTTTTCTCAAATGATCACATATTGTAAAGCTGATGGCGAGAAGTATATATACATGGAAGAAAAGATTAAGAAAAAAGACAATTAGAAGATATAAATATAAAAAAGCACTATTTGAAGAATGTAGCATAATTAGAATCTATTAAAGATTTCGGATAAGAAAAAGTTAATGAAAGAAAGATAAACTGAAGAACATCAAAACATTTTTTTTAAAAAGCAATATTGTAATTGTTTATTTGAGATTTAAAACTGTTAACATCGAAACATAACTTTTTTTAGTATTTTTAGTACATTTTTAACTTGTCAAAAAACATTTCTCAGGTAAGCCTACGTGAAATAGTAAAATCTTATTTAAAATAATAAAGCTTTAAAAAAACTTAAAATAGTAAAACATCTACTTATTTTAATTCTAATAGCAGTTAATAATAGTAGGTGTAAACGTTGTAATTTTATAGTTGTAATTGTTTATATTTAATTTGTTAATATTTAAATTAAAGATTTAAATTTTTAAAATGGCTTTTTTCTTCGAGGTAGCCGTTTTGGCACTTGTCGAAAAAACGTATTTGGCGCAGTTTTACCATTCTGTAAAATACTCAGTATATTTGCCGATAATTTTCGTAACGAAAGCTATCGTTGTTTACCGAGTTTGGGGTGTGCTGTTTTAAAGTCCGCCCAATATCGTTATTTAAAAATACTATTAGTAATCAATACTTTTTACAAATTTATTGTTATTGCCTCGATTATTAAAAAAATTAAATTTTTAGTACATTTCATTTTTTTCATAAGGATTTTTCATAGTAGAATATGCATTAAGTATGAAATCTATATTGTCATTGTATATGACAATGAAAATATAAATTGTATATACGAAGACGAAAAGTGTTATACATTTTTTATTGTTATGTTATGTTATTACAAGACAATATATTGTCGTAGTTATTCTTTGACAAAAGATATTTAGCTTAACAATAAGAAAAGAAATTCAAAAAGAATAACATCTAGTCAAATTCTCTATTTAAAATGTATAATTTTTCGACTGCTGGGTTGATTGTTGTAATATTTAATTAATCTTTCTTTTTTATTTTTGGCGGTATTATTTATTATGTTTATACTTTAAAAAAAAATTGCTGTCCTAACACAAACCTGTAGTTAATGTATCAGTACTCTGGTGCATGTACTCTGGTGCACTCTACCTATATAATATATATATATATATATATATATATATATATATATATATATATATAAATATATATATATATATACATATATATATATATATATATATATATATATATATATATATATATATATATATATATATATATATATATATATATATATATATATATATATATATATATATATATATATATATATATATATATATATATATATATATATATATAAATATATAACACAGATCAAACTAAAATTAAAATCTCGTTTTATTAATGTCGGTCAAAAATATTTAGTTTTATGGTTAACTTTTCGTAGATATTTCGTTTAATAGTTGTTGAATGCGTACGCTAATTTTTGTTTAACTTTGAAATAACATTAAAATCTATTAAATACACGACCGTTTCACTCAGTGTAGAGGCGAGCTTGACGTCACAAAAAATTTGGAGTTTGTTTAAAAAAAATTTCCGCATAAAAGGTATAAAAGTTCACTAACTTTAAATTAATACCATTATTGTCCTAAAAACGCTTTCATCTTTTTAATTTCTTTTTGTGTGCCATTTTTACTGAAAGCCTGTCTTGGGCTAACTAAGGTTCTAGAACATAGCTACAGGCCTAACAGTTGAAATTTGGAACACTTATCAATAAGTGTCTATTTTATTATATTCCTAAGTTACTGATGTGTTTTTAATTTAAAAACTTATTTTTTTTTTTGCATTTATATATTTAGTTTTATTATTGATAGCTGTAAAATATAACATTTTTGATCAATAACGTAAGTTATTGAAATTTTAACCTGTTATGCATATAAAAATAAAAATTATTTTTTTAATAATTTATTAACTATTTTATTATTATTAATAAAAAATTGTTAAGAATAATTAAAGGTTTCATAAAGAATTGTTAAATTGTAAGTAATTAATTTAATTATTATTACATTATTAGATTATTTCTTATATTTTTTTAACAATTTGATTTATTTTTAATTTTAGTATATATGAAATAATAAACTTTAAAAAAACTTAGATTGTATTTTTTTATGTAGATATTTGTATCAAAACTGTATATATAGCATTTGATAAAACTATAAATACAGTCTAAATAAACTAAAAACGAAATTTTTTTGCCCAAAATTTGTAAAAAGCTTAAATAAACAATATTACAAAATAATAATTACTTTTAACCAACAATATTGTTGAATAAAAATACTTTAAGTAATCTATACTTTTTACAAATTTTACTTTTATTGCCACATTTATTACGAAAATTAATTTTTTTTACATTTCATTTCTTTCAAAAGGATTTTTCATAGTAAAATATACATTATATATACAATCTGATCAACCCTCGGAATTAGGATCGGCATTCGGCAATGCCGAACCAACTGCCGACCTGAAAATATTTGAGATCGGCAAAAAATTGCCGACCTCGTTTCTATGTTTTATGGTAAGACCTTTGTATCAAATAATTTTTGCCGACCTGATGCCGACCTCAAAAAGATTGAAGTTGGCAAATTATTGCCGACCTCATTTTTCCTAATTCCGAGGGTTGCAATTTATATTAATAAGAAAAAAAGCATTCTAAAAAAATAACATCTAGTCAAATTCTTCGTTTAAAGTGTGTAATTTTTCATTTGTTTAGTTGATTGTTGCTATATTTAAAGACTCTTTTTTTTTTTGGTGGTGGTATTTTTTTTTTGTCATATGTTAATACTTTTTTAAAAAATTATGCTACCCCAACCATAACCTGTAGTTGAGTATCAATACTCTTGTGCAAGTTCTACCTATATAATATATATATATATATATATATATATATATATATATATATATATATATATATATATATATATATATACATATATATATATAAATATATATATATATATATATATATATATATATATATATATATATATACATATATATATATATATATATATATATATATATATATATATATATCTATATATATATATATATATATATATATATATATATATATATATATATATATATATATATATATATATATATATTTAACTAAACAATGGAAAACTTTATTGTCCAGTTTACCTTTTTTAGCACATTTCGAAACCTTATCAAATATTACATGCATTGTCAGGAATAGAGTGCAATAGCCTGTTACTACTGTCAAAGCCTCTCTCTCTTTCTCTCTCTCTCTCTCTCTCTCTCTCTCTCTCTCTCTCTCTCTCTCTATATATATATATATATATATATATATATATATATATATATTTATATATATATATTTGTTTATAAATAAATAAATATATATAAATATAATTATAGATAAATATATACATATATGTATATAAATATATAAATATATATATATATATATATAAATATATATATATATATATATATACATATATATAAATATACATGTATTTTTACTATATGTTGTCAATTCCACAAAAAACTTGTTTTTCGGTATTAAGTTCACCCTCTTTTTGCTAGACTCAAAACCTTTTAGCTTATTTGCTTAACAAAGTTTGTAAATATATATATATATATATATTTATATATATATATATATATATATATATATATTTATATATATACATATATATATATATATATACATATATATATATATATATATATATATATATATATATATATATATATATAAAATTTGTTAGTGTATTACACAAATAAAGTGTTCAAGTGTTCAATGTTCTTAAAGAACAGAGCAATAATAAATTAGTAAAAGCACTTATCTAGTTTTCTTCACCTGCATGTTTCTCCATCAGTAGATTCATCAGTATGAGTAGAAGAGGAAGAATGGCCAGAATAAATGTTTAGACATTCTTCGTGTTGAACCTACTGATGGAGAACATGTTGTTGAAGAAAACCAGATAAGTACAGATTTTTACTAATTTATATATATATATATATATATATATATATATATATATATATATTTATATATATATATATATATATATATATATATATATATATATATATATATATATTTATATATATATATATGCATATTTATTTTCTGCAAAGTTATAAGTGCATGTTTGCAAAGTTATAAGTGCACACTTGCAAAGTTATAAGTGCATATATATTTTTTTGGAAATTATTTTTTTTAGCTTCAAAAAATAAAAAATATTGCGCAAAATATTAAATTAAATTACAGCATAGCAATCAATAAGTAAATTACAGCATAGCAATCAATAAGCGTTTTTTTAAAAAAAACAGTGATTAATTAGTGAAAATTCTTTACATTTTTACTTAATTTAGCATATTGTTATATATCAACAACTTTTCTAGATTAGATACTTTCCATAAGTTTAAAAAAACTGCATACAATATTTAATCATAATTTTTTTAAACAGACATGCAAGAATATACATCATTAAAAAAAATAATAAAATCATTTCAAATATTTTAATTAGATAAATTCTTCTTTCCTTATTTCCTTTTCCTACCATCTTCTCATACTTATATAAAAGGCATTGCACTGTTGACTATAATTTTTATCAGGTGATAAAATATATTTTAGAGTTTCTTCAACAGTCATATCGGGATTAGCATTTCTTGTGGATTTGAAATTGGATTTTAACATTGAAAAGAACTCCTCAGTTGGATTCAATTCAGGGGTGTATGGTTCTTAGCTATCTCTTTTCGTTTTAGGCCACAAATCTCTAACGAAACACAATTTTCTCCTATTTTTCTAGATTTTGAAGTGATGGGGAAAAGAAAGGATTTACGTCCTTTCTTTTCCCCATCACTTCAAAATTGGTCAAAAATGTCAAATATTTGCTTAAAAATTTATTATTTATTTGTTAAGAACTGAAACCTAATATTTGTAGAGTCTAAGTACATACCAAGTACACCATACACCACAGAGAGTAAAAAGAAAGTGACGCAAACTCAAAAAAATATATTTCAGAATTTACGGGTATATTTTAGCAATAGTGCACTATTACGACCCTAAAATGAAAAAAACAGATCAAAATAGATTTCATTTAAAAATAAAATTGTTCCTTTACTTTACATATGTATATAATTATAACAAAATGTATAATCAACCACTGAACAACTTTTTGAATGGCTTAATTAATGGAATTTGGTGAAAATTCCAAAAAATTCAGTATTATCTCTCAGAGTTCAAAAATTATGACTATAAAATTTGCAGCCCCCTCAAATTGAGGGGGTCTAAACTTTATACGGTCATAATTTTTGAATGCTAAAATATTTTAATATGAAATTTAAATTTATCGATAAATATTAGTCTAGTTGAAAATAATACAAAAATCATTTCATCAACTTGTTGCTCTCACGTTTAGGGCAGGTGGGGCTAAATTTTTTGGGATTTTTTGTTCAAAAGCTCCAATCATCGCAATTTTTTGAAAAGCCTTCTCATTTGTCATGGACATGCATATACTTAAGATTGGATCTATATATATATAGAATATATATATTTCTATATATACTTATCTCGTAGTTAAAAGAGACTTTTATAATAAAAAAGTCTCTTTTGACAACAATTTTATGACTTCAACAATTAAGCTTCATTTTATTGTTGTTGAAAAGTCAAAGCAATTATTTTAATAAAATAATTAAACTTTATCCTTTTTTTAAAAACCGCAAAAATAATGATAAGAATGTTTTTTAATTAATTGTGTTTTTGTTTTATTAAAACACATTTTTAAAACATGTATGGAGTGTTACTACATCGACTATCTTATAGCCTGCTGCTACAAGGGAGTACTACAAATGCTGTTCCTCCTGGTAACTGATCTAGAGCAAACGCAAGACATTTATCTTTAGATGTTAGGTTAATGCTATTAATGCGGACACTATCTTGTGTTGTAGCATCAAACCCAAAAGTAGGATTATTATTATGTAAAGCCCACTCTGCTGCTTGCAAATCGGAAATACTGCCAAGCTCATGAGCTCTTTGCTCAACAGTACTCCGATGATCATGAGATATGAAATGTTACCTGTTGGTATATTAAACAACAACATAATTAATAATAATTATTATTATTTGTAATGAATATGTTTTTTCATCTTCTGGCATAATTACATTTCTTTCCTCCTTAATCTGGAGCAAATCATTCTCCAAACTAGCAATTACCCTGTTACTTGCAAAAAACAGCAGCATTATGCTTAGTTTCGAGTTGCCTTAACTTATGCTTTTCATTTAATTTCAAAGTTTTTTTTTCAGCTCTAAAGTAACCAATCTATATCATAATATCAAAACTATAATTTCATTTTTTGTGTGTGTTTCTTCAGATCTGTTATTTCTGCCCTTAAAGCTTTAATTATATTTTCTTTTTATGTTTAACATTTTGTCTTAGAACACGTAACTGATTTGGCATGCTGTTTAATTCAGCTTTTAATAGTGCTATCTTGTTCCAATATTCTTTGTAAGAGTTAGCAAACCGAGAAAACAAGATAACCTACCTTTTCGTTCTTTTTCTACAGGGCCTAATTTCTCTCAAAATATATGTTTAATTACGTCTCATTTCCTATAACCTGCAGATGTTGATGTTCAACTAGTTAAAGGAGATAAAACATTCATATTGGTATATGAAACATCTGAGAAGCCTGATGATAATAAAATATTAGGCAAACTTGAAATATGGCTTAAAAAACGTTTATTTAAAAACTCAAAAAAACGCTTACTGTCCTCAGCCCTGTTATGATTTCTCGACCAATTCAATGATTTATTTATGAGACTCCTAACCTGATTTTTACATGTTAAGATGTTTTGAGAAATGAATCACTTTATTTTGTAAATAATAAAATAATATGTCCATTTCTACAAACTGTATTACACTCTGTATTAGCGTCATTACCTATTTGCGACAATTCAAAATTAGCAGTTAAATACTTTTTGCATTCACCATAAAACACAAACTTTATTTTTGGCCCCTTGATAGCTTAAAAAAAAAAGTTTAATTTTTATAAACAAAAAATAATATAATTAAATTATGGTGAATATAATGATATTAAAATTGTTAAGTATATTACAGCTATTTAGTACAATTAAATAATCTATATCCAACATCATTATTGCTATTACTTGTTCATTGAACCCCTCACTGCGAGTGTATCGCATTATTGAAGCTTAAAAAGTTATCAAAGTTGAGTATAATGTTAAGGTGTCTGAGTATGCTTTTTTTTCAATGAAATTTGGCATGTAGTAAGAAAAAAGGTTTTTAAAGGTGAGAGAACATATTAGAAAAATAAACCAGCATTCCTTTGATATATACTTGATGTCCAAACAACAACAAATTTTTACCTATTTTGAGTATAGTATTAAGGTGTCTGAGTATGCTTTTTTTTTCAATGAAATTTGGCATGTAGTAAAAAAAAAAGATTTTTAAAGGTAAGAATATATATTAGAAAAATGAACTAGCATTCTTTCGATATATACTTGATGTCCAAAAATCAAGCAAGTTTTTAACAACAATCAAACTCATAATAAATAAAATTTTACATAAAAAAATCCATGCAAAATTAACGTTCCATAATTCTAGCATTCAAAAAATATCTATGTTTATACATATTTCTAAAAAACAACAGAGCAAAACAAGTTCATACCATGCAACTTTTCAACAAACTTGAAAAAGTGTATTGCAGAGTTTGGACGAAAAAACGGTTTCGTAAAATCCGCATTTACGCGTACCTATTATATAATAAATATAAATATAATGTAAAATACAATATGTATAGATATATATTTATATCATTTTTATATCATAGATATATATTTATATAAATGTGTAAATCTGCAGTAAAGCGGAACTAAAATAATTTATTTTTTCGCTTGTTGTAAGCCTTGCTCAAAGAGGGGACTTTTTAATATAAGCATAAGGAATATTTTAATATATTTTTTATTTTTTTACTATTTAATAGACTGCATGCCCCAACCAAACCCTCAGTCTATGTTGTGGCACTTCCTTGTAGGAGCAGGCTATAAAATAGTTGGTGTAGTAGCACTCCTTTGTAGTTGTAAGACAAATTTATGGCATAATCAACAGTGAGTTAATTAATAGACAAATGTTTTGTGGTAATTAAGTGGATCACATCTTAATATCTTGTTTTAAATTTAACAGTTGCAGTTCAAAAACATGAAAAAAGGAGCAAGTAAAACAGATTTCGAGAGGTCTATATAGCAATAAGTAATGCAAGCTCCTCATAGAAATGGTGGTCGTGCAAAAGGTGCCTTAAAAGTGTAAGCTAAAAGCACTTGATGGTTTTTTTAGTTGTCTAAACTTTTCGTTGATATTTTATAAATTTTTTTCTTGAAATATAATGTTTTTATTATTACATTGTTTTATCGTACTAGTCAGCACTACAGAGTATTGGATTTTATAATTACATATTTTTTTCAAATACAAATACAAACAAGGCTTCTAAAAGAAGATTAAATGATCTTATCGTCAGAATTTATATTCGTTTTTACAGTTTATTTCATATTTTATTCCTTCATTTACTTCACTTATTTTTATTTATTTTGGTTACAATTTAATACTTATTTTACAAGCTTGACCTGACATTCATTTTGCATGACTGGGTTTAAATCATATATAGATTAAAAATTGCCTTTTATTTGTAACAATAAGTTTAGAATCATAATTTTCTTATCATTATTATTATCATTTGTTCAGTTTTTTAAAATATTTTTACATACATTAAAGCGGCGTGATTGAGTTAATTGTTAGAGTTAGACTGAATAATGATGTTTGCTTAACAATGTAATCAAGAAAGAAAAATGCTATAAATAATGTAAAAAGGTAAAATTATGATAACACAGTATTGTGAGTGAGTTATTTTTTTAATATATAGATAAGTTATAATATATAAATATATTGGTACTTTTTAATTTAAGTTTATTGTTTTAATATCTATTTATTATAAGAAATTAGGTGCAAAACTGTCTAAATGACTTTTAAATCAACTGGCACATCGTCAGAAGAAAATGATTGCAGTAAAATTGGAGGTAGAGTAGTATCAAGCGTTATCGCATGAAGACATTAAATACAGGGTGTCTGCCAGATCAGGAAAAACAGGGAAAAGTCAGGGAATTCAGATATCAGCAAAAAATCAAGGGAAATTAGGTTAAGTTTTAGAAAAATCATGGAGAAATCAGGGAAAATTGCTCTTCATCAAACTTACATAACTTAAATAAGTTGTATATGGTACACGTATATAAAAGTTGATTTGGCAGATAGCTTTATGAACCTCTCATTTAATGATCATTTATTGTGGGTTGTATTGTTGTTTATTTTTTTGCAGTTGAAGAGCATTTTTCTAAACGAATGTAGGTCAATTTATAGGAGGTTGACTTTAGATAACTTTAAATTAAATCAGGGAAAACGGGTAGAAGATCAGGAAAAAGTCAGGGAAATTTACCTTATAATATTAGCAGGCACCCTAAAAAAATTATGATGATCTTCCCTTATACTTTTGCTTTGTTCCTTTGCAAGTTAAGCGTGTATAATGTGTTGAAATCTTTTTTTGAAATA
This sequence comes from Hydra vulgaris, assembly GCF_038396675.1. Classification (NCBI taxonomy): domain Eukaryota; kingdom Metazoa; phylum Cnidaria; class Hydrozoa; order Anthoathecata; family Hydridae; genus Hydra; species Hydra vulgaris. The sequence goes on along the minus strand of NC_088926.1, from coordinate 16,636,034 downwards.
CAGACTATTTATAGTTACATTTGTGTAGATCACAATGTGTTTATAGTTTTAAGATAAGATTTTTCTTTTATCTTTTATATGGTAGCCCAAGAAACTTAATATATTTTTATAATTTTTATATGTAGTATTTTATTTTTAAAATCATCAAATGCATATATATACACGTGATGAGTTTTTTGTTGTTGTTTTCTTATATTTTTTATACTTCTGCTTTTTTTTTTTTTTTTTGTATTCCTTATAATATGTAAAATATGTATTACTTAATTAATGTAGAAGAGATAAATCTATTACTTTCATATTTAATCTTATTTTATAATATTATTATACAAACTTTTATAGTTTATTTTACAATTGATGATATATGAATCTTGCTTTTTTGTTTACGGAGCGCCCGATCGACTCCCGACAACGTCAAAAAATCCGCCTACGTCACGATCTTTAAAAAATAGTTTTAAAACATCTTAAATAAAAAAACTATGTTATTATTTAATGAAGCGTAACAAAGAATGTATAAGGAGAAAAAATTTTTCATTTCTAATTTTTTTTTTAACGGAATCAAAAAATAAACCATTACATCAATTTGAAACTACAACTAAAGTGGCGGTTGTAAAACCTTATAAGTTGGACAAACCTATCGATTACGGTAGTACTCACGATACACATGGAAATCATATTCAAAATTTTGAAGTGCGTTAATCGAAAAAAAATTGCTACAATCATAGCACTATTATCAGTTTTTATTATCATAGTACTTGGAGGTTATCTATTTGGAGCGTTAATAGGCGTCAAAAAAAAAAAGAAGTATAATCTTTAATAACAAATTTACAAAAAAAAAAATATTAATTTACAAAATTCTTTTTCTTAAGATATTATCGTCCTTATTTAAATGTTGACGAAAGTTTGAATATCCTAATTTTATGTCTTCAAACGTCATAGAGGGATCTAGTTGTTTTCCCAATTCGCTAAAATGATTATAAATGACTGCTTCTTCTACAAATGTCCTTTGATATATTTTCGCGTGTTCAATTACAAATAACGCTTCTTCGGGTGCAAGCTCAAACTTTTTAGAACAAAGACAATTTCCAGACATTTATATTAGTTATCTGCTTTTTAAAAATAAATCTATTATAAAAATACAACTTGTGTTTCATTAATATTAATATTATATTATTATTATTATTATTATTATTATTATTATTATTATTATTATTATTGTTATTATTGTTGTTATTATTATTATTATTATTATTATTATTATTATTATTATATTATTATTCGAATATACAAATATTAAAAAATTTTATAATATTAAAAAATACATTCTATATAACAAAAGTGCAAAGTTAGTTTTTTTAAATTAATATACACGCTTGACATCGAGCACATCGATTTAGGCAAAAATATCTTTCATTTATTTATTTATTATTTTTTTTCTCTCTGTTTTTCGCCGTATAAAAATATAAATACAACCAATATTTCCAATATGCAGATGGCCGGGGCAAGGAGAAGAAACAATTTGTCTTATCGCCAAGCCCCAAGATTGGTTCCGTAAAAAATAAATAATTTTGTATAGAGTATATAAATGTTACCAATATATACAAATAAGACTTTTTTTTAAAAAGATAAAACAAAATCAAAAAGTTACAGGGTCATAAAGAATTTTTTTTTAAATTAATTAACATTAAACACTAAATTTATTATTAAAACACAGAATTAAAAAGAAATTGAACATTTACAATTAATATATATATATATATATATATATATATATATATATATATATATATATATATATATATATATATATATATATATATATATATATATATATACATATATGTATATATATATATATATATATATATATATATATATATATATATATATATATATATATATATATATATATATATATATATAGCTTATATATATATATATATATATATATATATATATATATATATATATATATATATATATATATATATATATAAGCATACTTCAACCAAAACCATAAAAGGGTTGACAAAGATAAACTTTAAACTAAATCGAAAAAACTTATCTGTGTCACCCGAAGTGAAGCACTCCAGCACTAACTAGGAGCATTTGCTTCAATTTTACTTTAAATTCGTCAATTGTTTCAAGAGTTTTGAGTCTATTAGATAGGATTTTATTCCATACTTTTGGTCCTCAAATAGATAATGAAAGCTCAGTTGCGGCATAAAAGTATTTGGGCTGAATATAGGTGTTGTTTGAGTATTATGTTTGTTTTTTCAATGTTTTTGTTCATTTGTTGGAAATAGTGATACATGTCTATGAAGAAAGAGTAAAGAAATAAAATATTTTTTTCTAATAAAAATAAAAGAGTAAAAAAATAAATATACTTCTCAATATGTTTCTTTGTTTTCTTTGTTTTCTTAATTTTGTATATCCATATATTTTATATTTTTTATTATTTAGCTATAAATATGAAAACATATCATTAAAATGTATAAAATTTTAATATATTACAAAATTAAATTGTTTAATAGATCATTCTATATAATTCATAATTAATATATGAAAACATTTAGTTAAATGAAAATTTATTTAAAAATAAAGAATTCTAAATAAAAGACGGTATAATTTGTATAATAATTGTTTTTGAATGTAAAAAAAGAGTAAATCTTTTAGTGAACAGTAATAATTAAAAGATTTTATAATCATATTACGATCTAATACGCAAATACACGAATCGTCCAATATACTCAAATATTGATTTAAAGATTTACCATTGATCTTCCAATGTCTCATTTCTGCGTTGAATAATTTCATGGTTTCTTATTTCAAGTAAAGAAATTCTTTTTTTATTCTTTTTTTAGCTAATTTTCTTTTAATTAAATCTTGTAATTTTAATGGTTGCTTAAGTTTTCCTTGAAAAAAATTATCTTTTGATAAGTTTTCTGTATAATCTCCTTCATAAATTTCTTCTTGATCTTGAAACCAAATTTTAGTTTTGAGTTTAAAATGTTTTTATTGTATTGTAAAACTCATTTTCTATAAATAGAGAAGAATATCATTAACATGAAAAAAATTTTGATGTATTACAAACTATATTGATTTACAGACCAATCGGTATAGTTTATTAACAAGTTATAAAAATCATCAAGCTGTGCGTCGTTAATATAATGACTATAATAATGACATTTTAACATTCTAAATAAATAAAATAAGATCCGTCGTCGTAAAATTGTGAATCTTCATCAAAAAAATATGAATCTATATCAAAAAAATCTATATCAAAATGTCTTCATCAAAATAATCACGATATAATATATTTCCGAGTTTTTCTTTTAATGATTGTATTTATGACAAAAATTCTCGATATGATAAATTTCTTTTGCACAAGTTTTTTAATGTCAATATTTTTTCTTCTTTCTGTTTTCTTTCTGTTTGCTCACAAAACCATATTGTGTTTTTAATACTAAAATCGTATTCATCAAAGGCTTTTCCTTTTGAAATTTTCTTTGGTGTATAATATAATTGTTAATCTTCTCCAGACAATGTATACATTTTTTTTATTAATTACCTAAAAAAAATTTTATAAACATCCTTTCTTCCGATCACATTACATGTTTCTAAAATATAATTAAATTGCTTTCTGGATTATCGTATACTTTTCCATCATCATCATTGTATGTGTTTTAATTTAACTCTATAAAGTCGATGGTGGTTATTCATTTTTCTTTAACACTAAGAGGTAAATCCATGAGATATTTAATGTTTTTAAGGTTGTCTTGTGTAAATTCCTGTGCCATCTCTCTTAAACAACTAGTTGGGTTCATTTATTTTAGTTAAAATAAAATAAATAGTTTTTATTATCTAAAATCAGTAAAAAAAAAAAAAAAAACAAGTAAAAAAAGTATTATAATAAAAAAGTAATATAAAAAATACAAGTGTTATGAATTACACTTTTTATTCAATAGAAACAGTTATATATAATATATTGTTTGTTATAAAGTTTTTCAGTTCTTGATGATGAATAAAACATTCAAAACCAACGGGCACGCCATATAGTTCTTTAGGTTTAACAAAACTTCTGGTACCATAAGTAGAATATTTGGTTTTTGGTCATAAGTAGAAAATTTGGTTTTCTAACGAATTAGTATAAGAATAATATTTTTCGTTATTTTTTAAACTGCAAATAAATTTTTTAGTAAATGGCCATTTTAAATAAAATAGATCGACATGTTATTTTCTTTTTTGTCATAACCATAAATTTTAATACGATATAGATAGCCTTTGGTATCATAAATTAGACTAGCATAATAAGGTTTGTTGGATAAGAGTCGCAGATCCATTTGATCTAATTTTATAATTTGGAGATCTTTAAACGAATACTGTGTTTCACGCTTTCTTTCGTTGTTAATCACAGTTTTTTCATAAGTTACTTTTTTCAACTCAAATAATTCATTGTTATTTTCTTCTATTACTTGATGTAATTTTATTTCATTATTAACTTTTTTTAATTCGTTGTTGTTATCTTCTAGTTGTTTAGCCAAGATATTTATTTTTTCGTTCATATTTTTCATCATAATTGTTAGTGGATAGATCAAATAATTCAAAAATTTCTTTTGTTCTTCATAAATTTTCTATTAATCTATTATTAATTTGTTTGCATTATCGATGCATATTAAAACTTGTACATCTTCATTTTGCTTTAAAAACTCGATGATGTCCATTATCTCTTTATTATACAAACGAGTGCGAGCCATATTGTTTTATTATTTTCTAAAAAATACAATAATTATTTAAAAAATGTAAAAATAAAAAAAATAAAAAAATGATTAGTAATAAAAAAAAATTGTCTATTTCATTTTCCATATTATCGTTGTTTATTTCATTATTGTAAATATTATATTCTTTAAGAGTTATATCTTCGATTTCATTATCTTCATTTTCATTATCGTCTTCTTCTAAAATGTCTCCAAAACCTGGATACATATCTTCATAATTTCATCATCATTGTGCATCATTTTTAAAAAAAATATAATCCATTTAATTACCAAAGCCGAAATTTTCACATAAATTCCCAAAATAGATATCCTCATAGTTTATTTATAACATTATTATTTATCATCATTGTTTTTTTTTTGTTTTTTTTGTTTTTTTTTGTTTTTTTTTCTCTGTTTTAATATAATATAAGATATTACAACTTCGTAATATAAAATTTCAATAAATAAAATAAGTAAAACAGATAGGGGCTCAAAGAAGATGTGGATGATAGTACGTTATCACAATCTTTTCATAGAGCCCCTATAACAAGATTTCAAAAAAATATCGTAATATGTTACAATATGCGTAATAAAATTTCAATAAAATATCGTAATAAAACGCGTAATTCGCTAATAAATTTGATAAGCAACCAACAAAAGTAGAAATAAAACAAAAACAGATTTATGAGAAATTATTTAAAGTATCATTAACCAAAAACGTTACTTATATTTTAAAAATTTCTTTTTTTGTTAAAAACTTGAATGAACTTAACGAATTTACCGTACCTTTGAGTCCTTTATAAAAAGTATTCCATACTTTTGGACCTCGATATAGAATTCGATATAGAGTAGTTTTTCTAAAAAAAAAAGAAAAAAATTGTTAAATAAATCATAAAAAAGTTATTCAAAACTTATAGAACAATCTAGTATAGTTAATTCATCGATGTTATTATTAACATTATTTATGTATTCTTTTATATTAATATAGTTTATATTGTTGTATCTCTTTTTTAATTCTTCTAAATAATCTTCAAACTTCGTTTCTTCGAATTCTATTTCTTCTAATTGTACTAAATTTATCATTTCTTTTAATTGTTCTAAATTCATATTTTCTTCTGTTTGTTTCGAAAATGAAAACAAGTCGTGTAAACCTATTGAAAATTCATTTATAAATTCTTCATAGCTATTTAAAAACTATACAAGAAAAAAATTTTCTATAATAAATGTTATATAAAATATTATAAAAAGTAATCTTACCAACCACAGCTTTTGACAAATTGCTTCATTTTTTTTTGTTTAATATATTTGTTAGCTAAAAAAATTACAAATATAAAATTACAAATATAATAAACTATTGTAAAATAATGTTTCTTAAATTTCCATAGTCTCTGTCATATCATTTTTAAGACGCTTACTTTTTCCTTTTGTTGAGACATCTAACGACCAACACCAAAATGCATCGTATAAAGACTTTATCGCATCACTTTCTGAATACTTCTTTTGAAATATTAATGTTAAAACCTTATACATTTTTTTATTTACATTTTTATGTTCTTGTTTAATTGTTTCAATTTCGTATTTTTGAAAATCCAGATGTTTTGCCAATGTTCTTCAGCGACATTAAAAATATTCTGTTATTTTTTTTGTTTTGTTTGTAAAATATTCATTATGCTAAAAAAAATTTATATCCAATAATGTTTTACAAAATAAATTTCTACTAATAATTTCGTGTTATAAATAATATTAAAAAGTTCCTTATTATTTTCATAATCTTGCCAACGTGATAAAATATAAAAATTATTTTAGTGCACTCTTTTTTGAAAGATTTTGCAACAAATACAACGCTAAATTTTTTTTGATTATGTCACACTGTCTAACATATTTAAAATCAATAGCTTTGATATCTTCAAACTTAAAATTAAAAAAAAATGGCCAATTGTGGCCAATGGTTTTCAAGTTGTATTGCCATATTGTTTATTAATTGTTTTATGTTCATTTTTAACAATATACAGTAGCGTATGTGGAGTGTGTGAGAACGAGTATGTGAGAACGCCTGAGCGCACGAGTGTGTGGGTAAGCAGGCTAAGGAAATCAGGCAGAACTAAGTAAGTGAAGCAAGGGTTAAGTAAGGTTAAGTAAGGTTAATTTAGTAAGATAAAAAAACGGCAGTAAAAAAAAGAAACACTATAAAAATAAGATAAGTAAGTAGGCCTACTAAGAGAAAATAAAGACAGAATAAGTAAGCTAGTGTCAAGGTGACGCAATGTTTTTTATCTTGTAAAAAAAGATATAAAAAAAAGACAAGTCAAAAAAAATATAAGTTAAAAAAAAGTCTTTTTTTATTATGCGTTAAACAGACGACATTGATTTTACAGTAGTTTAACGAAATTTGTTTCCAAAACCTGTAATAAAAGATCCTTTTTTTGATTATTTTGATAGGAGTTCTTTTGATGAAAACGGTTTAACAGACCGTATTATTAGTGGAATAAGAACTGTAAGACGCAGTGATATAAAAAATAAAATAAAAAATAAAGCATCAAGTTTGTAGAAAAGGACGGTATGTTATCGAAAAACAAAAAGCAAGTATATAAACAATAAGCAAAATCAACATTTAGGACGAGTGGGTAAACTAATATTTTGTTTTGTTTGGACTGCTGCCGATCATAAAAAACAAAGAAATCAAGTTTTTAAAATATGAGAAAAAGACATTTTCGAAAACATGATAAAAGATATGTTTTAATACATAGAAGGCAAAAAGCTCATCCGAGAACTTATAACGCTTTAATCGGCAAAGAAAGAAAACGTTTGCTTAGAAAACGTGTTAAAGGTTTCCTTGGTAACATATTAGGAGGTAAACCAATACTTGGTGACGTTTTTAAAACTGTATTTTAATAGGATTAAAAAACAAGTATAAAAAAGGCAAAGTATGATAACATTTATTTCAAAAAATGAATTCACTACGGACATGTAACCAGACTCATAGAAGAATGCATGCAAAGAAATATTGTAAAAGATGTTTTACAAAAACGTTTTTTCAACATGTTAAGAACAATTTGAATGTTTATGTTATGTTGATACGAGATATGAAAAAGTATAATAAAAAACACTCTAAAAAACTTACGAACAGATACAAGCGATCGTGGGGAATATATTTTAAACTAAGAATATAAAGATGGCACTGCGGAAATCATAAGTGGAAATAAATACAGTAGGCATACAAAAATTGATACTAGATTACGATGTTATTAATAAATTATATACGTTAACTCATGTAAATAATGAAATATTTCATGTTGGTAAACAAATAACAAAAATGTGTTATTAATAAAAATATTTAATGCTATTTTTTCTGTTGTTTTTTTAAAAAAAAACTATAAATTTTAGTTTGTTTTATAAAAAAAATAAAAAATAAAAATGGATTTTAAAACTTATTTAAAAGAATTTCATAATTCAATTATTAATATAGAGATTTCTACGTTTACGGCCAACAATAGTTTAAAAACAGTAAAGAGCAATTTTAAATTATTTTTTCATTTGGACGGTGGTAAACAAATTAAAGTAACTCGTTCTAATGATAAAGCTCATATTGAATTTAATTTATGATAAAAATAAACATGAATTTGAAATGATATACGAGGATTTTGTTATGTGATTAAAGATTCTTATGATATATGGTTACTCGAAGAAGAAAGTCTCTCATAAAAAAACGGATTTTGAAACATATGTAGAAGAGTTTTATTCATTTCCACGTTTATCTACTTTTTATGCTTTAATACAATGCGAAATGATTTTTCATTATTATGTCGTTTAAAACATAGTCATCTTATTAATGTAACTCGTTTAAATAATACGCTGAATATTGTTTTTATATATGACGACGGACAAGAAAAAACATTATGAAATCTTATATAAAAAGTTTTTAAATTTTGTTATAAGATTTTATGGAACATGGCTTATAGAAAAAGAAAAACATGGCTTTTAGAAAAAGTAATAAACCTGCTTTTTTTTTAATAACTTTTAGTTTTATTATTAGGTAGTATTTAATTTTTAAAAATGTCATGATCGAATATTTTTTCTTTTGTTTTCGTTAACAATACATTTCGATCGAGTATTTTGTTCTCTCATATATAAATGCAAATGCATATCTTTTTTCAAACAAGTGTTTGGTAGTAGTATCAAGATAAGGAAACAATTCTCTTTTTATATATTTAAAAATGGATGAAGATATATTTGTATTGTTCGGAAGCACGAAGAGTTGTTACATCAAAGAAAAAATAGTTTATCAGTCTGCACAATGAAGGTAAATATATTTGATCGTTATATAAAAAATCTTGAGAACGAAATAAAAGTGCTACAAAATATGCAGCAAATGCCCCACATAAACTACTGTCATTCCATTAAAAACATATTTATTATATGAAAAAAGTATATTTTGTTGTCCAGTCGTAGCACTAAATTTTAAAATAAATTTAGTAAACCAATAAAATTGTTGTTTGTCTGTGGTCCATTCTTTAGGGAAATGGTTTGTTCGTTGTATGAAAGAGTTAATTTCAATTTCGTTATAATTGTTATTGATAGTATTAGTTTGTACGGTGGTTTTAACTTTTTCTATAGCTTCAAACAAATGTTTATTATATCTTTTATTTAAGTGTCTTTCAACAAATTCCAAACTGTTTATTATAAACAGTTTGGAATTTGTTGAAAGACACTTTCTTTTCTTAAATTTAAAAAACTTTTTTATCAAAACAAAAAAAATGAGCATTGTCTATTTTGATTAAGACTCTCCAATGTTGGCCAGCTTCTTTTGTAGTTTTAGTATTATAAATGATAAAAGAACCATTTTTTTCATATTGTTAATAATATGAATATGAGTTTGGGTTTGACTAAGTTCGTCAAAGGCAAAAACTTCTAAAAATTGTTTTCTAAATTTAGAATTTTTAAAATAACGAGATAAAGAGTCGTTAGTACACATTTTTTTATTCTTCTTTTTCTAATTTAAAAAAACTTGAAATAAATATTTTTACATTAGCGTGTCATATATTTACAAATAAAACTTTTTTTTCACTGGTTCCATATTTTATAATTCCTTAAATGTTTTTTTTAACAGATTTATTTTTTAAAGCTCCATCTAGTTTTTCTATTAAAGATGAGACGGTAGGTGTTATTTTTGTTGTAAAGTATCAACGAATCCGTCAGTTTGATTTCCGTCAGTTTGATCGAGTTTTGGTTTAATATCTCTTTGTAGTAGCAAAACAGTGAGTTTTGATTTATAATATTCAGCTATATAATTATCGTTAATATGTTCTTTTTTAATTTGTCAAATTGTTCTAGATGCATATAACAGAGTTGTGGATTTTCTAACGATTTTCAATTGACTATTTTGAAAACATTTTTCAATAGAATATGAATTTAATGATATTCTTTTCGAGTCGAGTATGTGTTGAAGAAATTCAGTTGATTTTTTATCTGTATAATGCTCTTCTTCTACATGAACAGATGAGGGTGAAGAATTTCCAGATTTATTTTTTTGATGTTCATATCTTTTAGATACTTCATCCAAGGCACAAATGGCGCAATCGTTATAAATTCTTTTAATAATGCTATCAACGCGATTCATTTTTTAATAAAAATTGATTAAAAAAGTTAATTGTTTTTTAAGCATTTTTATACTTTTTTATTCATTTTATTAAAAGAATGCGCTTCTATTTTTGAAAAAAAAAATACATTTTTTTTAGTTATGGTTGTTAGACATCGAATTTATTAACAACAATGATGTTCACCCATGGCGTAAAAATTGTATCAGAGTAGTATGTTTGAGATCTATAAATGATAAAACATATTATCATGTTCAAGTCATACCATGTGTAAAATTGGGAAACTTGGAAGAAAAATTCGTAAAACATATCACTACTGTTTAAATAATATTCAAGGCTTGTCGTATTATCTTACATTTAAATACAATGGAGAGATTATATTTTGCGCTTCAGTAATACCCTATTTGAAAGAACAGTTTAATAAATATGAATATAACATCGTTTTTTATAAAAGTGGACATTTGGAAAAAAATGTTTTAGAAGCTATAAAAGGTAATAACATTTACAGGTTCGATTTATCTTGTTTTATGTTTTTCAAAGTATCTAAATTGCCATCTACGTGGATCATGAAGAGTTGTGTATGAAACATTTCCAACATAAATTTACAAAAAAGCATAGTTATGAGCATTGGCCAAAACACGAAACTTTAATTTTTTCTTTGTTTTTAGAAGACTTTGTTAATGGATTAGTAAATGAAGGTAGTATACAAAAGTATACAGAGCTTTGTGTGGAGAAATATGCAAACTTCATTTTGCTTATAAAACATAATATGCAATGTACCTATATTAAAAAAAAAAAAACAAGTGCGAGCGTTTTGATAATTTTGATAATATTCAGAACAAAAAATCTTGTATATCAACTTTTTAATTTAGAAAAAAAAAAAAAAAAATGTTGTCTTCTTTAAAGTTCTTCGTTTTCGGTAACATAATATTTGTTAAAATTACAGCTTTTGTATATAGTTGACTGGATATTTCTTTGTCGTTTTCGTAATAAAAACTTTGTCAAAACTTCTGTATAAAATTATTGATATGGTGAAGTTTCTTTAAAAAAATAAAGCGATTGAGCTGTAGGAAACATTTTTATTAAACTTTTTTTATGAAAACTGCAACGATCAAAAGTTTTATAAATAAAAACTTTATCTTCTTCTATTTTTACTTTTTCTGTTATAAAATAACTATAAATTGGCACAGGTGTGTAGATGGTTTAATATTCATAATGAAAAAGTTTTATGAAAAACATGGTTTTTGTAAACATAAAGGATACTGGTGTTCTAATATTTTACAATTTTTCTTCAATTCGTTACATTCCCACCTGTTGTAATGTAAGGAAACAAAGAATAATATTTTAAAAATAATTTGAGTATACTTTTCCATTAACAGCATTTATCTTGATTTTTTTTGTGGTTCTATAATACAGTTTAAAGATTTTAATAAAATGATTCTATTTTTGTCGTTGTTCTTTATATTGATCTTCCACATTTGTTTTTGTAATCTTTAAAAAGTCACGATTTATCATTTGACATGATTCGTACATCTCTTTTCTCCATGCTGGTGATTGTTCTGCAAAACTAACGTATTCACGAGTTGATTTTTCAAATAAACAAAGGTGGTTTTCATAATCTTTGGCAATGAAAATATAATACAAATCAATTAGTTTTTCTTCTGGCAAATTCAACTCCAAATCCCATTTTTTTAAATAAGAAAATATAATATCTTGCTATTCTTCACACGTATTATCTAAATGATGAAATTCATACAACATAGGTTGTAATTCGTTATCAGGATAAAAAAGTTGAACTGCTTTAAGAAGACTTTCTCTTTCAAAAATGATCTAGCTTTCTTTTTTACAACTCTTTATATACTTTTTTTACTTATATAGAAATAAAAAACAAGTTTTATATACTTAAAACAGGTTTTTTTAATTCATTAAAAAACTTTTTACAAAAAAAAGTTAGGCTGCTTTGTCTTATTCTTCAGCTTTTGATTTTTAATTTCATTTGTTTCTTTATCAGCCAAATCTTGAGCAGCTTGTTTAAAGTTTGGATTTAAACTTTTACTTTGACCGTTTTTATTTATTGTAGTAATCATAGGAGGTTCTACAGAATGAAGTCTTTCATATTCAGATCTATAGATGATATCCTTTTATTTAGATAAACGAATAGTAAAACCATTAAGAGAGGTGTTTTTTAATATTCCACTTTAACTATAAGCAAAATGATATGCTTTGTTTTGAATTGCTTCCAAATCAGATAAGATTCCAATAGATTCCATAGATTCCAAAACTTTTTTCGTAATTTTTTTATATTTAGTTTGAGAATGGCGTTAAAAGTTCTTTTTCCTTTAGTAATTTTGAACTTTGTATTATCTTTATTTTATTCAATTTCACCTCCGAACATGTTGTTGGTTTTATTTGAATCACACGTGTCTCTATATCTCAAAGGAAAAAGAATTTCGCATTCTTTACTCTTTGGATTATAAGTCAATTCCTTATTTATAAAATAAAATAAAGCTATAGGATTAAGTGGCATTTTGGAGTACTGTTTTTCTTTAAAAAATTTTTTCTTCTTTAAGTTCAATTTGCCATATAGTAGCAGCTGCTAAATCTGCAAGTTTTATATAGTTATTATCATTGCAATAAACGATCTCCAAATCATTTGCTTTCATTTTACACCCTTATTTGAATTTAATAAAATTAATAAAAAATTACTCCCTTATATACCCTTTTCTAAAAAAAATGTAAAAAATGACTAAAAAACAAGAATATAACAAGTTTAGAAGAATTTTTTATGACATGATGCACATTTGAAATTTAAACTCTGGATTTTGATACTTTAATTCTATATTAATAAGCTAGGATAAGTTGTTATGACTACTTTTGTAACCCTTTTTATATAAAAAGGAGCTCAATAACTTGTTTAAGTATCAAAAACAGTTCTACTTGTAAAAAATCAAAAAGCACTTATGTAATGTTTGATTCTTTGCTAGAAGACTTGTTGTTTTATTTTATAGATAACTAAAAAAATGTCCGATAAAGAAATTAAATATTATGAACAGACAAGGTTGGAGATCGTAAAATTAAAGTATAAGTATTTTAATAATGACTTTAAAATTAAAGAAAGTAATATTGTAGAAAAATATGACAGAGAATTAGTTAAAGAGGTTGGAAATTTGTTTTATCAGTTATAGATAGACACTGAATTTATTACAATAATTCCTTTATTACCTTACATTAACGAACTTTTCAATCGTCCTTTAAACAAGGAAGATTTAAATCGTTTTAATTTTATGAAAAATTGTTTGGTTATGAGTGTGATAATCAATTTTTATTTTGTTTTCGTTGTTTTTATTGTCGTAATAGTTTTTGTAAAAATTGTATTTTCGAACACAAAAGAATAAGAAAAGCTTTTGTATAATTTTTTTATACTTTTTATTTGTATATAATATTTGTATATAATTTTTTTAGATGATTAAAATAAGAGATACAGAAAGTTGGACTTTTATGAGATATTTGTGAGATTTTATGAGATTTCTATGAGATTTTAGGAGATTTTAAGACAGAAAATTGGACTAATTACTACAAAAGGTAGTGCTTGTTTTGATTTATGAAGTGTTAAAATCATATACTTTATCCAGATGATCGTGTTTTAGTTTTCTCTGGTGTTTATATGGACAAAATAGATAAAGATATTCATGGACAATTTTTATCAAAATCGGGTATAGCATATCATAATGGAGTAACAGTTTTAAATGCTCCAGGAGTAATAAACTCGGACTATAGAGACGAAATTAAAGTACTTCTTTATAATATTTCAAATCAAGATTATATTATTAAACGTGGAGAAGCTGTCGCACAGCAAACATTTATAGCAGTATAAAAAGCACAAAAAAAGTGACTGAAAATTATAGGGTGTGCTTGTTATAAAACTAAAATTTCAACGATTAAGGATTTTTAAAGAACGGATGGATTTGGTTCTAAGGAAAATAATTTGTAAATTTTTATGTAATTTTTTGAAATATTTTTTAGAATACTAATGAAAATATGGGCAATAAGGTAGAAGATAGTATTGAAACTGATAATGCTGTGGGCAATAAGGAAGAAAATAAAGATAGTACAACTAAACGACCTAGCATTGTAATTAACACTAATAATCCTGTGAATTTATTTAGTAAAGTAATATCACTTGATCATGATGAAAAAATTAAAAAATTTAAGTGAACGAGTTGGATTTTTTCAGAAGAAACAGGATATTCAGAACAAACTGGAAAGAAATTGTGGATGATAAAAGCAATTGTTGATATATTAAAACAGACTCAGAGTAAAGCTTACTGTTGTGCACCATTTTTTTTAAGAGTTATAAGTTTCTTATGAAATTAAGAAGAATAATAAAACTAAAAGTATGCGGACCAGAAGGTTTAAAAGTTGAAAAAAGTTTTATTACTAATGAAAGTGAAGGTTTTAAACGACAAAAGGAAGTTGTTTTGAACTCTGGTTATGGTTTTCCTGATTTTATTGAAAAACAGAACTTAGTAAATATATCTTAGAAAACACTTTATTTATTAAATATAAAATTAAGCAATTTATTTTTTAGAAAACTAATAAAAAGTGGAAATGGAATGTGTATTATATGGAATGTTTTTTATAATATTTTTGTATTATATTTTGTATTATGTATTGCTATGTCTTATACAACATGTGATACAATCTGGCTAAGATAAATGTAAAAAATAATTTATGTAACTTTTTTAGCAAACTAATAAAAAATGGATATATTATTTGTATTGTTTCTTATATGGTTTATATATTCTATGTTAAGTCTTTTACAACACGTGAAATTAAAGAAGATATTTTTTTTGGAAATTTTTGGAAAAAGATTTTAGAAAAGTAAATATGATTCGTTGCAATGGTGATATAGAAACTTTAGAAGTCATATTTGATATGTCGAGAGGTATTTGTTTGCATTTTAAAGAAAAAAAAGAAAAACATTTTTTTATTGTTAACAAATCAAGTTTAAATGCATTTTTAAAAATGTTGGTGTATTTAATTACAAAAGCAAATAAAAGATTAAATAATATTGAAAAACTTTTACAAGGTTTACAAATGAAAGAAGAACGAGCAAATATGAAAAAATTAATACTTCAAGAAAAAAATGAAAAATCAAGACAGCGACAATGAAGAAGAAAAATTAATTAAAAATTATGAAGAAGATGATGAAGAGGATGAAAGTTTAATTGAAGATAAAAATTTAGAAGAAAAAGCAAAGAAATATTTAAGAATATATAAAAATTTTCAAAAAACTTTAATTTTTATTATGAATGATGTTCAAAAGTTATTGTTAAAATTAATGTAATTTTTTTTAGACAATTAATAAATGGAAACTAAAACAGAAGCATGCTAGGATGATATTTTAAAAATGAACGCTGCACAGTATGGAAAATTGAAGAAAATATTCAGTTTTATTGTTACACTTCACTCTTTTGAACCAATTAATCTACAAAGCATTTATAATAATATGAAAGATTTATCAATATTTAGTATAAATTCATATAATCCGCACAAAATAGACGCATATATATTCGTTTTCAATGAGATTATTAACGAATGTAACATCTCGATTGGACAAATTGAAAGACATCATCAAATTATAAACTGTGAAATGGAAGAAAAGCAACTTAAAATTATTAAAACTTTAAATATTTTTAGAGAGCAATATATAGGTTTATTAACTTTTACGCATAATAACAAGTTGGAAAATATGTTTGAAGACTTAGAAACTGAAGAAAAGTTTTAGTTTTTAGACATCTCGCAACTTTCTACATCATTCTCGGTATACTTAGACATAATCTTTGTAAAAAATAATATTTTTTATGTATTTTATTGTTTTTTTTTTTTAGTTAACTAATTAAAAAAATGGATTACGATTTTCATCAAATCAATAAAAAACAAGATTATCATAACTTACCGTTTCGATCTTGCATGCGTTGTACTTATGATTCTAATGATCGTGAAAAATGGTTAACATTAAATAAGTTTTCTCCACAACTGTCTAAATACTTTCTTACTTTGCGTGAATTTATAGAGTTAGACGAAGAGCAAGAAGGAATCTTGACTGTGATGGAAAAAGTAAAAAAGAAGATTATTGAAAATGCTAGTGATAAATTTAAAGATCGAATGTATACAAGAAATCTTTTGATTGAATTAATTTCACACATGATTATCATGTCTAATATTGCTATTGAAGAAGATGAAATGATTGTTAATGAAGAAAAAGATGAATATAATAAAAGAGATGATGCAATGGCTTTCTTTTTAAGTTCTCATCATCCAGAATTTTAAAAAGAATTGAAAGAGTTTTTTTACATGACCAAAAATGAAGAACATTTAAATTTGAAAAAAGTTATAAAAAACAAAATTTTTTTTTTTTTAATTCTATTGTAAATTTATAAATTTTTTTGTATTTAATTAATTAATAATAATGGGTTATAGTGGTGTATGGACAAAACTTGATTGTAATTATCATGATATCGGTGAACAATACAAACATTAAAAGATTTTGTTAAATATGATCTTCATTGAGATCAAGTGAATCATGCTTTTGGTAAATTAAACGAAATAATACGAACAAATGCTCAAATTGATCGTTTTAAAGATCGAATTGAAACCTTGAATATATTATCAAAGCGATTTCAAATATGATTATTAAAACTAATATAGCTGTTAACAAACTTGAAAAATTAGTAGAAAAAGAAAAAGAAAAAGAAAAAGAAAGAGATGGTGGTATGATTTCAGTTTTAGAAAAAAGTTATTCCGAATTTCATATAGAAAAAATGAAAGAGTTTAATTTTAAAAGCAAAAATGAAAAGCTTTTAAGATTAAAAGTATGATTTAAAACACGATTTTTTAATTTTGCTTACTTATATAACGAACGTGTCTATACCTAAAAAATAATTTTTTTTGCATTGTTTATATTTTTTTATAATTACATTACATTATTTCATAAATAAAAAGGAAAAAAAATTGCGATGCAATACTATTTTCAAAGAAATTTATTATTTTTAAACAAACTCGAACTAACTTCAGAAACACGTTTAGCTGTGGATTTTTCAGGATAATGCAAATGTAATTCTGATTATCCTTGTTTTCAGTATAAAGAATATATTATAGAAGTCTGTGAACTTTTAATGATATCAAGTGATATCAATGTGATCATGATATCAAATTCGATGAAATGATATCAAAGTGATATCAAGACCAAACTTCTGGAAATATTTACTTATATAAGGTTTGTGAAAAAATGGATAAAACATTGTAACTTTTTTTGTTAAAATTATTGTAATTTTTTTATAGATTACATAATGAAATGGAAATGTCAGAATAAGAGTTATTAGAGTTTGTAAAAGTTGTTAATAAAATTTATCCAACGAAAATTCATCAAGAAGAACACCCAAACGAATGGTTTTTGTTAAAATTACGAACAAGCACGAATGGCAAATATGAATTTTATACGAATGATGAATATGAAGATGAGTGGATAATAAAAATGTATTAAAATATGCATTAGACGAATGTAGTAATGCTTCGAAAAAACTGGGTTTTCCAAAAGAAACTTTATTTGACATTTATAAACACAAACATAAAGATGTTTATTACTTGGCTAGTTGTAAATGTGAAACAGAAAATCCATGTTTATATTGTTTATACCGAACGCAAAATATTTATGGAGCGTTAAGATTAAATACACCATTTGATATATTGTTAATTGATTAATAAATATATAAATTCTTTTTTAAATTACATAATAAAATGCAACTAACAGAAAATGGTTTAGATTTATTGATGGAAGCTATATAAAAGTTTAACCAAAAACATCCAGCCACTTTGGAAAACATTAGAAAGCACGCGATCACATCTAGACAAACTTTATGTAAAAGTTGTTGTTGGTTGAATTTGAAATATGACTGGGATGGTTTTTTTAATGATGGTATCAAACGTGTAAATATATCACCTGCTCTTATTTTATTCGTGTTTCAATAAATTCAAAACATTATCACGTGTATTTAAATTTGAATTTTGAATCATTTTATCATTTTTATCAAAATTTATCTAAGAAAGACTTGTTAAAACATGCAAAAAAAAAAATTAGAAATTGAAAATTTTAAACAAATTTTAAATGTTTGTGAAGATTGTGAAAATTTTAAACGTGAGGAAGTTTATAAACGAATTTGTTCTTTTGTTTATTGTGATAGATGTTTAAATGAAGTGAAAAAATAATTTTTTAAATAAATTTTTTTTAGATGAATATAATAAGGCAATCACATAATCAACAATTGCTTTTAAAAATAATAATTATTATTATAATAAATATCAATCGAAACTTATTGAAAATCAGTCAAATTAGTGAAAATGTTATAGAAAATGAAACATTGAATGATGAAGAAATCAAGAATTGACTTTTTTATTAAACAATGAAAATGATAATAATTTTTTTTTTTAATTACGAGTCAATATCAATTTAAAACTTGTTTTTATGGTATTTTTTATTAACTATGCTTATTTGTGTTTATTTTCAGATAAAAAAAAAATGTTTTGTATTTTTTTAGCAAATTAAAAAAAATGTTATCTTTACAACAACAAAGAGCTTTTCAATGGATTGACGAAGGACTTAATTTTTTTTACTGGTGGTGCTGGTGTGGTAAAAGTTATTTAGTTAAAGAAATTGCTTAAAGTGGACAGAGATATATAAAACAGAGATATATAAAACAATACATATTACAGCGAGTACAGGAAAAACGGCTCATTTATTAAATGGTATGACATACACGCTTTTGCAGGTATAGAAATAGAAGTAAAAGGTTTAGGTTATTATATACAACATATGCATCCTGATGTTAAAAAAGGCTGGTTAGAAACTGATGTTTTAATTATTGATGAAATTTCAATAATTAATGCAGAAACATTTGATTTGTTACATTTGTTAGCTTTTGAAATTAAACAATGTGATGATGAACTTTTAGGAGGTATGCAAACTATTGCTTTTGGATATTTTCTTCAATTATTACCAGTCAAAGGAGCTTTTGTTTCTAAATCATTAATATGGCAATAATATATGACTAATGTTCTTGTTTTAACAAAATGTTTTTGACAAAAAGAAGATGCAAATTTTTTTGAAGTTTTAAATGAAATACGTTTTGGTAAAGTCTCAGATCAATTTATTGAATAATTAATGGCTCGTCAATTTCAAAAAGATGAAAATATTAATGTTAAATATACAAGATTATTTTTTAAAATTGCGGAGGTAGATTATTATAACGCTATTAAAATGAACGATATAAAAGATGAAGGACGTTTGTTTCATTCAAAAGATGTTATTAAAAATCCGAACATTCACTTTACATTTCGAATTCCTTCAGCTACTCATCTTAAAATTAATGCTGTCGTTATGTTGGTTAGAAATATCAATGTAGAAGAAGGACTATGTAACAGTACGGTTGGTATAGTAATACCTATAGAAAATAATGCTGTTTGGGTCATTATGAACGGAAAAGAAGTAAAAAGTGAACCGGTAAAAGAAGATATTTTAGATTGTTCTCATGCTGTTGTGGCTTCAAGAGTCGGTTTACCTTTGCGATTAGCTTTTTTTTTTACCGTTCATTAAGCTCAAGGAAGTACAATGAACAAAGTTGTTCTAAATTTTAATTTTAATGCTTTAATAATTCACTTTATTATGTACTTTTATCACGAGTTTGTAATATTATTGATGTTTATATTATTCATAAAAAAAAAACAGAACTACGAAAATTATTTAAAAATATAAATATTAATGAAGATGTAAAAGAATTTTATAAAAAATATATTTCATTTTTTTTAGTAAAAAAAAATGAATTTCAAGTATGAAACTGAAGAAAGTAAATTTAGTAACAACAGCGTTTATAGAGAACAATTTTATAATATCAAAGATCATTATAAAGATGAAGATGTAGTTGCAGAATTAGAACTCAACACAGAAATTCAAAGTCCAGATGAAAGTGTTTATGATGTGGAACAGAAAACTTTAGAAGGGTTGGACGTGGAAATGAAAAACGCTATTACTTTTAATGATTTGTTTTAAAAATTTTCAATTCGTTATAACATTATTACTTTATGTGCAAAATCAATAAAAAATGGTTATTGTAAAATAGTGAAAATATATTTTATATAAAATGGCATCAACAGCTAAATATATGAGAGCTGGTGACGGAAACCGTTACACATACATCACGGACGGTCATATTACACTTGAAGATGATTTAGATGAAGATGACGCCGAAAATTGCTTATTACAAGATGCCACTAGCGGTAATATAAGCGCTAAATACAATGCAATTTTAAACGAAAAATATTCAGGTTTTAAAACAGGTCAAGCTCAAGACGAAGTAATAGCTGTCAGTTATCAAAAATTTATTCATGATTTAACTTCAGATTTAGCAAATTAAATTACTTTTACTATAAAATTAAACAAATGGTCGTATCCTCAAGATTATACATTAGATTTAGATTTACACCTATATAAAAATTTAAACACCTTTACAAAATTTACTAACGCAGCCACAGATGTCGATTTATCAAATAATCTATGTTTAAGACCGAACATTATATATCATTTATTTAAAACGATGAAAATTTATCCTAATTTTTAAAAAAATAATACTACTTATGCTAACAACGTTATAACTAATAATGCTTTTAATCGTTTCAAAGTCCTTCTCCTTAAAAAAAGTTATGTGAAATGTTTGAGAAATTTACCTTAATAAAAATTTAGGTTTAGTAGAAGATGATCTTCCCAACGATGCTAGTTATAACAAAACAAAAACACTAATTCAATCACAAGATCCTAACGATAATATTAGAGATCAGGTAATGACAGTTGCTAACGGAGGTCCTGCATGTTATCAAACAGAATTAAAAACTAGATATGACGCTCAATTAAACGTTGATAAAGAATGTAAATTTAGAGTACCCTTAAGTTGTTTAAACGAATTTTTTTCAAATTAAAGCTTAATATGGAAAAGGAAAAGAGCTTTAAATTGAACTTTACGTTAAAAATGATATGAATCAACTTTTAGAACTTGTAAGACCATATACTGACGCAGAGCTAACAGCTTTTGCTAACGTTGGTTTAGCTATCAAAAATCCTACTATTTAAATAAATACCTATAGAATAAAACCTAGTTTACCATTAGAAAAAACTTTATATATCAACAGTAAAAAAGATGAAGTTTTTACTTTACTTCGTTTTGCTCATTACGAACAAGTCGTTACAAATGTAGAAGGAACAAATGAAATTACAGTCAACTTAGGAAATATCAAAACAGCTGATCTTGTACCTCATTGTATGTTATTTTTAGTACAATCAAAAAAAGAAAGCGATCATTTAAAAAAAAGTTGTTTAACTTCAGCCAAAACAGCATGAACTTTTATAAAAAATAATACTCTTTGTAATTATAGAAGAACTTTGGGTTAATTTACCTGGAGACACAGTCGAAATTGATCTTACTAAAGTAGAATATCAACAACTTTAATGGAGAAGTAATGTTTCGTGGTGTAAAGGAAACATATCTTCTACTTTAAATATTAATTATATTGCTGATTTTTACACGCTAGATGATGATACTTTTGTTTAAAAAGCTTCTAATTATTTTAGCACAAATAATATTAGAGAATCTTTAATTTTGGATACAACAAGCGATTATAATTTTGTTAACGACAAACCTCCAGCGCTTATTGCAGGAAACAATTCTTTCCAAACTACTGTTCAATTTTTGGAAGCATTTAAAGGTTTATTTACTCTGTATCTTCAATATTCTGCTCAAGTGGTACAAATTGGTACTGGACCAGACAAAAATTACTCAAACGCACTACACAAATTTAAATCATCATAAATAATTATATGACATTTTATTTTTTGTTAATTTAACCGTATTTAAACTGTATTTTTTATAAGCTGACGACTATTTAAATTGTAAAAAAAATTCTTAAAAAAATCAAAGCTTGTTATTTTAATCTCGTGTTTATGGCTCGCAGGCGTACAAGAAGAAGTGGTCATCGTCGTAGACAGCGACGTCATAGAGGTAAAGAAAAAATTATGACGCGTGTTAAAAATTTCGCAAAACGATTACTGAAATCAGACGTAGGGGGTTACGCACTTAATTATCTTCAAAAACAACGCAATGCGTAAAAATTTTTAGTTGTAGCGCGTGTAAGGAAAAAAAGACCTTGTGTAAAGGTAAAAAAAAAAGAAAAAGAAGAAATAAAAAATCTCGAGGATTCGAAGAAGCAATAAACGATATAGCTACATATGTCGCCGCTCATTATATAAACAAAACAATACCCAAAAAGCAAAAATACGCTAATTGACCGAATTAAACATATGATATTCATGAAAGATACTCATCTAGAAATCTTTATAATCTAATTAAATAGATCTTTATGAAAAAAAAATTATATTTTTTCTATTATCGCAACTTTTTTTATTCATTATTCATCACAAATGCAAAAAAGAAGAGGAAGGGGAAAATTTTTACTACTCTTAAAAACAACAATGCAAGAAAAAGGAAAAAGCAAAGGTCATCGAAAAGCATGTTTACCTCCCTTATAGGGAGCTGACTGACCCTTACCACCCTTAAAAGGAGCCGGTCGAAGACGTATGCGTGGAAAATTTTTACCAATACTAGCTGCAGTGGCATCCCGTCTTGTACCAGGTCTTTTACCTACAATTGGAAAAGCTGTTTTGGGTGGTGCTATTTCAGGTGGAATTTC
Organism: Hydra vulgaris; assembly: GCF_038396675.1. Classification (NCBI taxonomy): domain Eukaryota; kingdom Metazoa; phylum Cnidaria; class Hydrozoa; order Anthoathecata; family Hydridae; genus Hydra; species Hydra vulgaris. The sequence continues at coordinate 16,612,894 of NC_088926.1, read as the reverse complement.
TTACGGAATCAATAATATTGGAAAATAATTTTTTTGTAAAAAGGAATTTTGTAAAAAACAATTGCATTCAATATGTGTTAACATAATTCATAAAAATCTATTTACAATCCTTTTTTCTATCTTTTTTATAATTTTCAATATTATAATACATCACATGAAATACAATAAGCAAATGTAAAGATATTCCACAACGTATTGTATTAAACAACATAGGTAAACTACAACAATAACATACATAAAAAAATCATAATGCTATAAAAGGAACGGATAATTCAACACCAATATAACATAATTAATGATAGACATGACAAAAAAATTTTTTTTAATGATACAACAACCCTATGCTATGCCAAATATAATAAAACCGCATATTAACGCTCCAAATAGATAATCTCCAAGTACTGTGATAATAAAAACTGATAACAGTGCTATAATTGTGGCATACTTTTTTCGATTAACGCGCCCTTAAATTTCGAATATGATTTCCATGTGTATCGTGAGTACCACTGTAATCGATAGGTTTGTTCAACTTAAAGGTTTTACAACTGCCACTCTAGTTGTAGTTTCAAATTGTTGTAATGGTTTGTTTTTTAATTTAATTTAAAAAATTTTTTAGAAATGAAAATTTTTTTCTTATTATAAATTCTTTGTAGCGCTTCATTAAAAAAATATAATAGTTTTTTTATTTAAGACTTTTTAAAACTAATTTTTAAAGATCGTGACGTAGGCGGATTTTTGACGTTGTCGGGAGTCGATCGGGCGCTCCGGAAACAAAAAAGCAACATTCATACATCATCATACAATTACTTTGCTTTTAGCTATTATGGTTACAATTTTATACTTATTTTTTGATTTATACTTATATTTTATACTTATATTTGATTTCTTCACTTTTGGCTATTTTTGGTTTGATGATTTGGTTGCAATTACTATATATATCAGCTTAATTGGCAGAAAAATATGATAATCGAAATGTACCAAATGTTAGTTCATGCGAGCATCAAACTGAAATAATGGTAAAAGTTTAACCGTTCGCTAAACTTAAACTTTAATATGTCTTGTATAACAAAGCCATGTTATTGAAATAAAAATATTTGGTAATATAAAACCAAATATTTTTATTTAATAAAAAAATGAATGAATTTATAGTTTAAAATATCCCACATTCCATTTTTTTTTACTTTTTATTATTTCAGTTTACAAAGTCATATATATTAAAATCTTACACGAGTTAAACTGTAAATAATATAAACTAGCAAAATACTGTAAACAATATAAAATACAAAACGTGAGAAAAAATAAAAAAATAAAAAGTTCACAAGTTAAGTTAAAATAACAAGAAGTTAAATTTTTTCAAGTGATTAGTAATATTGTAAAATGTTATCTTAAGAAATAATAAAATTTTTGGCTTTGTTTTTAAAAAGATGAAGAGAATTAGATCAAAATCAAAATTTGGCAGAATAAGTTTATTTCACACGTGTGGCGCACGGTAAGCAAGACAGAATTGATTAAAATTTGTGTGACAAACAGGTTTTTCTAAAAAATTTATATTTCTAAGTTCGTATTTGTTGGTTGGTTTTAAATTGAAGAGATCTTTAAAGACTGGAGGAGATAGATTGTTTTTCCAAATAGAAACAAAACATAGAATTTTCAAGACGTTGAGTTCATATATATTTAAAATTCTCATTTCAATAAAGTAAGGTTTACAATGAGAAAAACAATCAACAAAGTTAGTTATACGAATTGCCGGTTTCTGACAGCGGTAAAGACGTTGTAGTTTACTTTTTTCAGTATTTCCCCAGGCAGTATTTGCATAGTTTAAGTAACAATGAATAAATGAGAAATAAAATTGTCTTAAATTTATCTGATTGAGATAATTTCGAGCTTTGTATAAAACTCCAATGTTTTTAGAGACTTTAAAGCATATATAATTAATGTGTTTATTCTAAGTAATGTTCTCATCGAGATAAACACCTAGAAATTTGGTGAAAGGATCTCTTTTAATTTCAATATTGTCCATAAAGATTTGAGGCAAGTTTGAGGGTGAGGCATTTTTTTTCTTAAGCAAATGAAAAAGTGTCCATTTAGTTTTTTCGGTGTTTAGTGTTAGTTTATTAGATTTGAACCAGTGGGATAAATGTTCAAGTTCTTTATTTGCTGTAGCAAAAAGTTCGTTAATATCAGAGACAAATAAATTAGTATCATCTGCGAACATAATGCTCATCAGATTAGTTGCTTTATTTAGATCGTTTATAAAGATAAAAAAAAGGAGTGGTCCAAGGATTGAACTTTGTGGAACCCCGCATGTTATATTTAGACAATTGTTTTGATAGCTGTCATTACCAATAACAAATTGTCTTCCATTCGATAAGTAACTTTTGAACCACCTTAACACTTGTATATTTATTCCATAGTATTTCAGCTTTTCAAGTAAAATGTGATGGTTGACCGTATCGAAGGCTTTCGATAGGTCAATAAAAATAACTAAAGTATATTTTGATTGTTCAAAACATTTTGAGATTTCATTTACAAATTCGACGATGGCATGCTCCGTTGAGTTACCCTTTTTAAAACCAAACTGATTAGCGTATAGTAGGTTATTTTTTTCAAGATGTTTGTATACTCTGTTACACATAATTCTTTCTAAAACTTTCGAAAATATAGAAAGCACAGAGATTTAGCGATAGTTTTTTATTTTAGATTGATCGCCCTCTTTATAAATAGGAGTCACTTTAGCAATTTTTTATTGCTCAGAAAATATTCCTTGTTTAATTGATACGCTAAAAACTTTAAAGAGAACATCTTATAATTGCTCGAAACAATCTATAATCTCGCTTCCGTTTATTTCATCTGATCCATAAGATTTATTCTTTTTAATAGATTTGAATGCCCTTTCAAGTTCTTTAGTTGATAAATCAGAGGAAAACTCATCAGAGCATACGCACTTATCCAATGGTAATAAGAAGTCACTAAATAAGGCTTTGGTATTAAGGATCTTAATCGATAGTTTAGGACCTATTTCAGCAAAAAATTTATTAAATTCATGTGATATTTTGTTTGGTTCAAATATAACAGTGTTATCAATTTTAATCATTTATGGTAGAAAACCTCAGCATGATTTTTTTTTCCAGTAATTTCCTTCATTATTTCCCAAATGCGCTTTGTTGTTATTTTTAAATTTGTTAATTAATTCTGAATAGTAATTTTTTTTAAGTTTTTACGAATTTTCTCAAACAAATATATATAATTTTTGTAAATTTTTTCGTTTGCAGTTGTTTTTGTTTTAAGAAAAGTTATATACAACTTTTGTTTGATTTTCGATGATTTTTTTAATCCCTTGGTAATTTTTTTTTTTTTTTTTTTTCATTTAAATTTTTCATGCTATATTTTTATATACAATGTTTTTATCCGAAGATATTATTGGCTTAGCATAGGAACAGCCACAAATAGTCATTAAGACTAATCCAAAGTAGCGTCCGTTATTGACCAACATTTTTGCGTACAGAAGTACTACTCAAGCGCTGAGTTGGCGGTGGCAGGATTTGAACCCGTATCGTGCAACAGTCTGGGTCTTAACTTTCCGTTTAACGCTCTAACCAACTGAGCTATCCAGCCACTGACAAAACGTAATCCAAGGAGTGTTCAAACTCTTAGGTTTTGCAAATATTTCGATAAAGGGAAAGTTAGCGTCATATACCGAATAAAAAGTTTTGAAAAAGTTTCATATATGCCATTTGCATTATCATTAATGTTTATATTACTCCAATTTAGTAAAAATAGCTGGTCTTTGAATGAGTTAAAGTTATTCTGATTAAAAATTCGTTTCTTTATTACTTTTTTTTTGTCAATTTTTTTTTCTGTATAGGTGTTAATTGTAACGAAAATGGGGAAATGGTCTGTTATATCAGTTTTTAAAATACCTTTTTGCAAGTCATTATTAAAAATATCTGTTGAAATAATGTTATCAATTAGAGTCGCTTTTTTTTACTCTAGTAGGTCGATTGATGAGTGGGATTGATCCTGTTTCGAAAATTGTGTCTTAAAAAAACATTTTACTTTGTAGTCATTATTATAAAGAAAACAATTCATATTAAAGTCCCCAAGTAAAATATTTTTCTTCTTTTCCGCGTCGCCTTTTTTAATAATTTGTTGTAAAAATATACTTAGGTTTTCGCTCACGCCACCAGGTGGCCGGTAACAACAGCTAATCAATAGGCTTTTTGTTTTTTTGTTTTCGATTTCAATTGATAAAACTTCTTTATCGCAGTCAGAAACGCTCAACTCGTATAAGCCTTAGTGTTTCATGTGCGTACGTTAAAATTCCACCACCTCGTTTGTTTGTTTGTCTCTCTAATGAAATTATGTTAAAGTGCGGGATTTGAAAAGCGCTATTTAGATCTTTTAAAATAATCCAAGTTCTGTTAGGCATATTATATTAAAAAGATTTTTTGTTTCTTCTCATAGATTTAAAAAATTTTCAAAGTTACGATTTAAACTTTTTATGTTGAGGTGGAGAATTCTAATTTGATTAGAATTTTTGTCAATAACGTTCTTAAAACGAAACCCTTTTAATTCGCTTGGAAAAAGATACGAACAATCTGAAAAATTCTCAGAATAAAAATTACTGTCGATGTCTAAGTTTTCATCAGAGGAAAAAAATTATTTTTCAAAGAAATTAAAAGCAACAGATTCAAAATCATTGAATGCAGCCGCGATTGTTTAAAATAAGCTCAAAAGATTTCCTTTTAAGAATGCTTATTTTAGTTTACTTTTATTCTATCATTCTCAAAAACAGTATTTTTAAAGAAAATTATTTTATCGTAACGAACAGAAACATTCTCACCGTTTAAGCGTCTTCGTTTAACATCGGCAAACAATTTTTTTCTAATCGAAACGGTCTCTAGCAAAAAGTCTTCGTTGATGAAAATATTAGTGCCTTTAAGTCGACTCGATTCTTGTAAAATCTTCACTTTGTCTTTGTATTTATGGAGCTTGATAATTATTGTCCGAGATCTTCCGTCTGTCTTCTGTCCGGTACGATGTGCACGCTCGATTTCAATGTCTTTAATTCCAAGTTGTTGCTGGAAAAACAAATGAACTTTTTCTTCCATTTGTCCCCACGTTTCTTTTTTGTCTTCGTTTAAGCCATCTATTCGCATATTATTTCTGCGCGATCGATCTTCAAGCTTATCTTTTAAATTTTCGTTTTCAACTCTTCCATTCTCTAGTTAACATTTTTGGTGTTCAAATTGTTCTTCTATAAAACTTTCGTTGAAGTTCAAACTTTCAGCCATATCTCCAATTTCTTTTTCAACTTTTTTTATTTACACATATTTTCGTTAGTGTTTTTTTCGATTCCATCTAATCTTTCATTTATGATTTTAAGATTTCACCTAATAATGTCTAAAACTGTTTGTTCGTGTTTTTTGAACATTGCTTCTGTTTCTCTTTTGAACTCGCTAAACATTTCTTTTTTAAATTCATTAAACATTTCTTTAAACAATTTCTTTATTTCTTGTGTAGTTATTGCCATAGTTAATATTAAAGTTGCCAAGTTAGTTTATAAAGATGATAGTTATATTTATATATATATATATATATATATATATATATATATATATATATATATATATATTATTATATATATATATATATATATATATATATATATATATATATATATATATATATATATATATATATTATTCTTAAATTCTTTTTTTTTTATAGTTGAAGAGCTTCAAAAAACACGTCCGTTAGCTTCAAGTAACGATTCGCAAAAATTTTATCTTTAAATGTAACAATGCACAAAAACTTTATCTTTAATAAACCTGTTTTTATTGATGCAAATCGTTATTTTATATCACCCATGCGACTTTTTTAGGTAGGCAAATATCACCATGCTTCACCTTTTTCTTATATATATATATATATATATATATATATATATATATATATATATATATATATATATATATATATATATATATATATATATATATATATATATATATATATATATATATATATATATATATATATATATATATATATACATACATATATATATATGCATATATATATGTATGTATATATACACCAACTATATAGTTGGCGAGTCATATATATGACTCGCCACTAAATAGGTGGCGAGTCATATAGTTAGTGTAGTTCACTAAAAGTTCATATGAAGGATGTTAGTGACTAATATTTTAATGAATAACATTGACAGTATATGCAAGTGTCTGACTTCAATTTTCTTACAGTGTCGATGTTTAATTTTTATGCCTAAAGTTTTTTAAAGTTTTTAACGTTACAATTTCTTATTCAAAGCGCTAATTAGCCTAAAATCTTGAAATTTTAAAATCGATTTTAAGTTTAAATTATAGTTAGTTGCAGCTGATTTTATTTAATAGTATTAAACAACCTTTATACTTCCTAAATAACATTAATTCCAATTTTAAGAGAGCGGCATTTGGCTGGAATCGAATACTTAAATATTTGATTTTTATGTATTTACAGTAAAATTATTTTATTTTTTTTTCCTTTTTTGAAAACATTAAGATAATAAAAAAAGTTTATTTTAAACAACAACAGTTCGATGCGTTTAATAAAACTAAAAAAAAAAAAAAAAACTATATTTTTTAAACAATAATCTTAACTTTAAATCGGTCTTTTTATAAAAGCAAAAAAAGTCGTCAATTTTCAACTAAAAAATAATTCATAAAGAATACATGATCACAGCTGGGTTTTTTTTGGAACAATATTTGTCGTTTAGTAAATGCAAAAATCAGAAAATTAAACAACCTTGAGTGGCATTTAGAAAAAGGAAGATGAGGAAGTTTAGAAAAACACCTTTAAATTTACCAACAATTCTATGAATAATTTAAATAAAAATATATAACTAAAACATATACTTTTTATAATCACTAAGTTAATATGTTTATTTGAAATAAAAATAGTCCAAAGCTTTTGTAATTGAAAAAAGTTATGTAGATTTGAGGATAAGTATTTTTGAAAAAAATTGCCAAAGTTTGACAATTTTAAAGCTATTATGAATGGTTCTAGCTAGCTTGCCTTCATCTCTAGTAATTAAACGGATACATTTTTAAGTAGAGTAAAGCACCTATGTTTCAATAATAAACTAAAAAGAAAGTTTAGAAGATTTGACTTTTTTGGGACTTTTGGCGACGGAAAAAAAAAATTCTGGCCCACTGTGCCATGGTCTTAATTCGCCTATGTATATGTATGTATTAAACAAATTGTTTCAATTACTTTTTTTTGGATATTTAATGAAAGAAATCGTATTTGTCACAATTGTATTTGTCACAATTGTACTTGTCTCCAAAGTGATGCAAAGTTGTACTTTTCTCTAATTTATATTTAATTTCCCCCCTAAATCTACGCCCATAGCTTCGGTTTTCTATTTTCCCTTTATTATCTTCAGAAAAATTAAAGAACTGTATACTATTTTGATGAGCATGAATGAGTTAAAGTATTATAGTAGCAACTTGCAGGTGAAAAAATGTTTTAAATTAAGAAACATTATATCTTTTGATCTATATCTTTCCTTCCTCATGACCTCCCTAATTTATTACACAGAAGCTGCAATAAAAAATAAATAAAAGGGTGATAATTTTAACCTCTTAACATGAAATTCAATATACATGAAAATAAAGTCATTTTCAATATAATTATAGTCTAAGGTCGGATTCACATGGGTTATGCATCAATCATGGGGACCAATCGCCGTTTCACAATCAGATCAATGGGAGGGGTGGGGGGTGGTAAGACCAATCGCGCTTTCTTAGATACTTTGCATTTATTTTTCGTAAGTTTATTTATTTAATACAGCACGTTGTTGTTAAGCGTAATCAATAAAAGAGTCTGTTTAAAACTGTCATGAAATTTTAATTAATTTGTCGAGCAAATTTTAAATTTTGGCATTGTCTGCTTACAAGGGTCCGGGATCTTTGTGAGATTTGAAGACCTTTCTCTTATTTTTTTTTAGAAAAGTTGGTGTTCCATGAGAAATTCTTTAGAGAAACTATACTTTCTTAAGAAAAGAGCCCTGGGTTGAGGATTTGTAAATCAAAATTGTCTTAGGCCCAATTCAGAACTACTAACAAGTCAGTAAAACTGAATAACAACAAAGATAGATAGATATAAAAAGAACTTTCTAATGTGTGTGTCTCCTCATACATCAAGTTCACTGATTTATAAAAACTTATTTATTAAAAGCATCATAATAACATAGTAAACAAAAATAAACAATTAATGATAAAATAAAGTTGTCGGATTTAAAGGGCAACTTTACACTTACTACTGGTTAGCTAATGTATTTTTTTTAATCGTTTTAGTTGTTTTCAAGATTAGATTTCTTAAATCCAGTTATAACTAATATAAATATGAATAACTTTGGGGTGGGAAAAAAAAAATACGGTCGTAAGTAAATTTTATAACGTGACATATCAAATATGTTTAAAAGGTATAAAAAGCGGAAATCATTTAATTTGTTACTTTCGAGTTATGATGCATATTGGAATAGAACTCCCAAGAAGTTTTCCTCAAAAATGCTTTAAGATTCATCAAGTCTTTGTACTTGTCATCTTGTACCGGTGTTCTAGATTGGTAGGCGTCAATAAGTTCAACTGAAGGGTTTGTGTTTATATTTTGAGGAAGATGTTTGTATTCTTTAGTGGAAGAGTAACTTACTTTGTAAAATATTTTTGGCTCTGGTGTGTATTTTAGACACCTTATGTTTGTAACAGTTGGATCACATTTTTTACTACCTGGTCGGATTTCGGTGTAACCTTCTATATATACAAAGGGCAATGTGTGTGTGTGTGTTTGTTTGTTTGTTCTCTATAGAAATCCAAACCGCCGGACCGATCTCGATGAAATTTGGCATGGGGGTAGTCCTCGAGGGGGAGAAGGTTCTTAGCTGGGTTTTGACCCCGTACCCCGATCCCCGGGGTCAAGGGGGCCCAAAAATGGGCCCCCTGACCCCGGGGATCAGAGGGGTTAGAGGGGTCGTGACCCCGGGGATCAGAGGTTATGACCCCGGGGGATCAGAGCTCATGACCCCGGGGGTCAGAGGGGTCATGACCCCGGGGATCAGAGGGGTCATGGGCCCCCTGACCCCGGGGGTCAGAGGGGACCATTTTTTGGGCCCATTTTTGGGCCCATTTTTGTGTACAGATATCAGGTAAGCCAGTTTAAATATTGGCCCGGGCAACGCCGGGTAACTCATGCTAGTACTTGATATTAGAAAATATCTTAAAAAATCATATTTAAGGAGCTTTACTTTGTACATTGGAAAACTGATTTTCGCATTTTCAATGTTAACAATGTAGTCACTAGGCTTATGTACTGCTTTACCTATAAGATTTCTTTCAATGGCAGCGTGTACGCTGTCTGCTTCCATTTGCGTATGTACTTTTTCTAAATACTTCTGCTCAATTATTAAATTATTTTGAATAGAAAACAGAAGAAGTGAATTAGCTAATGTAGTACAACGATTTTGATACGAACAACCACCAGAATATATTGTCACTTTATTTAAATTAGGATTTTTTTCTTTACGCTCTGATAAGTGATAAAATAATATGGAAGCAAACACGTCACTTTCCAGCCCACCATCAATCTAATCCCATAAATAACTAGTTGCCTCTTTGTATGAAGATTATAAACTGTTTGATTGTGAATTTTGATCTTTTTTAAAAAATATGAGACACCGGCAGATATAACAGGGCATAAAAGAGTTTGTTCGCAATCCATTGTTAAAACTAATTCGTTAAGAATAACGTTTGTTTTATTAAAGTCTTTACTATTTTGAGCTTATGTTTTTAAAAGCCAGTGATCTCTATAGCTAGAAGGAAGAATACAATCAGGTATCCTTTTTTATTTTTTGAATTTCAACGCAGAAGTCACAATGGTCCTTTCTAGGTTTGTTTATAAAAATCTTTTTCTGTTTTAGTAACTCATAAAAGGTTGTGTGACCTACGAATTCTACTTTATTTTCTGCTGCTTTAATCTTGTAATATCAGCAATATATACATATCTATATATATATATATATATATATATATATATATATATATATATATATATATATATATATATATATATATATATATATATATATATATATATATATATATATATATATATATATATATATATATATATATATATATATATATATATATATATATATATATATATATATATATATATATATATTATATAAAGTAGAATTCGTGGGTTGTGTGACCCACGAATTCTACTTTATTTTCTGCTGCTTTAATCTTGTAATATCAGCAATATATACATATCTCTCTCTCTCTCTCTATATATATATATATATATATATATATATATATATATATATATATATATATATATATATATATATATATATATATATATATACATATATATATATATATATATATATATATATATATATATATATATATATATATATATATATATATATACATATATATATATATATATATATATATATATATATATATATATTTATATATATATATATATATATATATATATATATATAATATTATGTTGTAATATTAGGGCAAGGAAGATTCTTCCAAAAATCAAACGCAATTGCAGTAAACCAGGTCAAAGAGTGTGCACCATGTTCAGCAGCAGTTTTCCTTTCATAAAAAATTTTTCCTTTCTTCCAGTGAAGCTCTCGCTCAGCTAGAAGGTTTTCTAGTTCATGTTGAGGATGACTATTTGACAAATCTATTTTAAATCTATCGCATGTTTAACATGTGTCTTTTCTTGTGTAACCAAAGGCAATGTTAAACTTCGTATTAAATATGCATCTGAATATAAAAAAAAAAAAATGCTAATAAGATTTGATATCATTAAGATAAATAAGAACTGTCTACAACGTAATAAATATTGCTCAAAAATCAGCCACAATAAATTTTTGTTTTGTTTTTTTGCTTCCCTATAACTTTCTCTTGAACAGGATTCACCTGGGTAACTATCTAAATACATTGCATGCATCCTGCTAAGATTAAGATCTCCAGAAAGATAGACTTTCTTAGAATCTTTGAGAGAGTAATGAGACTGCTGTCCTCTAAAAGATCGAATATAATTTATGATTCTCTTTTTTTGTCTTTGGTAAAACTTCGAGGACGGTTCATGTGTTTCCCTTTTTGATCTTGGGGTGACATTCCTATAAAAAAAGTAATATGTTTTAACAGAATTAAAAAAAAGAGCAAACCAATTCTTAAACTTAAAGAACCAAAACTGAAAGTGGAAAATGGATATGGATAATGATTACTAGGCTGAAAAACATTTTTATATTTATAGTTTGAAACTTTAAATTATTTTAATTTTATTATAAATAACAAATAAAAATCCAATATACCCTCATTGGTTTATGGTGGTATATTATACCAAAAACATATGAACGTTTTTTAATCATAATCCAATAAACATTATTTAATAATATACTTGACAACTTTTTATTAGTTTTGACTTTCCTTTTGCACTAACTTGCCAATAAATAAGTTTGTGTGTACTCTGATAATATTTTGAAAAAAAATTACTTGCTTTATGAAAATGTATAACTACTTACCAGTCGTTGTTAAGACTTTTCTGTATTCTTTCAAGTCTAGATTTGCTTATGTTAAATATTGAAAGAAACGCTTTATGACAAATTTGAATTTTTACAAGGGAGTCTCTTGCTATTAATAAATGATATTGATAAGCAGTGTAAATCTTTCTCTTCACTTTGTATTCTAGGTCTTCTTTTCACTTCCATTTGAGTTACAATCGATGTCAAAAAATCATCCTGTTGGTCTTTAGTAAAGACCAGCAGGCGTATATGAAAGGAGATTGTGATGCTATTGAAAGAGTGCAACATAGAGCAACAAAACGTGTACCTTCAATAAGTAACCTTACATATGAGGATCGACTTGTTTCTTTAGGCTCAACCAATGTAAATGTAAGAAGAAGAAGAGGTGACTTAATTCAATTATATAAATTTGTTCATGGCGTTGAAAATATAGATTTTAACACACGTTTTTCATTTGTAAATAACAACTTGCGAAGTAACTGTTGTAAATATTACAAAGAATTTGCTCGACTTCCATCAAGAGAACACTTCTTTTTCAACAGAATTGCGAATCTGTGAAACTCGCTTCCAAATGAAGTGGTAACAGCACAATTGTTTGAACATTTTAAAGTTGTTCTTGATTGCTGGTTGAGGAGTAATCAAGAATAATAGCTGTCAAAGTGTGCATGACAGCGCACTCACTTGCTTTCCCAGCACAGCAAAATCTACTACTACTACTACTACATACTGTATGACAGTATAATACTGTAATAAAGTATGTATGTAACATATAAGTTATATACATACAGTCTGTATGTATGAGCATATTGTATGTATATAACTATATGTATGTATGTATGTATTTATGTATGTATTATGTATGTATTTATGTATGTATTTATGTATGTATTTATGTATGTATTTATGTATGTATGTATGTATGTATTTATGTATGTATGTTTGTAACCTTTTTATATGGTTTTTTCATAAATGGTTATAATTTAAACTTTATGGTTATAAATTATAATATAACTTATATTTTAATTTATAAATTATATTATATTACAATTTATAACCATAAAGTTTAAAGTTATATTATAACCATGTATGAAAAAACCATATAAAAAAGTTATACTTAAGTGTAACCTTTTTATATGGTTAAACATATTTTTAAATAAAAAAGTAATCCTATAATATGTACAATTGCTATTATAAATATTGTTATATACTATATTGATATACTAAGAATATTTGAAATAATTTCATCGATCGTTGCATCTTTCTGCACTTGATTTAATTATATCAATCAACAATGAATGCCATTAAAGTATTTTATAAAAAATCTGAGTCAACAATTTAAAATTACTGACTGTCCATTTAAAATGTAGTTTGATATTAAGGTTTGGTAGGTTCAATAAAGCCAAATATTGACTATTATAGATCTGGAATGGACAGATAATCACCCCAAAAAATCCTTTCAAGCATTACCTTTCAAGGACACTCAAAAAGATATCTCATCTCATCATGTATATATATATATATATATATATATATATATATATATATATATATATATATATATATATATATATATATATATATATATATATATATATATATTATATATATATATATATACATATATATATATATATATATATATATATACATATATATATATATATATATATATATATATATATATATATATATATATATATATATATATACACTATTGCTCACTTATTTTTCTTTGTGTTTTTTTAAGAAAAAGATAAGGGAAAAGGTATATAGTGTATATATATGTATATATATATATATATATATATATATATATATATATATATATATATATATATATATATACACATATATATATATATATGTATATTTGTATATGTTTCCTCCCTCTATATATATATACACATATATACATATATATATATATATATGTATATGTTTCCTCCCTCTAATAAATTACATAAGATTTTTAACAGAAATACCATTAAAGTAAGTTATAGTTGTACAAAAAATTTATAAAGAATTATAAAAGGCCACAACTACGCGTTAATTAATAAAAATGAACATATAAAAGAAAAAAACACTGATTATTGTAATTGTAAACAAAAAATAGATTGCCCTCTAAATGGAAAATGCCTTTGGAAAAATGTAATTTACAAGTGCATTGTTTCCTCACAAAACAACCCTGATAAACAATATATTGGCTTAACCGAGGGGAATGGATAAAACGTTATGCCAACCACAAACAATCGTTTAAACACAAAAAATATTCAAAAGAGACTATGCTGTCAAAATATATTTGGGATTTAAAAGAAAAAAAGAAAAATTTTAATTTACAATGGTCTATTCTAAAATCTGCCCCTGCCTATAATAACATTTCCAAAAAATGTATGCTATGTTTGCAAAAAAAATTTGAAATAATTACTCATTTGAATCAAGAAAATTTATTAAATAAAAAATCTGAATTAATTTCTAAATGTAGGCACAAAAATAAATACCTCTTAAAAAATTATAAAAACAAATGACCAAATTAAACTATCCCCATTCCAAAGAAAATTATTTCATAATTACTTTCTGTAACTTCCCGTTAACAAAAAAACATAGTAATTAAAAATTTTTTATAATAATTTATAACTTCCTGTAAAATATTTTTTTCTATAAATTGAATTTTTTTTGAGATTTAGTAACTCTTCCTGATGATCCAGCAATGGTGAAACTTCAAGTCGAAGATAAAAGTTAGATAAGTGTTTTTTACTAATTAACTATTGCTCTGTTCTTTAAGAACATTGAGCACTCTATTTGTAAAATACACTAACATAATTTACATATAAATATATATATTTATATCTATGTATATATATATTTATTTATACATATATATATATATATATATATATATATATATATATATATATATAGGGGAGAGTGGGGTATTGGCGAACACCTAAGCGGGAATGCGAATTAAAGACATCAGTTATACAAAATTGATCATATTTATTGCTTATCAATTAGTTTAACTACTCAGTCACAACCCTCAAAAGCAATTTTTCAAAATCTTATTATAAAAATAAAAATTTAAGGCAAAAATAAAACTCTTGGTGTTCGGAATTACCCTACCTACGTGGGGTAATTCCGAACACATCGGGGGGCAATCACAAACACTGTTGTGTAATAACGAATAAAATGCTAATTGGAATAACTAAGTCTAAAAATTATATTATGCAACAACAACAACAAAATAGGAGTGGCTTTATTGCCATAGAAACTCCAACAGAGAGTTACTCAAGAAAAAAGTTGCATAAAATTATCAGAAAAAGTTAAAATCAAATCATAGTAAACAACATCCGCAGCTTCATTACACTACTGCACGTCTGGAACTGAGCATAGGATCCCTTCTCAGCAGGTAAAAAAAAATTGTCGAATTTATTTTTTTACAATGCTGTTTTGACCATGTTCGGAGTTACCCCGCGTTCGCCATTACCCCACTCTCCCCTATATATATATATATATATATATATATATATATATATATATATATATATATATATATATATATATATATATATATATATATATATATATGTATATATATATATATATATATATATATATATATATATATATATATATATATATATATATATATATATATATATATATAAATATATATATCTAGGTATTATTATCGAGTTTAAAAAATTTGTTTACGCTCAGTCTATTAAAGAATATGAAGACGCTTTTACTAACATCATTACTTTATATGGAGACAAATATCCGCAATTGAAATTGTACCTGAGTAACGTTTTTGATATAAAAGAACGATGGTGCATATGCTTTAGAAAAAACCTAACAATCAGGGGTAATAATACCAACAATTATGTTGAATCTCAATTTCTTGCACTGAAAGATAACGTACTAAACAGAACAAAAGAGGTAATGCTAGTTTATTTAAATGTTATATACACTTTTTACACAGAAATATACACTTTCAATGCATTTAGTTAACCCCTCCTCCGAATTTGCATACATCCTTAACGGATGCCTCTTTATTAAATACAAGAAATATTTCAAAATCAAATACTTTATTCTCTTTGTTGCTTTTGTAGTTACAATTAATTGAAATATGTGTCGTTAAAAATTAGAGAATCATTACAAAAAACGAGAAATCTTTAATAATATTTTATTTACATTTTTTAGGTTAATATCAATGGACTTATGGAAAAACTTACTCAAGATGTCAATGAACACTATAAAGCCAAACTTCTAAGCATTGCAAATAGTCGATTCGATGGTATTTACAGCAACCGATTTATGGGTAAAATAGCTTTCATGTTAATGAAAATAGTATATACCGTGTTATGATGATGATGATAAAGTTCATTTAGTTGTTGATAATGATGATGATGATGACGATGATGATGATGATGATGATGATGATGATGATGATGATGATGATGATGATGATCATCATCATCATCATCATCATCATCATCATCATCATGATCAAATTCATCATCATCATCATCATCATCATGATCATCATCAAATGATGATGGTGATGTAAAAAATCAAATTTATTTTTTTTATTCTGGACTTTATACTTTTTATTATATATTATTAATTAGGAGAAAAAAAAATTTTTTAGGAAGAGACAAAGGAAAAAAAGGAGTTGGCTTTTCCCTTCCTTCTTAGGAACTTCTTACAAAAATTGAAAAACAGATATCTAAAATTGGACTAGAGTTGTATACCATACCTAGTTTCAAGTCATCTGGTGTACAATATAATGTTGATATGAGTTTAGGTATATATGATTGTTCTGTAGGATGTGATGGGTCACCTTGTAAACATCAGTACATTATTTGGAAAAAACATTCATTTAGCACAAATTTTCTTCCATATCTAAGTTATAAAGAAAGACAGTTGTGTTCGTACATTGCTATTGGAGAAACTTGTCCCGACTCTCTGTGCGAAGGATTACACGATTATGTTAGAGATAAGCATGATGAGTTTATCGTTAAAGAAAACTTCAGGTATAATATATATATATATATATATATATATATATATATATATATATATATATATATATATATATATATATATATATATATATATATATATATATATATATATATATATATATATATTAGATGTTGGTAATGTTTATATTCCCTTAACAATTCAATATTTGTCTATGAACAGAAATCTTCTAAATGAATTTTAATCTTTGTTAAAAAAAGTTTTAGAAAATAAGAGCTTTTACATTTTTTTTATAGTACACCGACTAGTTGCGAAGATATTAGTACAAACGAGGAAATTCATTTTCAAATAGATGGCTGTGAACATGTAAAAAGTCGAGGTAAAAGTAATTCACAATGTTTTTATTCTAATCAATTTTAAAAATTGATCAAAACGATTTAAAATGATTCTAAGATAAAAAAAATTTTTTAATGGTTTTCTTAAATTTATATTAATTTTATACAAAATATAATACAATACAAAATATAATACAATACAATGAGCATCTTAGTAGAAAAACATTCTAGTAATGCTGCATTTTTAAAAGGTGATTCAAAATTTTGTACTCGCTTGAAACAAAATGAAACCAATATTTCCAATTTAAGTTCATCATTGCATTGTTTTGGTATTGATTCTTATCAGTCTTGAAGAGTAGTCAATACTACACTGCGCAAAAAAAGAAATGGGGTAAATATAAAAGTTCAACCTGAGGCAGTTAAACGGCGTAAAATAAAAAATGGCAGCAAAGCGTCTATTCAAAAAGGAATGGTAAAGCGCAATAACCCATTTAATGTATCTGATGTCAATACTAAAAGGGCACATTCTTTTTCTGAGTGTTTTAAAGATAATGTGGCTGTTTCTAAAAAAGCTGGTAGAACGATGGGGTCAAAAACAAAATTATCTTCAAAATTAACCATAATGACAACGAAGAGCGAAGAGCGAATTTGTCATTCAACTACATTAACCTGAATTATTGCGCAAAAACTTTCGGTCACTATTTATTTTAACTGATTTTGTTCAAAAAAATAAAATAAAAAAAGTTTAAGATGTATGCATTTTTTTGTGTCTTAACATGTTCCCTTGTGTCGAAAAATGTTTTTTACAAACGCTGCATTCAAATTTAACATTGTCGTGTAATGATGTCTTATGTGTTTTAAGAGCTTGCTGTCCAGAGAAAAACTTTAGGCAAACATCGCAACGAATTGATTCTTTGTGTTTCACATAATGCTTCACATAATTACCAATAATATTCAGTTGAATATTATTGGTAAAAACATTACCACATGTGTCACATTTGCTTTCTACGCAATTTTTTACATGAAAACGATATTTCTATCCTCTCTTAAATGACTGGGTACAAGAAGGACATGCAAGCACCACTGCTAAACCGCAATCTTCATCTTCGCGCATCATTTGACCTTTTTTATTCTATTCCTAACACGAAAAAAATAAAATAACAAATCTCGTTTACAAATAATTAATGAATTCCTAATATTCAAAGCACCTTTCTTTTTAAATCATCTAATGCTTTCCATCTTTCAGAACCAATCTTGCTCATTTCAGGAAAATCAGGTAATCGATTTGCATTGTTTTCCGCTTCTGCTGTCGAGTTTTTCTTAAGGTGAAACACGTAACATAAATATGGATATTTAATATATATAAATGTATTCATTAAATATATTTAAAAAGTATTTGTTATATAAAAATAAACTAAAATTTGATTATGTATAACATTTTTATATAACTAATTATAATAGTTAAATATATATATCTAAATGTTTACGCCTAAGTAACTAAACATAAAGTAAGAACATACGCCTAAGTACTGAAGTAGAAATGATATGTTTGTATAGTTAATGATAATAAAAATAAATGATAGAGATAAACCTTACGAATCACTAAAATAACTTTTAAGCGGTTGACAAAATACAATTTGAAATCTAATCTTTTAATTCAAAGTTCAAGTCATTTAGAGAAGTATTTGGTGTAAAATTTTTGGTTACAGTGTTAGTATTCATTTCAGCCATATTTTTTTATTTTTCAAATTTTTCAAAGAAAATAATAATAAAAACAATCTTTAAATTTTTTTGCTTTTATCGTATGAATAAAGATGTATACCGAACTAGTGGCGGATTTAAAAGTTAGACCCGGTCAGCAAAGTAAGAAAAGAGCCCCAATTTTGGCCTGGTGACAAAGCCCTCCAGACTATTACTTTTCTAATAAGAAAAAGAAAAAATCACATCCCAATGGGACCCGGCCACCATTTTCTGCCCGTTAAATCCGCCACTTCACCGTACATATATATAAATTCTAGTAAGAAATAACATCGCCTTGTTTAGTGACAAATGGAGGGTTATTGTAACGCTTATAATATGGATTAGGAGCCAAAAAAAAACATTTTTTATGCGGAATGATGAAACTTATTTTTTGCACTTCAAACGTTTTAACTTTTTTTACACTTTAATTTTTTGCGCCCATAAAAAAATTAATGAAAAAAAAAGCTTTAAAGTACGATCTTTATAATAAGCATAATCACTATTTTCATATTTGTGAATGCATTAATTCTAATATGCGGAGAATGTACCAATATTTATTTTAGGCCTTTATGGACAATATAATTACCGGTACATCATATTTTTATTTATATATGATTTAAAAATTTACACTTTGTTAAACAGAACATAGTTCATTCTTAAGTGGTATAAACAGATAAGTAACAAGACTGTATAAATAATATTTATAATTCAATTAACCAGCAATATATTGTAAATATATTGTAAACTAATATAATTGATACATTATACAACATAAATAAATGACAATAACTAAATAACTGGCATTATATTATTAGCATTTTTTGTATTCATTTTTATCGTAATTAAGGTAATGCGCAGAACAAAGTTTAAAAAATCACAAAAATGAAAACTCTTATATAGCATTAGTCAGAAAATGTTAAATACGAAAAAAAATTAACTTCTACAATTAAATATAAATATATATTCATATACATAATAAATATTCACATATAAAAATATAACATAAGCCACACATATATATGTATTTATTTGTATATATTTGTATATATTTATATGTATATATTTATATGTATATATATGTATATATTTATACACATATATATGTATTTATTTGCAATATACAGGCCCTATCAGAGAGGGAGCCACATGGGCCGTATGGCCTGGGCCTCCGATTATGTTGGGGCCTCACAATTTTAAAATACATTTTTTAAACACCCAAATAAACATCAAAATAATAATTCAAAATTTCTAATTACTCTAAATGTTTGAATTAAAGTTAATAAATTAATTTCTGAAAGTTACACAATTATTTGGTATAAATCTACCTGAAGAGTGTAACTTGTGGCTTTAACTTGCGTTGTGTTTTAAGCAAATTTTACGCAAATCTTCGTTTTGGGTCTCCGATTTATAACTGGCCCAGGCCTCTTCAAACCTCTAAAAAGACCTGACAATATACATATGTATGTATGTATGTATATATACACACATACTAATATACATATATATATATATATATATATATATATATATATATATATATATATATATATATATATATATATATATATATATATATATATATATATATATATATATATAATAACATACGTGTAATGATATAAATACTTAAATATATACAGTAATCAAAACAAAAAATGGCACAAACTTTTTTTTTCAAAAAACGAAGTTGATTTTTTTTTTAGGGAAAAAACTATGAATTATTTGAAAATAGCATTATATTGAACCATCTTATTTAGAAGTTGTCAAATATAAGTTCATATGGCGTATAAAAATCAACTGTACTTATATTGATCAAATATTTTCAAAAGTCTGGTGAAAACAAAATGAGGCATAAAATTTGAGTTGCATGAGAGAAACAGTAAAACACAGTGGTGGAAATGTCATGGTATAGGGATCAATGGCTTGGTGAGAAGATGGCAAATTGACTTTCATTGAATCAACTATGAAAGCTAGTTCGTATATAGACATTTTAGAGCAAAATTTGAAACCCTCTGCTTGTAAATTTAAATTTGGAAACAACTTCGTTTTTTAACAGGACAATCACCCAAAACATACTGCCATAGCAACAAAGGAATTTTTTTGAGAAAAATAATATTAATGTGATGGAATAGCCTGCCCAGTCCGATTAATCCGATTGAGCATTTGTGGTACATTCTAGAATAAAAAATTGGAGATCGAGCTTAAAAAAGACAAAATGATCAAAAAGCAGCATCAGTCGAAGCATGGGAGAAAATTCCAGAAGAATCCAAATCTCTTGTGGAATTGTTGCCTCAACGTCTGCAATAAGTTATTCTGGCAAAAGATGGCCTTAGTAAATATTGATATACTAATTATTTTTGTCTAAATACTAAATTTTTTGTCAAAGTTTGAAATTTTTCTTATTTGTGCCATTATTTTTTTTTGCGAGAAAATATTTGATCAATAGAAGTACAGTTGATTTTTATACGTCATATGAACTTATAATTGACAATTTTTGAATAGGATGCTTCAATATAATGATATTTTCAAATAATTCATAGTTTTTTCCCTAAAAAACAAAAATCAACTACCGTTTTTTAATCATTTTACAAATTAAAAAAAAAAAAAAGTTTGTGCCATTTAATTTTTTGCTTACTGTATATATATTAGAGCTAGCAAAACCGGTAAACCGGTTTACCGGTTTTGTATTTGTTTTGTGTTCCAAAATTTTCATATTGAACTTTTTTTAAAAAAATAGCCTTATCTATGATGTCTACTGGATCAGGACAAAATCAATTGTGGAATCATTTTCTAGGTACGAAAGCTGGCGATTCAGCTTTATGCAATGTTTGCAAAAAAATATAAAATGCTCTGGCGGCATCACAAGTGGTTTGCACAATCACCTTATCAGAAAACATAAAATTAATCTGCTAAAACGAGTTCAACATGATAATGCAGAAGCTAGCTGTTTTAATATCAATACCACAACTTCCGTTACGAATGATACAAATTCTAGATCAAAAATTTCTGATTATTTCAACATTATTGAACGATTGATGACTCATTTCCAGCTGTTTTAGCACGATTGGCAGCACGAGATATTTTGGAGACTTTGGGCAATCATATTCAAAGGATATGATTGCCCAAGTCTCCAAAAACAATCAAGAAAATGGTGTTGCCGTACGGTGACAAAATCTAAAAACAAATCGTTACAGAATTATCAGAAAGAATAGCCCTGGTGAATTATTCAGCTTGACTTTCGATGAATGGACATCTCTCAAAAATTGAAGGTTTATGAATGTGAATGTCCACTCGTATGATAATGTATTTTGGAATCTCGGATTGGTTAGGATTAAAGGATCGATGCCTGCTTAAAAATGTATAACGTATCTTCCAAATACACTTAAAGAATTTAGTATTGCGATAGAAAATACAATTTCTATTACTACGGATGGGGCCGCCGTAATGAAAAAGGTAGGCAGATTACTGGACGTAAATCATCAACTTTGTTTAGCCCACAGCATCCAGTTATCAGTAATTAAGGTGCTGTATAAAAGATCTGTTTCGGATAATATTTCCGTAGAAAATCAAGAAGTGGCTATTACTGAATTTGAATATGGTCAAGATGAAGAGGACGACGTAATGGAAGATATTGGGGTTTTTGACGTTATTGAGGATACATCAACTACTGATTCATCAATTCAACATGAAATTATAGGTCCAATAATAACAAAAATTCGAAAAATTGTTGTCATGTTCCGTAGATCACCAACAAAAAATGACATCCTTCAAAAACATGTTAAGGATGAATTTAAAAAAGAACTTACGCTAACCCTTGACACAAAAACACGGTGGAGCAGTATGTTAATAATGTTGGAAAGAATTTATGAGATTAAAAATTGTGTTCGTAAGAGTCTAATCGATATCAAATCCGATATAGATTTATCATAAAATGATCTCAATGTTGTATCAAATATAAAAATGGCTTTGCAACCTGTTAAAGTAGCTGTGGAAGCTCTCTGTTCTTGGGACACGAATCTATATGTTGCAGATTTGACAATTAGGTTCTTGTTGGATGAACTAAGTAACCAAAATAATTTCTTAAGTAATGAATTGAAACAAGATTTAATATTTCGAATAAGTAAGAGAAGAACCGTATATTCTGATATATATTCATATCTTCATGAACCATGTCCACGTACAGCTTTAAATAATGAAAATAATTATGGCGTGTTTAATACAACAAGTAAATTGGTTATGGAAAAAAATATTGTAGAAATCATTCAACAATTTTTAAAAAACGATTCCGAAACTACTGAAGCTGAAGTTGTGCAAGTGTATGAAACTGAATCAACTAGTGAATCTACGGTTTTATCAGCAGTGGCGACATCAAGTCAAGCAATGTCAATGAAAGAAAAACTTGATTTAGTAATTTAAAAAAATGATAACTATTGCTCACGAAGAGATTAGTGATCCGAAGACAACATCCGGTCTTTTAAATATAGTCAGGAAAGAAATGGCGTATTTCAAGGAACAAAATATTAAAGGAAAATATTTAAACAAACTCCAAAAGTATATTTCAGCAGTTCACCCAACCAGTGTAGAGTCGGAAAGAGCTTTTTCTGCAGCAAGTTTAATTGGCACAAGGTACAGAACAAGTTTAAACGACGAAACATTAAATGTAATGTGTTTTTTAAGAGCTTACTTCAATAAACAATTTATGCTCCTTGAAAAGAATTGACTATATTAATTATTTTTATTTTAAAAATGAAGTTTTCTTTATGTTTATGTTTGTTTATGTTTACGCTAAAATACAAAAATGTTAATGTATAATAAATGAATTAATTATATTTTATTATATAAAAAAAATCTTTTTGATTGTTTAATTTATTTATTTTTAACTAGGATAGATCTGTAAACTGATGCTGTTTTACTAATATATTCATTTGTTATGCTTTTCGTTGTTTTCACTGTTTAGATTATTATTATTTGAGCCTTTAGAAAAAAACCCGGTAAATTACCGGTAACCCGGTAATAATTTTTTTTTTACCGAATTACCGGTTTTTTAAAATATCGGTAAATTTACCAGCACTAATATATATATATATATATATATATATATATATATATACACACACACACACACACACACACACACACACACACACACACACACACACACACACACACACACACACACACACACACACACACACACACACACACACACACGCACACACAAATATATATGTGTGTGCGTGTGTGTGTGTGTGTGTGTGTGTGTGTATGTGTGTGTGTGTGTGTGTGTGTGTGTGTGTGTGTGTGTGTGTGTGTGTGTGTGTGTGTGTGTGTGTGAAATTTAAATGTTTCTAGGAAAGCAGAATCTTCTTTGTTTTATATACAAGTTGCTGGTTCTTTTTTTTGGTTAAAGCTATGTTTGGACCCACAAATAGAGAAACGATTCCCGATTATTTGTCAGAATTCATGTGGGCGCAAGGTTTTAAAGAACATTCTTATTTTCACTTTTGGATGTAGATGAATATCCCGTTTGATTATTATTTTTGTATATAGTAACATTTGCCTATCTAAAATATTAATATATTTAAAAAAATATGTATATAATCTGAAAATAAAAAATAAAACTTATTGAAATTCGATGTTTTTTCAAGAAAAAAATACTAAAATAAAAAGAAAATACACAACAAATTTATCTATAGAATGTTTTAGCGGAATAAAAACCGGGCTATCAAGTTTTTTTAATGATTAAGATCATAATATTTACCGCCTTAATTATAACTTAGTCATGTTTCAAAAAAGATGGTGAATATTAGCGTTTTTGGTATATTTTTTTGACACTTCAACATCAAATTAGAGAACTTTCCTTTGGTTTTCAGGTCTATGTTTTTATTCGATTCTTAATCAGGATAAAATTCTCTATCATAATCATAAATAAAAATAGGGGGTAGAAATATAAATTAGCACCGCGGCGCTAATCTCTATTTGTGGGTCCAAAAAAATTTTTTATTTTGGTATTTTTTCTTGAAAAAACATCGAATTTCAATAAGTTTTATTTTTTATTTTCAGATTATATACTTTTTTTTTTAAATATATTAATATTTTAGATAGAAAAATTGTCCCCTCAGTATTATCTTGTTCTATGTCGCTAAACTATGGTTTTGAAAAAAAGGCATTTGAATTTTCAAAAGCCCTAAAAATGTTCAAAATAAACTTTGCACCAAATTTTGTTATTATAAAATTGTCAAGGTCAATATATAATACCCTTATAAACCATTTTTAGAAAATTATTGTGTATTTAGTGTTTAAAAAAATGATTTTTGACTTTTGAGATAGAACAAATTACTGACAAACTTTACAAAATACAAAAATTGTATAATGTTCTATGTCAATTTCTTTGGGTTTTTTTAATTATAGTTTGTCCAAACATGCACAAATGTCATATTTGGTGAATGTTTTGAATGTATTTTTTACCAAGGACGGATACAAAGATGGGAGTATCCCCCCCCCCCCCACCATCTTAAGAATTATCAATCTTCAAATTATTATTGATAGAAATTAAAAAAAAAATAAAAATACAAAATATTATTTTGCAACATTTGAATTTTTGGCAAAAAAAAGTTAGTTATATACACATTTAATATATTTATTAGTAAACTAATTTATAAGCATTTTTTACGCTCTTCGCGTGCATCTTATTTTTGTTCAATATGACTTAGATGCTGAGCCCGTTCACAATCATATAATGTACCTTCAGCACTTTTGATTTTAAAAAATTTACACTAATTACACCTATCTTTTTTTCTTTGCCGGAAAGAATTATTGAACTTAGTTAGAAAAATGATCAAATGAAACAGTGGTTTTAGCTGAAAAAATCATTTTTTTTGGTCATATAACCCCCTCCCCCCTAGGACAATGACCTGGATCCACCCCTGTTTTAGACATTATTTGGTTGTGTTCAAGTAAAACATTTTTTTTTTCATGAAACAATTATATTAAGACATAAAAATAGTTAAGAAAAGTACATGGGAGATGCACATGAATTACTAAACACAAAGAGTTGCCATATAATTTCTATCAATCTCAGGCATGTAGGGCATCATTTTTTTAATATCTTCATTCTTTTCTTTTGAAAGTAAGTGGCTTTTTTTGGTCTGAATTGACAGTTTTGGTGCAGTTATGGGATATGCTGTAGATTTCTTTTTTCTTAATGATTGGGCACCTGCAAAAACTGAGGTGAAGCCGTCTGCATGTTTTGTTTTAAATGAAACAGTAAAAGGATGATTGGAATAGTATTTTAATTGCTTTATTTGAGTAAAGGGCACTTTGGTAAAGTTATAGCTTTTAGCTCCAGCTTAAATATTTAAAAAATCAACATCTTTCATCTGCAGGATATTGAAAGGTTTCTGTCGCCTAACAGACTTTAGTATTCTGATCAGACCCAGTGGACTGTATACCTCAGTTTTTTTTAATTTTTAATCAATGCTGCTATGAACCGCATCAACCTCTTGAACACAGCCATGTCCGCTTGCAGAAAACTTTTGCGTGATAGATTCAACATCAGGATGAGCATTTAAAAAATGCTTTATTGCCGTGCTCATAATACTGTTTCTATTTTGCGGAACGCAAGAATCTGACCATAAAATGAGGTTCTTAAGTTGGTAAGCACAGATTCTAAAATTCGTAGGATTGCAGATGCCAAATCATTTCCGGCTCTGCCAGGTTGGCTTTCAGACCAGATACAACAATAAACATCTTTATCTAAAGAAAGATGTGCTGTCATGTTATAAACAGACAGCTTCCTAAGATAAAAGAAGTTGGATATCTCAGCCTTGGGAACTGTTAAAACATTTTGTAAATCGAAACAGAGAACAGGATGTCCTGACTGTCTGTCTTTTTTGCGCTCTTCGCGTGCATCTTCTTTTTGTTCAATATGACTTAGATGCTGAGCCCGTTCACAATCACTTAAAATACCTTCAGCACTTTTGATTTTAAAAATTTCACACTTATCACACTTATCTTTTTTTCTTTGCTGGAAAGAAATATTGAACTCAGTTAAAAAAATTTTAGAGTATAAGTGCTTTTTAGCCGGTTGAAATCGTTTTTGCTGACAAAAGTCTTGGTAAAGCTCATACAGTCGACTAATAGACAATTCAGACTCAAAGTATTTTCTATTTGTATTAGCACGGCAATAGTGCGAGTCTATAACCGGAATACTATATATGTGTTTCCTAACGCCATCTCTGACCGCGTCAGGAATTTTCTTTTTTGTATGTTTACCTTGTTTTCTTGGGGTAGGCGTGTTTGTATCTGTTTGGAAATGTTTATAAAAATATGAAATTCTTTTTTGGCTTATGTCAAGAGTGTTTAAAAAGAAAGGTTTGCAAACTCTGATAGGAATCCCTGCCAGGTGAAAAAAGTAGGCAAATGAGTATTGCCGCCTCGATGAAATTGCAAGTGTTCGTTTAGTTTTTTCACAATACGTGTTGTATTTTCACTATAAAAGTGTGCTTTGAGGTCATCATTGAGTCCCCAAAATTTGTTAAATAGTAACTCCCGTTGCTCTTGCGGAAAATAAATGTGGCATTTAAATTTACAGTTAGTACAGTCCTTCTCATTATTGAACTCTCTCTTTCTTCTTATCACTTTATTCCTGCTTTTATACTCCGGGCCAGCTTGACGCCTTTTTTTATTGACATTGTTTTTCCAGCTATCTGGATTTCTGGTTCTTTTAAGTCCAACTTTTTTTTTTGTCGAAAGTAGCTCTATTGGCACAACTATTTCTAAATCCGTATGTAGTAGCTTATTGTGGAAACTTGAATCGACACTGTAGAAATAAAAAGTATAAACTTTAGCTACATTTAAAAACAACATAATATTAAAAAAAAATCAAAAATTAATGACAATTGGAATTTCATAAGCATCGTAATTAGCAGGGTAATATAAGTTATTTTTTTACAGTTAGGAAATAAATAATATAAAGAATTTAGTCTTACTTAAAGACTTTGCACAATATATATATAGTTATTTAAAGGCACAATATATATAGTTATACATATAGTTATATATATATAGTTATACATATAGATTTATAGTTAGTTAACTACTAGTACTGTGTATGAGAGCTAGTCTTAAGTTATTTTAACCCTTTAATGCACGATATTTATATAATAGTTGATAATGCATGATATAATAGTTGACTATTTTATCGTTAAAAGAACATAAAATGGAATCCAATTATCGGAATCCAATCGGAAAAATAAAATTTTCCTTTTTATTTTCAAATTACTAAACCAATAAACTTACCTGACGACATTTTGAAAATATCAAAATAAAAAGTCACGTGACTTGCGCTACAACATTGATTTGCAGATTTGGGCATTAGAACATTATAATACTAAAATGTTTTAAAAAAGTGAAATAGAATAAGATAAAACTAACAAAATACGTAAAATTGTAATTAGAACAAAGTCAAATTGAATAAATCTTGACGAAGCAGAGAAGGTAATAATTTATTGATAAGTGCAAATAATACATTATACTTTTTTAAACAATGAAAATTGGTTTTTGCAAAAAAAAAAAAATTTGTAGATAGAACAAGATAATACTGAGGGGACGAAATGTTACTATATACAAAAATAATAATCAAACGGGATATTCATCTTCATCTTGGTTAAAATTAATCTAGTTCCATCAGATTATATACATACTTTTTTAAATATAATAATATTTTAGATAGACAAATGTTACTATATACAAAAATAATAATCAAACGGGATATTCATCTACATCTTGGTTCCAAAAGTGAAAATAAGAATGTTCTTTAAAACCTTGCGCCCACATGAATTCTGACAAATAATTGGAAATCATTTTTCTATTTGTGGGTCGAAACATAGCTTTAAATTTGGCTTTGCTTCTTTGCCACATTGCCTCAACCCTGTTTGTTGTAACATTTGTTGATGTTGTTGATGTTGACATTGCCTCAACCTTGTTTGTTGTAACATTTGTTGAACAATAGAAAACAACATATGTCGTATGAAGAAGGAAAAACTGATTACATGAATATAACTTGCGGTGTTCCCCTTAGCTCAATTCTGGTCCCACTTTTATTTCTTTTTAATGTAAACAATTTCTATAAGTTTTCGAATATTTTAAACTCAGTAAGTAAAAACTGGCAGATGACTCAAAGTAATTTTATTCTAATGGAGATGTCAATCTTTTGTTTAAAATAGTTAAAAAGGAGTTTTTAAATCGAGCGGAATGGTTTAAGACAAACAAACTATCCCTAAATTTAAATAAAGCTAAGTATACTTTTGTTCATAGACTTCACGATAAAGAAAATATTCCTTCAAAACTTCTTGATCCTGATATTGGCTACTCTAAAATAATTAGAGAGTCATCATTAAAGTTTTTAGGAATGATACTTGACGAAAACTTGACATGGAGAGAACGCATAAGAACGAAAGAAAATAAATTTTCAAAAAATATTGGCATACTATACAAAACTAAGCAATTATTAAACCAAAACTGCTTAAAAATCTTATATTTTTTCCTCATACATTGTTAAATAAACCATGCAAATATTGCATAATGCAGCTCTAATCTAAGTAAAAATAAAATATTGTTTAGTAGACAAAAAACACGCTGTCAGAATGTTTTTAGTTCAGGTCGGTTCATACATTCTAAAGAACCATTTAAAAAGCATCACAAACTCAATGTTTTTCAGTCAAATCTTTTTCAAATTCTTATTTTTATGTGCAAACTTCATATTAAAATAACTCCAATAATATTTAGTACACTTCTCAATAAAAATAATCACAAGTACCCTACAAAATTTACAAATTATAATTATGAGCAATTTAAAATGAACTATTTGGTTACTAAGTTTTCTATTGCCATCATAGGTCCTAAATTATGGAACACTTTATTAAATAACGACCTGAAAAATTGTTCTTCTCTATTCAAGCAGAAACTCAAACAAAACTTACGATGTTAATAAATTAATGAACACTTTATTAAATAACGACCTGAAAAATTGTTCTTCTCTATTCAAACAGAAACTCAAACAAAACTTACGATGTTAATAAATTAATGAACACTTTATTAAATAACGACCTGAAAAATTGTTCTTCTCTATTCAAACAGAAACTCAAACAAAACTTACGATGTTAATAAATTGTTCTTCTCTATTCAAACAGAAACTCAAACAAAACTTACGATGTTAATAAATTGTTCTTCTCTATTCAAACAGAAACTCAAACAAAACTTACGATGTTAATAAATTGTTCTTCTCTATACAAACAGAAACTCAAACAAAACTTACGATGTTAATAAATTGTTCTTCTCTATACAAACAGAAACTCAAACAAAACTTACTAACGATAATAAATTAAACTATTTGAAGGATCCTTTTTTTTTTTTTTTTTTAATTGTTAATTTTTAATCTTATTAACTTGTCCCTTATTTAAATTTCCTTTAAGTTATCCTATTAACTTATCTTTAGTTTTTAGGTGTGATTATTTCTTATTTTCTTTTTACAATTTTCTTTTGATTATAGGTTAGTACCTGATCTTAACATACTCGTGAATATTTGTAAATAATTTTTAAATAGTACTAAGTAATTGTATGTTTCTCTTTTAGGAGGTACCTCAAAAAACAGACTGAATTTTTTTTTGTTTTAAATATCATTTTTAACAATTTTGATTAATTTATTATGTCTACTCTTATAATAATGAAATAAAATTCAAAATAAATAAGCAAAAGGCTTAAATTATCCTTAATAGATTTGGTACTGGAAAATAAAGCGCTATAGCAACGGCCCTTAGAGATATATTTCTTGCAATATCTTGAAAAATACAAGTCCAATTTATATAATTTCTTGTGTGCTTATGACTAAATTGTTCCTCAAGAACTCTTGTTTGTTTTCGATTTAATACCCATAAATTGAAACCTCATATTCGTTTCTGTAAGATATAGATTACCCTTTAGTAAAATTTTCTTTGATTGATGGATGTTTTTGATTAATTTTCTGTTAACTGGGTTCAAAAAAAAAGGTATGCTAAAACAAAAGCAAATAAAAGAAAAATTCATAAATTAGAAAAAGATTCTCTAAATAATTCACATGCTTTACAACAAACTATTTTGTCTGCACATTCACCAAGCAATGTAAGTTAATGGGCATCTGGAAAAAAAAAACTTCTTTGTGATATGGAAAACTTTAATGATATAGAAAAAGAGTGTAATATAATTATGACCTCAAATTTATTTTCAAGATAGTTCAGTTATTTTCAAGTTTAATTCAGCACATTTTTTAAACATATATAAAACTACTTATAAAGTTTGGTTTGTAGTACATGTATGGTTCTCAAGATCTTTTTGTTAAAAAAAAGTCCATATTTTTGCCTAATTTTTGCAAGGTTATGCGCATAATTATCGAGCAGGGGGGTAAAAGAAATTAATTTTATTATTTTTTGAAATGATTTAATTTAACTTTTCAATAAAATATAAATGTTCAAGTTTTTTATATTAGAAAAAAATTATAATATCAAGTTGTAAATTTTTTTTCCTTTTAAAGGGTACTACCACCTTAATGGTTGTACACGCTGATGAAAGCACGTCGTGGCGCAGTGTAAGGCAAATATTGCCTTCTTTTAGCCCTGGTCATGCAAATTTTACTTATATAACACGGCATTGTATTCTTTCTTTTATGAAGAAATAAAAAAAAATTAAAAAAAAAGTTAAAAGTGATCAAATTGAAAAAGCCCTCTCTCTTTATCCATGAGCCAATATCGTTATACTTGGTGACTTTAATTTTCATCACACTGAATGACTTGGCTCTAGTGACTTACTCTGCAGGCAATAAGGTTGACAACTTTTGTCTTTCTCAATCTCTAACTCAAATAGCCAACTTTCCAATTCACTTTCCAGACAACCCAAATCATTTTTTTTATTGTTTATTTTTTTGCCGTTTAATAATTTATACTGTTTTGAAGCATATAAATAAAAATAAATATTGGCGGGGCAAGAAGAAGACTTATTTAGCTTTATCACCGAGCCCCATTTTCACGTATTTAAAAAAATCGTAATATTTAAATATCTATAGTTAACAAACTATCTACTAAAAAAATGTAAAAGTATAATAGATAACGATTCGTTGTCATTTAAAGAAAATTTACAGAATCAAAATTTAAGGAAAGAGTAAAATCAACACACCTATCCAAAAATGGTCCCAACTTCAATTTTGAGGACCAAAAAAACGACCTTGGGGCATTAATCTGGTCTCAGGACTCAGGTATCACCAGATGTAAAAATTAAAATCTAATCTCTAAAGCCAAAAGAGAAATACACATTTAAAGTTATATAGCACTTTGCGCTACTGATCGCACTTGGAGCCCTGTTGTAAATCTATTTTGTTTCTTTTTCACTTTTGGGTTATGGAGTTTTTAAAAATTATTAAAAACTGCTTACATATCTGTGTTGGCTATAACCTGACAAAAAATTAGCTCTTTAACACTTATGGTTTGTGTACAGGGACGTAAAGTATAAGGTATGGTTATATATCCGTTTTTAGTGAGGCACTAAAAGCCTCTTTAAAAAGAAACAACGTTTTAAAGTATAATAAAATAAGGTTAGAATAAAAACGTAAAGACGATGCTTTACGTTTTTATTCTAACCTTATTATTGACTATGGAAGTTTCAAAATTTAATAGAGTGAAGCCTTGGCATGTATCTTTCAGGCTTTAACATACATACATACATACATACATACATACATACATACATACATACATACATACATACATACATACATACATACATACATACATACATACATACATACATACATACATACATACATACATACATACATACATACATACATACATACATACATACATACATACATACATACATACATACATACATACATACATACATACTGACATACAGACATACATACATACATACATACATACATACATACATACATACATACATACATACATACATACATACATACATACATACATACATACATACATACATACATACATACATACATACATACATACATACATACATACATACATACATACATACATACATAAATACATACATACATACATACATACATACATACATACATACATACATACATACATACATACATACATTCATACATACATACATACATACATACATACATACATACATACATACATACATACATACATACATACATACATACATACATACATACATACATACATACATACATACATACATACATACATACATACATACATACATACATACATACATACATACATACACACATACATACATACATACTATAGCGGCATAAAGTAAGTATACACCATTGAGTTTTGCATACATTTATTATTTTAAGCAATTAAAAACACTGTAAATTGTTGCAAACACAATTTTTATTTATCAGAATCATCAAAAACAACACTCTGTATCAAGAACATGCAGTTTGATCAATATTTAGTATGGTAACCTCGCGCTTTAATAACATGTTTCATACGGTTTGGCATTGACTCAAACAGGCGAGTAATTGTAACAATTGTTCCATGCATCTTGCAAAATTAACCAAAGACTATCCAAGTTAGATGGCCTCTTTCCTTCAATGTTCTTTGCCATAACGCTCCACAAATTTTCAATCGGATTCATGTCCGGGCTCTGAGCAGGCCAATCAAGTACTGCCGCCTGATTACGCCGAAGAAAATCTGTGACAGTCTTGGCCTTGTGGCATGGTGCATTATCATGCTGAGAGAAGAACGAGTTAAGTTGCCCAAACAGTGCACTAGCAGAAGGAAACATTGTGTTTTGTAGTACATCAATGTACTGGTGTTGGTTCATACTTCCAGTACATCGATAAAGGTGCCCAAGCCCATAGCCAGACATACACCCCTAAATCATTAAACTTTTCCCTCCATGCTTGACAGTTGGCGCAATACAGTTTTTACTGAATTTTTCACCAACTCTTCTTCGCACAATTACTCGTTTGGAACTAAGGTACAATTCGAAAGAACTTTCATCACTGAACAGGACATGTTTCCAATCATCTACTGTCAAGTCTTTGTGTGCTTTGGCAAATGCCAATCGTCGACAAACGTTTGTAGCTGAAAGCAGTGGCTTCTTTGCAGCCACACATCCACGAAGACCTGCTTTCAGAAGGCGCTGACGTACAGTTCGAGTTCCCAGAGTAACCCCATGTTCTTCAGAAAGTTTTCTACCGAGTTGAGGGGCAGTGAGTCTACGATCCTGCAAGGACATTCGAACTAACACTCTGTCAGTGTGTGGAGTTGTTTTCTTTGGTCTTCCAGATCGCCTCTTATCAGCTGTTGAACCAGTTTCGATATGTTTATCTATTATTTTCTTAATACCCATTGGTGTTGCTTTAAGTTCTCTGGCT
Source organism: Hydra vulgaris (assembly GCF_038396675.1). Taxonomy (NCBI): domain Eukaryota; kingdom Metazoa; phylum Cnidaria; class Hydrozoa; order Anthoathecata; family Hydridae; genus Hydra; species Hydra vulgaris. The sequence continues at coordinate 16,578,783 of NC_088926.1, read as the reverse complement.
ATTTTTCTTAAACTTGCACCTGTTTCTGCCAAGAACACTGCGCGAAGTCTTTTTTTCTGTTGTCAGTCGACGATATTTGAGCATACCTTCAAATATAAAAATGAAAAATTACACAAAATATATCAGACAAATGGCCAAATATGAATAATGAAAAACCAAAGACATTAATTAATCAGTATTAGCTTAAACTAACAAATTGTAACTAAAAATTCTCTAAAACCCAACATGCATCTCAACAATGGATAATAATAATTTGGCCTAAAGTCAAAACTGGTCAGAACCATTTTGAAAGTTTTTAGGACAATAAAAAAAAGTTATTTGTTAATTGTTATTAAAAACTTAATTATAATAACAATACTATAACATTGTAAAACAATTACTAACCTTGTCTTCAAAATTTGCACAATTAAACAACACAAAGTTAACTCTTTAAAGTTTAATTTTTAGTACACAACATGAGTCACACTTGCTATTGTAAACAGGAAGCGCAAAGAATATTGATTAAGTAAATTCACAGAATGCAATAATTGCTTCTATTATGTTTCTAAAAATAAGAAATACCACATTAAACTATTATTTTTACGATTTGGGTAGGGTGTATACTTACTTTCTGCCGCAATAGTACATACATACATACATACATACATACATACATACATACATACATACATACATACATACATACATACATACATACATACATACATACATACATACATACATACATACATACATACATACATACATACATACATACATACATACATACATACATACATACATACATACATACATACATACATACATACATACATACATACATACATACATACATACATACATACATACATACATACATTCATGCATAAATACATGCATACATACACACATATACATACATATATACACATACACACACTTATGTATATATATCCATATACATATAAACACATATATATATATTCATATTCATATAAACACATACACATATAAACACATATACATACACATACATACACACACACACATATACATACGTATACATATACTTTTTTTTTTTTTTTAAATTCAGAGAGTTTGTAGTACATATACAAAATAAGAAATATATATACGTAGTTAATAATACAAGCTTAAATAAAGATCAAAACCTAGCGCAGCTATTGTATTTACATTTAAAGTCGTTCAATATAATAGCGTAAATAAAATAAAATATATATAAACCAAATATCGTAGTCAATGCAACATTCAATTATATTCAAATAAATGTATACAAATAGTAAATTTAAATTAATACTGAATAAAATAAATTAATATTTAGGTATTAAAGAGCTAAGTATAATTTAAAAGTATGTAAGTATATTATCAATTGAAAAAATTAAAAAAAGTTTTGGTTGTTTAATAGAATTATAACTTCTAAAAGAACTTATTTTTTTCTTTTAAAGAATATAAATCAAGAAAGGGGGTTGGAGAAGAGTTGGTCACTTGAACATAAACACAGAGTTGATCATTTGAACATAAAACAAAGAGCATTAAAAACATTTACCTGATATATATTAAGAATATTCATATTAATTAAGAGAGATTTTGAGTAAGACGATGTTTGAAGTCGCGCAATGTGCTTCTGTTGATAATAAAGTGGTTTTAAATTACTTTTGTAAGCGCTTCCCCACACAATATTAACATAATTAATATGACAATGTATAAAAAAGTAATAAAGTTGAATTAGTAGATATTTATTCAAAACGCTTCTTACTTTATACAAGACTCCAATACTTTTTGCCATTTTACTACGTAAGTTTCTGATGTGATTTCTTCCAAAATAGCTTTTCATCTATAATAATACCTAAAAAGTTTGTAGACGTTAATCTTTTTATTTGAATATTATCAATATAAAGTATAGACATATCACTTGGGAGTAAAAGTTTTTTAAATGCTGGATAAAAGAGAGTCCATTTAGTCTTTTCAATATTGAGCGATAGTTTGTTTGATTTCAACCAATTAGAGATTTTTGTTAACTCAATATTCATATCATTAAAAAGTTTATTGATATTATTAAATGATAAGAAGAGGTTAGTATCATCAGCAAACATGATTGTTGTTAATTTTGAGGCTTTATAGAGATCATTTACATACATTAAAAATAATAAGGGTCCTAGTATAGATCCTTGTGGAACTCCACAGATTATATTTAGAAAGTAAGGTAAAGAAGATCCTTCGACGTGGACATACTGTTTGCGATTTTTTAGGTAACTTTTAAGTAACATTAAAACTTTTCCGGTAATACCATAATATTCAAGTTTTTTAAAAAGTGTTTAATGGTCAATTGTGTCAAACGCCTTAGATAAGTCTATAAAAAAGCGTAAAGTAATTTCTGATTTTCAAATGATTCAGTTATGTTTCGAGTGAGATGAATTATTGCATGTTCTGTAGAGTTGTTTCTCATGAAGTTGTATTGGTTCATGTATTATTAATAGTAAGATGATTGTATACTTGGTTAAACAAAATTCGCTCTAAAAATTTTGAAAAAACAGAGAGGACAGATATTAGACAGTAATTACTGACATTTGAGGGTTCAAAATCGATTTTTCACTTAATGGTTGACGAATGAACTCACTTTTGCATATTCCGTGAATTGAAAATCCATAAACGGCCACAATCTCTGCTAAAGACTGTCTCTTAAAATAAAATGATGCAAGAGACCTACTCGCTTTTGCAGGGACTTTCGCACAGTTATTTGGACCAGCATTTTGATTGTCATTTAAGTTAAAATAATAATAATTTTATGATCATGTTGCAATTGTCTTATTAATCCACTGACTGACGAGCCCTTATAGCAGAATAAAATTTTTTTGCACATTTCAAACATATGGCTTGTTCGTTTCTTTTTGCATTTGAAAATTATATCGACGCAGAATCAGCCATAATAAACAATATTTCGGCGAATCTAAGTTATATATTAAAACAAAGATATTAGTTTTTGGATTAAAAAAAATAGTAAGAATATTAAAGAAAGTTTTAAAACTTTTAACCAATTGAAACAAAACAGAGTTGAAATTGTCAATACAGGAAAGAACCTAACCTCTTTAAAAATCTCTTTACTTATAAATTTTAATGAGTGACTAGCGTTTCGTATTTCTAATAATGACCTTATGTTTGCTTAAACTCACGTTTTATAAGCCGCTAAAGAACATGCAGCGTTCTGTATTTGAAATACTTTGTATGTTTGCTTTGAATCACGTTTGATAATTTTCAGAGGTAACAAGAATAGTGAAACATAAGAAATCGCCGGGAATACCCGGCAAAAATCCTCTACTTTCACTAAAACAAATGACATTGACGAAGCAAAAACAAATATTATTCAATATACAAAACAACTGAAACTAAAGTCAATTACTATAAAGAAGTCTAAACGTTTTCTAGACGTCTAATATGCGTTTTCTATTTTTTGGGTAAAATGTTATTTTGCCGCTATTTTTTAATTTGATTACACACTTAATAATAGTACGCGAATCTGTTTTTTAAATAGCACTGAACTTATTTACTAAACATCAAGCATAACCAAATTCGTTAAATTAGGAAATTAACTAAAAATTAATAATTACAGCCTTGCTTTTATTTTTCCAATAACTGAAATGTTTAAAAAAACAAATTTATTGATAAAATAGCTAATATCTAGAATAAAAATTTAAAAAGTAATTACTAATATTTTGCTACAAACTAAATCAGCGATCAAATATTTGTTAACAACGTCAGCAAAAGCGTCATTAATAAACCTCTTATCAAAACTGTTTTAATCAACATAACAAAATAAAGTCTTTGATATAGTGATATTCATGCAAGCTTGTTATTTAAATTCCTAACGTATGGAATAAACTTTACAATTCATAATTGATTAATTTTTTTAAACAGTTTTATTACATACAATGGGAAGTGTCAAAGTTGCATAAAATTATAATCTTGTACTGACATATAACTTCCTTTTAAAAACTGAAGGATTCAACCCCCAAAAAGATACTTTTTTAATTATATCATTTTTTGGGTTAAATCTTTAAATGATAAAAGAAATATAATAAAAAATATTATCAACTTAAAAAAAAAACAAACTATATTACAAAAATTTTAAAGTGGTATCTTTTTTGGGGGTTTAGTCTTTAAATGATAAAAGAAATAATAAAAAATATTATTAACGGAAAAAAAATAAACTATATATTACAAAAATTCTCAAGTGGTATCTTCTTTAAATTGTTCATGCATGATGTCAACATTTTCGAACAAACTTTAGTTTTTGACTCTCTTTTCTCGGATAATCTAAAACGACTTTGTTTCTTAGCAACCATTTTGTATTCTCGTTTTTAAGTGTAAATTATTAAAGGTAATTTATCGTCTTTTTTTTTAGAAGTAATCGCCCAATATAATCTAAAGAAATAATTATAAATAATATTTGTTTGTTTTTGAAAAAACTACTATATATGTATGTATGTATGTATGTTTGCATACATGCATGCATACATGTTATTATGATAGCCATGTCTATTTGTGCAACCACAAATCACTACAAATCACTACAAATCACTACAGCAGAATGCTGCTTATCATACTCACGTATTTATTTCTCATACTCATATCATGTTTTTATTTATCTCATGATCTACTTTACTTTTTATTGTTACTTTTTTATTTCGTTCCAAACATGACAAAAGAAAAGGCGAAAAGAAAAATGTTATCAATAAAAACATATCAATAAAAACTAGCTTGGAAAACTATTCTTTTTTTGGGCAGCTGATGGGAATTAGGGATGATGGGGAATGATGATGATGGGAATTAGGGCAGGAATCAGAGGCTTGTTAATAAAGAGATTTGATTAGTAGATGAAAAAAATGTGCTTGGTAAAATTTTTTTTGTTTTAATGAAGTTTAAGTTGAGCTAAAATGATTTTAAATATTGATACATTTAATTAAAAAAATTTAATTAATAAAATTTTTTGCAACGCCATCTTTACCACTAACATTTTTATACAAATTAAAGATAGCCGCACTTACGCAAAATAAACAAATGTTTTAATTGTGTGGGTAAAAAAAAATTTTTGAGGACGAAGAATAATGTTTTCAAACAAGCGTAAAACACAAAATTACACAAAAAGAAAGTTTGGTGGAAGTCCTAACCCTCTTGCAAATACAGAACCACCCACAAACAGACAGATTATTCAAGATTTTTATTTTCTTAACAATATTTATCCAAGTTATTGCTTTAGCGAAATTGTAAAACTGATAGCTGAAAAAATAATCATGATTTGGAAAAAAGTTAACACTCGGCTACCATTAATGTCCACTTATTGTGTAGAAAAAAAAGTTGGAGTACTTCTTAACTTATCATGGTTACTTAACCGAAGTAAATACAAAGATTAACAGAAAAAAACACTTCTAAAAAATTGGATAGGCTTTTTGATATCAGTTTCTGCACATGTGATCTTAAAGTATATTCAGACCTAAAATCCGTTGAAAATAACAGAGAGTTTGTTTGCTTTGGTATTAATGGTAAAATTAATGGAGCAACTAATTCACCAAACCATTTTGCTGGAACAATAGGTAAAATGGCAATTATCAATAATGAGCTTAATTTAGTTGTTAATTTTGGTGTTATTAAGTCTCCAATTATTGTTTTAGAAAAAGAAATTTTAGATGATTTAAGTAGTGAACAGAGGCTTTTATATGAATATTGCATTGCAATTGTCACTGGAAATATGAGTGTTAAATATTCAAGTCGGAAAACTGGTCTCCTTAATCATTCTCGTTGATTAACATTGGCAATAAGGTTGATGTCTTTATATGTCCGAGTACTAGTTCCTGATTCTGAATTAATTATTTTGGTAACCTATATTGTCCAAGTCTATGTTCCTACATGGTTTCTCCATAAAAAGAGCAATAAGTGACACAAAGCTCCATCAATTATATATTTTATGATTAACCAAATCAAGCTCCAAGGAAAAGAGGTGCAAGTTATTTGCTTAGCAAACTCAAGGTTCAATATCTTTTGCCTACTTCCTGAGAATATTTTGTTAAAGTCAGAGGAAATATAAGATTAATAGCAATGCAGAGATTACTTGATATTAGAAATTGTAAAAAAATGGCCAAGTTATAAACAAAATCAATAAAATTCCAGAAATTACCATTGATGCTCATATATGGTATGAGCTTATAAACATTTTTGATGAAGACATAGATGAACCAGCAACAACTCAAAATATTACTGATGAAGAGATAGTAGAAAAGTTATTGTCTGTAGAAAAAATTGACCTCCCAGATCTTCCTTCACATTCACAAAGGGAGAATAACAACTTGTTTCCATGGCTTCTCATACTGTTTTTGGAAAGGAAGCGCGTCATAAGCATATTTTAGCAAAAATTCTAAGCAGAAAGCATAGAAAGAGTTTTATGTCTAAATGTTATTACGGTGAGACATATGATGATATTTTTGTTAATTTAAAATTTTTTTGCTACTTGCACATGTAAAAATAAAATATTATAAAAATGTATAATAATTTTTGAGTTAGTCATTACCTTGCATGGTTGAACATTGTTAAAATAATTTCTTAATAAATAAAAAGATCTTATTTTTATGCAATTTTTTTTATGGAATCTTTTATTTATATAATTTCAGCTTTTGAGAGTTATTTCAAAGGTTTTTAATAATCGTTTTTAAAATTTAACTTATCTGAAATAAATTTGACTTATCTGAAATAATTAGGATAGTTTTCTATTTTACAAATATTCTATTATATAACCCAGGCGTCGGCAACCTTTTTTAAGTAGAGAGGTTTTTTATTAAATAATTAAAAAAAATCTTCATTAAATAATTAAAAAAAAAACGAGGCGCAGGATTACAGTTTTAGAACCCCTGATATAACCATTAAATAAATTTTAAATTTGCGTTTTTTTATAAAATCAGGACCAGAATTTACAAAATAATTTTGTTAAGGTATGAATATCTAACTTAGAAAATTATATTTTTGATTTAGAGTAAACAATATTTTTGATTTAGAGTAAAAAATATTTTTGATTTAGAGTAAAGGCAGAAAGCCTTAGGATCCAACTTTAAAGCTAAAACCACTCACGAAGAAACTATTTTAATATCATAAAATTTTCCAGGATGTATTTTTGGACTGCTTAGAAAATATCATTTTATTAAATCCAAAAAAAGTTGTAATTCGACTTGTCCTAATATGAATCCCCCAAAATAACAAAATTTGTTTATTATCAAGTAATTCCATAAATTACCAAGAAAAAAAATGTTGCCATTCCCCCATACAACAATTTTTATGTGCTTTACAACTTCCTAAATCATCAAATTTCCACTTAGGTATAAATTTACAATCTGTACAAAAAACATATTTACTAAAAATATTGTCAACAACTTTTGAATAATGTTTTCTTTCTTGTTTCATAAGCTTGGTTGAAAAATGTTTTTAGGTAGGATATGAAAACTTTAAATAGTCAAACATGCTAATAGATTTAAAACTAATAGAGTAAAAAAATAACTGATTATGGCAGACTGCTGAGTCTGATCTATCAACAATATTTATGTGACACACAAAAAATTTTAAAACGCCCAGAAAGTTGTTTGTAGTTAACTCATAACTGGTTATCTCATATTTTATTTTCATTCACATAAATAATATACATTAACTGTACAGTTATTTCCCTAATTTTTTGACTCGATAAGTATGAACTCATATTTTTATCAACAAAAATTTGATCCACTTTTAAAAATTTTCTTATAGGTATATTTAACAGCATATATTTTACTTTTTATATAAATTATATTTTAAATACTAATTGCAAGAAAAAACAAACAAACAAACAAAAAAACTTACACAATAAAAATTGAAGGAATAATGTATAAACTTCCAGGTACAAAAAAAAAATATCCATTTTGATTAATCTTATTATAGAGATAACTGAAAAGCTGAGTAAACAGTAAGTTTAATACTTGATCTAAGCAAACCATTATTGAAAAAATTGAACCTAAAAAAATTAATGTTAATGATAAAAGAAAAAAGTTAAAGATCAAAAAGTTTTAATGATTAGAGTTAAATTTTATAAATAATAATAAAAATAATAACTTATAACAATTATTAAAATAAAATAATTTTGAAGAATAAAATATTTAATTTTAAAAATTAATCTTATGAGCTCTAAACTCTTAACTTGTTGTATTTCTTAAATCTTTGTTTTGAACATTCTGACTGAATCTAAAAAAAATCTCGGATTTCTCTGAATGAATCAAAAAGTGAGTTATTTTTGGACTATGAAAAGAGAATTATTTCTTGATTAAAGAATAATTATTCTAAAACTAAACTAAAGAGATAAACTGAAGATATCTTTATTTACAGAAAATGCAAGCTAAACAAGAAGTGGCTTTTTTTTTAGGTTGTAACTTCTGCTTGGAAATCAATGCATAAAAAGGGATATTCTTTAACTTAATTTTGACAACTTTGTGTAGAAAACCATTTACATAAAGTTGTCAAAATTTTTCACCAAACGTCTTACAAGTGTTTTCACTAAAAGTCTTACAAGTGTTTTCGCCAGAACTCCTTTTAATACTCTCTAAACAATTTAACAAGTGCTTAACTGAAATTTAACTGAATCCTGTTTTCCTACCTAAAGATGATCAATCAGTCTTTTAAAAATTATTAACAAGAACTTACAATTGATAAGCAAAAAATTTGTTCTCTCATTTTGATTCCAACAACTTTTCCACTAAAAAATCAATATAGATTTTGGTCCCCTCATAAAAATGACATAACAAATGTCTGTGTTGTTTCTCATCTTTATTAATAGTCTTCCTGACAACTTCTAATGTGGCTATATATTTTCTGACATCTCTATGTGCTGATGATCAAAACTGTATATTAAAAACTTACTAAAAAGTCATCACTTTTTAATAAGTTTTTTTTTTATTTTGAAAAAAAGCAGCCCACATTAAATGTGATCTCATTTTTGTGATGACTTAGTTCTCGCAGTGGATAAATTTTAATTCAATAAAACTCAATTGTTTACTGCTAACACTTATTGCTAGTGATTTTTCTGGTTAACCAAATAGGCGGATATCCAGTTTTCTGTTTTAATATCAAATATTGATATTCGAATAATAAAAACTTTTAAATTTCATACAAAAAAAATATGAAAGATGAATCAAAAAAGAAATAACATTTAAAATAAAAGAAAAAGTGTATTAAAATTAAAGACTAACTCTTTCACAAACGCAAGCTGCTGACAGTGGCATTTGATTTTTTTTAATTTTTAACCCAAGTCACTGGTAGCGACTTTAGAGTATGCTTCACAATTTATCTTTTTTTGTAAATAAATTTTTATTCTTGACACATAATTTGCTTGTTCTTAAAGTTTAATTAATTCTCTACATAATCAATAACAAATAAGAGCCATATTGCGTAATTATAAAAATTTGTCTACTTACAGTTGGTGAGATTATTATTTGGCTTACATTAAACAAAATTCACTGAGTCTACAGTTAGTGAGATTATGACTTGGTATAAGCAAAAGTTTTAGTTTTAGCTTATAATTAAAATCAAACAAATACAACATGCTAAAAACTTTTTAAAAACTTTTAACAAAAGTATTAGGTTTAAGCAAGGAGAAACTTGGGAAATAGCCTGATAACTGATTATTTTAACATAACAACTGTGGTAATCAAATTGAGCAAAAATTAGAGTAAGGAGTGGTTGTGAATGATAGTGGCCAGTTGTGAATTATCTTTCACTACTGACCTCTCATAAACACACACACAGATATGCATATGCATATATATATATATATATATATATATATATATATATATATATATATATATATATATATATATATATATATATATATATATATATATATATATCTATATCTATATCTATATCTATATCTATATCTATATCTATATCTATATCTATCTATCTATCTATCTATCTATATATATATATATATATATATATATATATATATATATATATATATATATATATATATATATATATATATATATATATATATATATATATGTATATATAAGTAGCGTGCAAAAGTTTAAAAACACCAACATTTTTCCAGTTTTTACTGCATAATTTTTCACAAACTTTCTTAAATAAGCTGGAATTTTTTCCAAATTTAATCCATTTATTTAACCATAAAATATATGAAAATTTACAATAATATTTTATAAACTCACATAAATAAAGTTAGGTGTCACTCATAGTTAAAAACTAGTCAATGGAGTGACACCTAAAAAAAAAAGCAGAAAACAAATCAAAAAAACTATAAATAATACATAGAAAGAATTTAAAATTTAATAAAGAGGAAAAAAAAAAGAAAAAATAAAGTAAGAAAGAAAGGAAAATAAAGCACTAATAAATAAAGATAATATTATAACAATATAATAAAATAATATATAATAATAATTAAAAAAATATATAAATAATAATATAATAAAAATAATAATAATATTAATAATGTGATTAAAAAAACATTACAAATAGTAACTATATCATGATAACTTCACTAAAAATTCTAACTAATGATAAAAACTATGGCAAAAATAATTATAGTAAAGTTTATAACTATGACAGAAATTATTAAAACAAACATAACAATTGCAAAAATTAGAACAATAACCATAAAATTATTACTACAATTGAATCACTATCATTATAATTAATATTAATAAGATTTATAAAACAAAGGTAATTTAATGATAATAGTAATATAAGTAGAGTTAAAAAAGACAGAATAAAATAAAAGTAATAACAGTTATATAAATATAGTAATATAAAAAAAGCAATAATAATAAAATATAAAATTAATATTCCTTAAATATATACTCAAATAAAAATTTCTTAATTTGGTTTTGATTGAGACAAAAAATGTTGGTAATAAAAGGGTATTTAGTTAAAATCTTTTTTTTTATAAATTGTTTGTTCAACTTGTTTCTCCTCGCAGCGGCCTTGTTCATCAAGGTTCGTGTTTCAGAGTTATAGAGTTGAGAGAGGGTTATAACCACAATTAAGTAGCCTCCTCGTATGTAGTGGCCTTCTCGGCCTTGGGGAGGTGAATTAACAAACAAACAAACAAAAAAAATGGTATTATTTGGTTATATTTGCCATATTTGATAGTGTTAAAAAAAGAAGTGTGCAAGTTAAAATTTTCAGTATTTCGAGTGTAATATTTGTGTGCGCCACTTGTTTTAATAAAAAAATTATTGAACGAATTTGGTAGTTTATTTTGAAGAAAATCAAACACAAAGAGACAATTATAAAGCTTTACAAGATATTGAAATTTTAGAATTTTTTAATTCAGAAAATCTTTTTTCGATATTAGATCGTAAAGGAGAAAATGTCAAAATTCTTAAGGAAGTGAGTTGTAAACTGTTTATAAAAAACAAAACAGTGCAAAAATAACTTAGATGTGAGGAGAACAAGGAATAGTAAATTGATATTAGAACATGTTGGGTAACATAGTGTTGTATTAATGACAGCATACTATTGGCACATGAGAGTTTTTTTATTTAATTGAATTAGTTGATAGTACCATGATAGGTTTTTGTCAAGAAATAGCCCTAGGTATTTTATAAATTTAGATAGAAAAAGTGTTTTATCATTAATTCTAATTTTCGCATTGTTATTATTATTCTTTTTTTTTGAAGGGTGAAAAATAATAAATTCAGTTTTATTGATATTTAAGGAAAGACGGTTACTATTTAACCGATGACACAAATGATGGAGATCTGAGTTAACTTTTTTACAAAGCTGCTGCGAGTGATTCATTTATGCATGGAAGATAAGTGTTGTCAGCAAAATGATGAACAACCAAATTATTTATAGAGTGAGGCAGATCGTTAATATATATTAAAAACAGTAAAGGTCCTAGAATAGAACCCTGTGGGACCCTGTACTTAATAACTTTACTTGTGGATTGAAACCCTTTAATCGAGACAAGTTGAGTACGATTGTTAATACAGGATGAAAACCAATCATTAGCGATACCTTGTATACCATTGTGTTACAATTTCTCCATTAAAATCTTATGATCAACTGTATCAAATGCTTTTTGGAGATCAATAAAGATGCCACAAGCAAAAGAACCACTATCAATCGCACCACGAATCATTTCAGTAATGCTAATAAGTGCATGGGAAGTAGAGTGTTTTAAACAAAATCCTAACTGGCGGTCGTAGAAACACTTAGAATTATCAAGAAAGTGGTAGATACGAGAATACATTAACTTTTCATGACTTTTCCTGATACTTTATAATAGTGATATTGGTCTACAGTTATTGCAGTCAAGTTTTGAGTCCTTTTTTGTGGATTGGTTTAGCAGATGCAGTTTTTAAAATATTAGAGAATATGCCAGTAGCGAATGAGAGATTAAATAGTTTAGAAACTACTTAAGAAATATCATAAGCAAGAAGTTTTAGAATAAAGGTTGGAACACTGTTTGGACCAGAAGCCTTGCCATCATTTAGAGAAAGAATAACTGATATTACTTTATTTTTTTCAGTAGGTTTAATGAAAAGAGTCAGGGTTTGATGTCAGTATGAGATGAATGAATATTTTTTTGCAGTTCTTCAAGGATTGAAATAAAAAAGGAGTTGAAAATTCCAGAGATTTTAACTGGATCGTTTATTATGGTGTTGTTTGAAGACATACAAGATGGATATAAGATATCATTCAAACGTATATTCAAAAGAGTTTTAATACCCTTCCACTTAGCTCTCAAACTATTGCTATTAATAGTAAAGTAGTTAGACAAGTGTTTTTTTTTTACTTTTTCGAATAAGTGTTACAAGTAAATTTCTATAGGTTTTGTAATTTTTTTCAAGTATTAGTTTGTCAAGATTTTTTGTTTTAAGGAACTTCTTAAAATATATTGCTTTTCATTTTTTATTGAGGTTAAAATTGCTGAAGTAATCCATGGTTTAAGGCTCCAAGTTAAGCCATGATTACTTAGTTTTTTTAGTGGTGTGTGTTTGTCTAGAAGAGAGTTAAAGGTAGTCAAGAAATTTTCATATGATTTATTTATATTTCTATGGGAAACGTTGACTACTTTATCTTAGTTGATTTCCAAGTAACCATTCCTGAATTCTTCACTATTTAATTTTTTGAAGTTTTGAAGAATATTATTGCTTTTTTGAGAATTAATAATTCTTTTTTTAAAAGATGTATAAATTAGAAACTGTGGCAAATGATCCAATATTATAATAGTTAGATAGCCGGAAAAAATATCTTTATAAGTTGAATTAGAAAATATATTACCAATTAAAGTGCTTGAGTGATTGGTAATTCTTTTTGGTAAAGATATAAAAGGAAGAAAGTTATTTAAAGCAATGGTGTTCAAATACTCCGAGATTGAATTATCTGAGTTTGCTTTTATAAGATCTATATTAAAATCACCTATTATAAAGTTTTATTTTTTTCAACAGCAATTTTTTCAAGTAGAATAGTTAGATATGAAACAATAAATTCATTAATATCCATTTTAGGATGGCGATAAACACAGCCTACTATGATATTAGACTTTTTAGGGAAAATGATTTTAACAAATACAGACTCTATGAACTGGGGTTTATACATAAGTAAACCATTTCTAAATTTATAAACTAGTTTATTAGAAATATAAAGTAGAACGCCTCCAAATGAAGTTTATGATGGAGTATGTTCATAAACATATCCACTAAGAATAATTGGAGTTGTTGGGAGTAAATCAGATTTCAGCTTAGTTTCTGTAATTCAGATTATATTAAATTCATAATTTGATAGAGATAAAAGTGAGGTTAAATTGTCAAAATAATTAACCAATGAAGCGATATTTAAATGAAATAGAGTAAAACAATTAATTTTGATGTTTGAAGAGTTAAATTTTTCAATATCAATGTATTTACAATTGATTGGATTCTCAACTATGTTCGTATTATCATCGTCGTTTTTATTAACCTGATAAGTAAAGTAATTTTTAAGTTGATTAAAAGTATCAAATTCTTGGAGACAGGGAAAGAGAGAAAGGTCATTTGGCAGATGATTGAGATGTAATATATTGTCAATTGTCAAAAAGACGTAGTTCATTATTTGATATGGAACTAAAAGGAATAATACTGCTGCAACATGTAATACAGAGCCAATAATTCATGGAAGAGTTTTTTAATCATTATCTAAAATCATTATTTTTTAAAAAACTACATTTCTTGAGGATTGAACTTAGGCAGTGGTTGCATTGAAGTGAATGATGATTAGCACGAATAATTTTATCACAAATTTTGCAGAGTTTAGACATAACAAGTAGAAACTTATTTAGAAAAAAAGATATTGATATTAATAAGATTATTACAACAGAAATAATATAACAATAGTAGTAACTATACAATAATATAACAATGATGAAGTTAATGATAAAAATATTAACAATATAACAATAATACTGGATAATAGAACAATAATCACAATAATAATAACAATAATAATAATAATAATAATAATAATAATAATAATAATAATAACAAAAATAGCAATAATAAAAATAGTGTCAGTAATAACAAAAGTAGTAGTAGTAATGTATAATAAAAATATAAATATTACAAATATGACCAACGCTTAATAATAAAATATACAATTATATAGCTAATAATAATGTAATTAATAATATGATAAAATAGATATGTAAAAAAGAAAATAAATTGAATGAGCTAAAAAAAAAAGTAAAATAAAAAAAATATGATTAAAAGTTAATACAACTTCAAATATAACCGTAAATTCTTAAACTTCATTAATTCATCTTCTTTTTACTTGACTCACTGATGGATGGCAAATAATTGAAATTTCTATTTCTAAATTCGAATTTCTTTGTTTTTTTGTTTTTGTTTTTTAATATCTGTAAGCAGGTATAATCTGCCGCATTCAATATAAACTTTATTTAATTAGTTACTTATTAATTAAATAATTTATAACTTAAGTAATTGTGTTTAAAAAAAAGATTAGATGTTAACTTTTGAACTTTTAAATATAATTTGCAAATGCTTCTATCTTCTTTTATATTGGTAAGTATTATTCTTTTAGTTCAAATAATTTCTTTCTTATTTTCTTTTTTTCTTCTCCTATCAACCGTTAGATAGATACATACACCTGCCATTTGCGAACACCTTGCATCAATGAATAATTAATTAACTTTTAATTGTTTTTTTGAAAAACTTCTGTGCAAAAGTTTAGAAACAATATCATACCCCATAATTAAATCATGTTTTCATAACAAAAGCAAAATTTAAGGCCAAAATATTTGTGAAATTTACTATTTTAATTACTTTGAGATAATTCAAAGGCAGTGAAGTATAACTAATTGCCAAAATATTTGTAAAATTTTATAATTCAATTACTTAGCAATATTTTAAAAGCATGGGAAAAGCTAAAGAAGTTTCAAAGGAACTAATTAGAAACGCTGTGGGAAATAAAATGACTTACAGGCAGATTTCTAAACTTTACAAAGTTTCTAAACCAGCAATAAGTCACATTATGAAAAGATTTTGTATGTGCAAAATTATTGAAAGCAAACCTTGCTCTGGAAGACCTAAAGTTACAACTAAAAAGTCTCATAGATTGTTAGTAAGGTATTTTAAAAATAATCCTTGCAAGACTGCTGTCGAATTTAATTCATTTATGCATCAGTTTCATGCCACAAACTGTAGTATTGATACAACTAAATGTCGATTATGACAAAATAATCTGTATGGCCATCATCCATTTAAGAAACCGCTAATATCTGCAAGAAATTTAAAAACCAGAATAAAATTTGCAAAAGATCATATTAGTTGGTCAGTTAATGACTGGTCAAAAGTCTTTTTTTCTGATTAATCAAAGTTTATGATATTTAGTAGTTACGAAATTAGGTATGTTAGGCGCCCAGTAGGAAACTGATTTAATCCAAAATATCAGTTACCCACTGTTAAACATGGAGGAGTAAATGTTATGGTTTGGGGATGTTTTAGTCGTGACAATGTGGGACCCATTCATCACAAAGAAGGTATTATGGACCAGAGAGTTTATTTAGACACCATAAAGAATGTTATGCTGCCACATGCAGAGCATAAAATGATTCGCAAATGAATCTTACAACAAGATACTGATCAAAGTATTGTGCCAGCTCTCTTAAGGAATATTTTAAATTACAAAAAATCAAAGATCTTGAATGGCCTTTACAGAGCCCAAATCTCAATCCTATTGAGCATCTTTGGGAGTACATAGACCAGCAATTAGTTGGTAGAAAAACAATCAATAAAGACCATTTATTTGTATTGATTAAAGAATGTTAGTATAATATTCCTCAAGATGTTCTCATTAAATTGGTTGATTCAATGCCTTGTCGCATTGAGGCTGTTTTAAAGGCAAATGGATATGCCACCAAATACTAAGTGTTTTATTAAAACTATTTTATTCTTAAAAAATTATCATTTTGCAAAATTTAGAAAAAAGTTTCAGTTTTTTTGAAATAATTATTAATCAAATTCAATTATTTGAAATAATTATTAATCAAAATTCATAGCTAAGTATGCAAATTATTTCAAATATAATTTTGCACTCTTATGTAAAAAAAAAAGAAGAATAATGAAATAAATAAATTGCTGGCCAATGTCAAACCCTTAGTCAATGTAGCATCACTCCTTCGTGGCAGGAGGCTATAAGGTGGTCAATGTATGTACTGAAGCCCATGTTTTTCCTGTTTTTGTATGATTATCAGCATATAATAAAAATATATAACAATCAGTGTGCGCCTAATGCTGCATTTATATATGTATGTATGTATATATATATATATATATATATATATATATATATATATATATATATATATATATATATATATATATATATATATATATATATATATAAATATGTATATATATATATATATATATATATATATATATATATATATATATATATATATATATATATATATTTACATATTTAACATCTTTACTTCTACCAAGACTGCAAGCAACCATTATAAGAGTTGTAAGTTACTGGAAGATAAAAGATGAAATTCATAAAAAAAGATAACAGTTGACAGACAACTTAGAGATTGCAAACTATATGAATTAGGAAAGCAAGACAAAGGGAGCAAATTCCAAAGATCTAATATAGAGAAAAAAAACTTGACAATTGAGAATTTTTGGAGAACTTAGGAACAGTCACAGCAAAAGGATGACACTTAATTGAATGAGAGTAATATGAGTTAATAAGTAACATGAGAATTAATTTTAGTAGATTTCACAAGAGACACTAGCTCTTTAGAGCAGTGTCCATTATAGTATTTATAGAAAAGAGAAAGAGAAGCAACATTTTCATGATGTGACAATGGTTTAAGGTCGTCTGCAAGTGCCGGTCTAAATATGTTTACAATAAATTTTTGCACCTTGTCTAAAAAAGAAAGGTCATCATTTAAAGATCCGCTCCAGATATGGTAACAGTATTCCATACAAGGAGGGATTGGAGATTTATAGAGATAAAGAATAAAATCCAGAGTAAGAAAGTCATGAGCCCAATAAAGAGATGCAATTTTAGCAAACGCTAATTTTGCAATGGAATTAATATATGGTTTTCAAGAAGGATTGGAAGAAAGACTTAATCCAAGAAGATGAAGGGTAAATGACTTATTGAGTACATCATCATTTCTAAATATAGGAAGATTTAGAGAATTTCAGGGATATCATAAATGAAAATTTAAAAAGATATAGGCACAAGGATAGAACCTTGAGGAACCCCTAAAATTACAGAAGATAAGGAGGAGAGCTGTCCATTAAGGACAATTTTTATGCTATGATAGGTAAATATTAAATAATCTTAAAGATGTTACCGGATACACCATAAGAAGAGAGTTTATGGAGAAGACCAGCATGCCAAACTTTATCAAAGGCTTTAGAAATGTGAGAGCGATAGCTTTAGCTTCTCCACAATTATCTAATGCACGATAAAACCTATCAGTTATTACCTTAAACAAATCAGCATTAAAATTTGAAAATCTATATTGATGATCAGAAAGTAAGTTATTAGATTAAAAATGAGAGATTAAGTGTTTGTCTCAAAAACTCAAAAATCTTGCTTATGATTGGAAGAAAACAAACGGGATGGTAGTTAGACAAGTCAGATCTCTCTCCAGGATTTTTGAAAATAGGGAAAACATATGCTGCTTTCCAGTAGACTGAAAAACAAGACTCTGATAAGCACTTGTTAAATCATTTTAACAGTATAGACAGCAGCTCTGGAAAAGACTTTTGCAAGACTATAACATGTATGTTGTCTAGACCACAAGCTGTAGAAGAGCCTAAGCAGGAAATCACTTTTGATACAGAAGCATATATATGTCAAGCAATGGATCAACCTGTTTTTGATAGCTATCAGGTAGAATGTGATTAGTGTAATAAAGAGATGAGATTGATGAAAAGTTATTAACAAACAGTTCAACTTTGTCTCTCTCTCTCTCTCTCTCTCTCTCTCTCTCTCTCTCTCTCTCTCTCTCTCTCTCTCTCTCTCTCTATATATATATATATATATATATATATATATATATATATATATATATATATATATATATATATATGTATATATATATATATATATATATATATATATATATATATATATATATATATTCTATAGCCTATTTAGATAAGCATTTGCTCATTAGTTTTGCTTATCTTTATAGCATACTGCGTTTTTAGAAAAAGATGAAAAAAATAAAAAATAATGAAAAAAGAAACTGCTGCCCTTATGCCAAACCCTCTGTCGATGTAGCAGCACTCCGCTGTGAGTCAGACTGTTTGTCAGTTGATGAATGTACTGAAGTCCCTAGCAACAGGCTAATTCAGTGTGATGTCAGAGTGCTCATTTAAAGCAATTTAAGTTACATACATATATATTAATTTAAATAATATAAAAGATAAATAAAATTTACCTCTATCTGTAGTGATGACCAAACTTGAAATTAAAGATCGCAATATTGGTACATGAAGCAAAGAAAATGACTTTAAAACTATTCCTAAAAACAATAATATTTATTATATGATCACAAATGTTTAAAGTTGGAATAAGTACCAAAAAATTTTTTAAAAAAATCAATAAATTTAGGAAAAATCATTAGGTTTACAGAAAAAAATTTTTTTATTATATATACCAAATTATTTTTCATATATACATCTTTTCAAATAATATATACTGAATATAAAAAATTATAAAAAACCTGAAACTACCTGAATATAACAACTTTGTCTCATGAGAGAATGCAAGCAAAATGTAATATGCAGATCCAAAACCATATGAGATCAATATAACCATTGGTGCTGGCAGAAATTTTAGACTAAGTTTAACACCAAGTGCACTACCAACTGATAAAGTAACAAGTAATGTACCAATATAATACCCGTTGCTTATTGCATTAAAACAAAGAGGGCTGTTTAATAAATATAATGTTAAAAATGTGAGTAATTGAATTGCGAGAACATTGCTAAAAGAAAGTGATAAAATGGCCAAGGCTAATGCATGTCTCTGAACATACTGTCGTTTCCAAGATGCCAATAATGTTGCTGGCATATTGACAACAGTTTTAAAATTTATTTTCTTTTTTTCAGCATTAGGTATATTAAAATCCAAAGATTCTTTTAATACAAACAATGCCCATAGAAAAGATAGACTTATTAAGCAAGTGATAAAAATTTCTGGAATAACAAAAGAGTATTTTTCTATGAATATCCCACTTGTATAAAAAGAGGTCGCTAGAGAAACTAATATAGCTGATTCAAAGATTGCTAAAAATAATAACAGGTTGGTAAAGTTAATAACTAAACTTTAAAATTACATATCATTTAAGTATAAAACAAAAAAAAATTAAATAATATACAAAGTATATGATGTACAATATATTAAAACTAAATTTATATTTAATACTATATTTATTAAATAATATAAAATACATATATAATAAAATGTAACATTGTTCTTATATATTAATACTTTTCTTAAACAATACACATTTAAAATTTTTCTTTATGTAATATTTAAAAAAAACATTTTTATATATAAAATGATTTGTCATGAAATATTTTGCATTTTGATTATTCTAAATAATATGTTTTCAACATAAGGAATTTTTTTCTGAATGCTATGTGGGAAAAGTACTATTCCCTAAAATAAAAAATAACAGTCAGAGTATTTAAACTTCCACATTTGATCAAAATAAGGTAAAAATTTTTTGATGTAAATAAAGCAACGAAAATTTCAAACATTCAAACTAAGCTTGTATTTTATTTTAACATTGAAAATAATTCAGAAAAGAAACTACTCATTTTTATTTATTTATTTCATATTTGCACATAATTTACAAGTATCTTGTTTCAAAACATGTGAACTTTATTTATAATTCTTTTAAAAAACAGTTTAATTAGGCTCATTGAAAGTTCAAAGTCTTATTAAAAAAGAGTGTAAACAAGTTAAAATATGGTTTGGAAAATTAAGTTAAATAAACTAATGAACAAAAATGCATTAAACAAAAATAAATGAAATCTAATGAAAATCTAATGCAAAATTAGTAATTTTAATAACAAGATGTGAGTATTTTCCTACTAAATATTAAATAAAGAGCTTGGCTGGGAAATAACAAGTGCTTGTTAAATTATTTTGCTTTTCAATGAGCCCCTTATTTTTTTGAAGAAAATCCTGTTCTTTCTTTTGACAGATTTCCTTGCTATTTAAAAAGCAATTAAGTTTGGCTGACAGTTGAAAGTTTTTTTAATTTGAATCTAATTTTATAAATAAATTTATAATATAATATTTTTATAAACTAAAAAAAACTTTTAAATTTAAAAAGTAAAAGTGAAAGAACATATTTTATATATATATATATATATATATATATATATATATATATATATATATATATATATATATATATATATATATATATATACACTAGTAAAATAGTCCTTGCAATCCCAGGAAGAATTAGTTGATGCTTTCAATTAGAACTAATTATTTTTATTCTTTCTAGGGCATAATTACTACATAGCCCACTGCATAGCTTTAAAATAGCTTGATATACAGGTATTACATAGCCAGTTTTTTCAAAACAAATTGTTCTTGTTTCCTGGTAAACAATGGTTAAAAATGCTTAAGACAAAGACTTTTTACATTCGATGATGGTTTATTTAAGTTACAAACTACCCTTTTTTTCTTACTTAATTTAGTATTAGGTTTAATTTTATTATTAAATTTATTGATTGATTAAACTATAGTTTCTAATTATTCATCAATCTAGATTTAAATCTAATTATTCATAATTATTATCAATACACATATATTTACCCTATGGATAGAAGAGAAAATAGCAGTGCCAATCAAAAAACAAGGAAAAATGTTATAAAAAAGCACATTGAAATGCTTAGTTGAAATCCTTAGTTGAAAGAAATAAATCTGCAACAAGCCTTTCCATTTCTCTTAATTTATCTAACCGCACAGTTCAAAAACTTGTTGTTAAGTTAAACAGAGGAGAATTCGACAACATGACTGCATTCAAGTCCTTTTTTGATAAAAAAAAAAAACAAGATAAAAGACCTGTAAACGCTCAAACAAAAAACATCATTGAATTATGTGTACAAGAAAACAATCTTTGTATGCAAGAAGCAATTAAAAAAATCTTTCTTCAGCAGGCTTCAAGATGCCTCAGCCTACTATTTCAAAAAACTCAAATGTTCAGATTTATGAAGAAAGTGTGTTGTGCAAGTGCCAAAAGAACGAAACTCAACACAAGTTATTGATGCATGCTATGCATTTGCAAGCATAATTAATGGAATTTCAAATGAAAAACTTATTTATTTGAATAAAACTGATTTAATGTGCACTCCAACAGCAGACATGGTAATTTGATAAGAGGTGCACCAGCAATTTTAGAGTCGTGTGCAAATCGCTGCAAGAATGTTAGTTTGATTTGTGCTGCTTTAACAACGGGAGTGATGAAATAAAAATTGGAGGCTGAAATGCAGATTTGTTATCTACTTTCATTACTACAATGTTGGCACCAGTGATTAGGAATGCAGATATGGAAACATTTGTGCATTTTATAGACAATTGTAAAACCCACTTTCTGTTAGGAAACCTGGCATAGATGTTAAGTATCTGCCAGTATACATATGCCACAGCTTAATCCAACAGAATAATTTTTTCTCCTTTAAAGCATACTTACAAATAGGGTTCTTCCAGTTTCAAAGGCCTCAAAATACAGATGAATTAATCAGGAAACTTAAAAAATATTATAGATACTACAGAGTTTCATTTAATTACATTTTACAATCATATGTGTAGTTACATAAATCAAGCACTGGCTCGGCAACCATTTTTAAAATAAATAGCAGAGGCAAAAATCTAAATTATATTTTGAATGTATCTACATAAAAGCCTATTTATTGTTTATATAAAATTATATTAGAGATTTTATGGGTAGTTGATTTGGATATAAATGCGCATATAAGAATAATAAAACACGCATATAAGAATGAATAAACATGCATATAAGAATGAATAAACATGCATATAAGAATGAATAAATACGCATATAAAAATGAATAGACATGCATATAAAAATGAATAGGCATGCATGTAAGAATAACCCTGGAAACTGAAAAGTCAATTAAAACTGTGGTGCATAATTATAACCTCGTTATCTAAATTACACCAAAATAAATAGTAGTAAATTCCATTTTTTTTTTAATTTTTTTTTTTTAAATCCATTTATTATAAACCATAAAATTGAAATAATTACAAAGTGATTTATAATTATACAAAATTAGGTTTGGTGTTAATCATATAGTTAAAAACTAGTTTTTGGAGTGAGACTTTAATAAAAGAAAAAAATTAGGCAAAAAAAAAAGTAATATAGATAGCAACCAAAATAAAATTAAACAAAATAAAGAGAAGAACAAAAATATTTAAAAAGGCAAATAACACAAAAAAAGACAAAAGTGAACAAAATGACATGAGAAATAATGAATGAGATAACACAACGTTTGATGAGAAGGATGATAAATAAAAAAGAAAACAAAAGAATATTTTTAAGTATGATAAGACAAAAAATTAGAAATAACTTGAATAATAGCAACAAGCATAAAAAGCAACAATAATAAAAATAATTAGCAACAAGACCACAAAAAAAATGCACGCAACATAAACAATACACAAATGTACACATCAATATAAACCATGCACAAAATTACACAACAGTTTAAACAAAACATAGAAATACACGACAATATAAAAAATACAAAAAAACAAACAACATTATAAACAATGCACAA
Organism: Hydra vulgaris; assembly: GCF_038396675.1. Taxonomy (NCBI): domain Eukaryota; kingdom Metazoa; phylum Cnidaria; class Hydrozoa; order Anthoathecata; family Hydridae; genus Hydra; species Hydra vulgaris. Next base: position 16,555,399 of record NC_088926.1, on the reverse strand, counting down.
AAATACACGACAGTATAAACAATCCATACAACATAAGTTAATAAAATTTTAAAAACGTAATTTTTGTTTTCTTTTAATAACTTAATAAAGTTTTTTAGTTTCGAATTTATCACAAGGATTTTTTTTTTTTTAATTTTGCGTTCAGTTCATCTGTTTACTTAATACTTTTTTGAATTTTTATTCTTTAGTATTTTCATAATTTCACTTGAGTTTTTTATTTTTTAAACCTTCTATACAATTTTAAATTAAATTTATTCAATCATATACATTTTAACAAAAGCCAAGAGGAATTACACTCTCCAATAAAGAAAAAGACAAGTTTGAAGCCTACAGGACTTTGTCTTTATCAAAAAGGAAAATTGCTTGCAAGCTGAAAAGCTCACCACATTTTATCAATAATTTTTAAAATAATTCAACGAATTACTGCACAAAGCATCGAATTTGTAGAAGACTGGTGCTAACAGCTTGTCAACTGCGATGAATCCGCAAGACAAATTGGCACTGATTTAGAATTAAAATGCTCAAGATGGATGGTGAATCGTGCAATTAAAAGTATTAACAAGTAAAAGATTCTCAGATATGCCAAAAAAATGCAAATCTCTTGCAATAACTAAAGTGCACAAAGGTTATAATGGGCTAAAGACCACATGATTTGGGAAAATGAATGGCAAAAAATTGTGTGGTCTGATGAAAAAAAATTAAATCTTGATGGTCCAGCTTCAATTATTACTATCATGACATCAAAAAAGAAAAAATTTTCAAAAAGAAGAGCTATGGGAGGCGGAGGAGTAATGATTTGGGTTGTGTTCGGTTATTTTGAAAAAAACTACGATTGGCTTTATTACTAATAAATAAAATGCTGAAGGATATAGAAATTTGTTGGATGATCATTTGAATACTATTTCACGAAAATTTGGAAGTACAAATTTTCTTTTCAAGCAAGATAATGCTCCAATTCATAGAGCTATCAAATATTCCATGGTTCACCAGCAAGAAAACTCAATTATTAGATTGGCTAGTCTCTCATTCGACTTAGATCCCATTGAAAACATATCGACCATCTTTTTAAGATGTGTTCATAAAGAAGGGAAAAAATATTAAAAATTTGATGAATTGAAAGAGGCATTTTAGATGTCTGGAAGAACGCATCTCTTGATGACATCAGAAAACATTCGGAAAGTATGCCAAATTAAATATTTGACATTATTCAAAATTATAATCGTCAATACAAAAAAATATTAATAATAACTTCAAAATATTAATAATAATTTCAAAATATTAATAAATAATTTCAAAATATTAGGATACAACACATCAAATTTTGTTGAACAAAATTAAAAAGAGGTAATAATTTTGCACCATAATTTTTCTAAAATTTTTAAATTAACTAACATAATGAAACCAGGCGGCATCACAAATGTGTTTCAGATGAAACAAAAAAAAACAATCAAAAATAGCCTTTTCAATAAGCAAGTTCATGCACTGCACATATAAAAAATTTCTATCAAGAGTTATTGGCTGACCTTTCAACAACACTATAATGAATCACAGATTTTCCTTTAGAGTGAGAGATTGCCCAAACTTTTCAGAGTAAAGAGGCACTCCTTTGAAAGTCACGAAAGTGACTTTGCAAATTTAGGTCCACAACTTATGCCTTTCCCAATCCCTAAATCAAATAGCCAACTCTTCAACTTGCTTTCTAGACAACCGGATTCATTTACCTTCTCTACTTGACTCATGTCTTGTTTCACATTCACCCCTAGATGCTTCTGATCATGGTTTGATCTCTATAAAACTATTATCTCATTCTTCTTCATCATCTGAATCCACCTATCATTATACCTCTTACAACTACCTTAAAGCTGACTGGGACTCTTTCAATGATTCTCTTCGTGATGGTCCATGGATAAAAATTTTTCCTCTTCCTGCTGACAAATGTGCTTCTTATATAACTTCTTGGATTCTTGGCTTGCATGGAATCTTTTATTCCCTTTTAACAATTCCCAGTCAAGCCTCACTCTTCTTTGTGGTTTTTATCTCATTATGCTGCTATAATTTCTAAATTACGTCCATATCTATAAGCAAAATAATTTTCCAGAAAACAGACGTCTGTTTATTATTGCCAGAAACCATTGTAAAAAGGTTTTGTCTAACACCAAAGCCGGCTTTGTCTAAAACCAAAGGTTTTGTCTAAAACCAAAGCTGGAATGATACGAATGTCAAGCATTGGATCAACCTGATTGACTAGTCGTCAAAATGCAACTAGTGAAATCAAGGGATGATATTGATGAAAAGTTCTTAACAAACAATTCAGCTTTGTTTTTGAGTGAGGTGACAAAGTGTGAACCATACAAGAGAAGTGGAATAATAGATTTGCCCTTATTATTTATACTGTTGATGATTCTCCACAAGTGACGACAGTCTAATCTTTGAGATGAAATATGAGATTTCTTGATCTTAGAATAGCCGGCTTTGGTGTTAGACAAAACCTTTTTACAATGGTTTCTGGCAATAATAAACAGACATCTGTTTTCTGGAGAATTATTTTGCTGATAAATATGGACGTAATTTAGAAATTATAGCAGCACAATGAGATAAAAACCACAAAGAAGAGTGAGGCTTGTTTTCCAGCCTGCTGGAAAACAAGACTCTGATAAGCACTTGTTAAATAGTTTTGAAATTATAGGTGACAGTTAGGGAGAATGTGAGCGGCATCTGTTATCCCTATTTTCAAAAATTCTGGAAAGCGATCTGATTTGTCTAACTACTGTTCCAATTAGTCTTCTTGATATTATAAGCAAGGTTTTTGAGTCTTTAATTAACAAACACTTAATCTTGAATCTAATAACTTACTTTCTGATTATCAATATGGATTTTATTCTTCTCATTCTACAGCTGATTTGCTAACAGTAATAATCAATAGGTTTTATTGTGCATTAGATAGTGGTGGAGAGGTTAAGGCTATTGCTTTTGAGATTTCTAAAGCTTTTGATTAAGTTTGGAATGCTGGTCTTCTCCATAAGCTTTCTTCTTACAGTGTATCAGGTAAAATCTTTAATACTATTGAATCCTTCTGTTCTAATTGTAGTATAAAAGTTATCCTTGCTGGACAGAACTTTTCTTGGCCCTATACTCTTTTTAATTAACATTATATATATATATATATAGATATATATATATTTATATATATATACATATATATATATATATATATATATATATATATATATATATATATATATATATATATATATATATATATATATATATATATATATATATATATATATATATATATATATAATGTTCTGAGTCACCAGTACTGTAAATATAAGTATTACAATGCATTATAGTAAATAAGTATTATACTTAATATCATTCCTGGGGCATGCATGTTGGATTTTAGTGCCTGCATATTAAATTTTGTAGTTTAAAAATTAAAAAAATATGTTGTTAATGCTCTTAGGTATAAATATTCATTTTTTCAATTATTTTTTTCAATTTGCAATTAGGCAGGGATTATTTTGCAAGCAGTCAGGCAACCAAAAATGATTCGATTTGAGGTCCTGAAACCAGACCATCAACTTCATGTACAAAATTAACATTGTCTTCATTGTTTAAGTGTTTTATTTATTTACTTTAGTGGCAATCGGGAAAAAATGTGACTTATCTCCCCGTAAAAGAATACAGAGTGAAGAATACAGAGCTTACTCAATGTCATATAGATTTAAAATGTGGGGTGACTCAGAGCATCATGTCAAGCATAAAAAAAAACATGCAGCATGGCTCTACTGGTACTCCAAAATGTAAAAGAAAATGCACAAGAAAGCGGATATCTTGGCAACAAAATGATAGAGCTTTCATTAGACTCTCTAAATCTAACCACAAGATGACATGATAACCACAAAATCATACAGATTGATGGTTGAAATGAACACTTTAGGTGTTCAGATGAGTAGAGGGCTGTGCAAAGAAGATTAATTGAAGCTGGTTTGAGGGCATATCGACCAAGAAAGAAAGCAAAATTGACCACTGCAATGATGAAAAAAAGATTATTACGGCCCAAACAATTTGCCACGTAGACAGTGGAAGACTGGAAAATGGCGAGTTGTCTAAATTTTTAATCACTTCTAAACTCTCCAGAAAAATAATTTTTAAATTTGATTAGCAAAAAACAAATTAAATTAAACTATCTTTAAATTACTATAACAAGATTATTTTTAATAACTGTAAGCCTACAACAGCAGTCTGTGTTAATATTACAAGAAAATATACAAAACAAGTGTCATTTATTGCACCATGAATAAAATCTATAGACAAGCGTTGTTTTTACTGCTAATAAAAATTTTATATATTTTCTTATTGTAATAGAATGCAGGCATTTTAAGAATTGTTAAAAATAATTATTAAAATGACTGCGTTTTTTATTTTAGTTACAATAATAACTAAATTTTTGAAAGAAAAAATTAAACTTTTGTAAGAGCCATAAATTACTCCCATAAACTGTTTTAGGGTAGTGTGAGCAAGAGCGAGAGCTAAAGCTCTCGCTTCCCGCTGAGGCCTGAATAGCTATATGCATATATATATATATGTATATATATATACATATATATGTTTATATATATGTATATATATGCATGTATATATATGCATGTATATATATATATATATATATATATATATATATATATATATAAATATATATATATATATATATATATATATATATATATATATATATATATATATATATATATGTATATATGAATATATGCATATATATATATATGGATAAAAAAATATCAAACTTATATTTGGTGTTAGTTGCAGAGCGCTAATATAGGTGAAACTCAATATCAGGGCAACAATACTTTTCCAATAACTTACTGCTATTTGAATATCTTTATTCAAGTATCATTAGTAAAAGCAACAAAGATTGAGAATAGTAAACAAGTAAGAAAGTTATTAAAATAAAAAAAACCTAAAGAAATTTAAAAACTTAAATATAAAAGCTTATAAGCTTATAATATATTTTTTTAACAATACCTATAGTGCTGTTCTAAATTAAAGATTTATTAAAGGGTTCCAACTGAACCCTTTCTTAAATCAAAATATTAAGTAGAATGATATAACATAAATAAATTAGAACATCACAATTCAAAATAAAAACCTTTCTTGAACTTTTGCTTAAAGTAAATCAATTCTATTTTAAATATATTATAAAACACTAAGACAGGAACTTTTAATAAAACTCATAAAAAATTACCAAGACGTAGTGATAATTTATCCTTTTGAGTCACATCTGCCAAGTATACAGTTGCTGACATAACTAGTCCTGGATAGGATCCTCCTAATCCATCCAAAAAAGCGCCTATGTAAATAAACTTTATATTGAGTTTCAACCACACTGTTATTGTAGAAATGACTAAATAAATAGTTGACATAGCTGTTGTCACCACCATTATTGGTTTTCTACCAACAATATCAGATAGAGATCCATAGAAAAGCAATGTTATAATGCATGGTATGTTTTGACATAACGCTAAACCAGCATAAAAACTTGAAACTTTGTTTTGAACCTGAATTACATATTAATATATAAAATTTAAAAAAATGATTTTTAAAATAGAAAAGAAAGTCAAAAAATTTTACAGTGGCTGATTAATAAAATTTAAATTGTTTTATTCAAGATTTAAAACAGAAAAGGTACTACAAAGAATGTTTCACTTTTGTGAAAAAGTATAGAAAAATGTTGAATGTACCAAAAAAATTATTTAAAACTTATTAAGAGCAATAAATAAAAATTGTAGAAAAAATTTCTTGATTGACTTTTATATATTATTATAACTTAGACTTGTAAAAGAAATTATAAACATAGACTTTAAAGCTTTACATTCGGGGAGTTATTATAATCTCTCAACTGAGCTGAGAACTCACAGGTTAATAGAAGATAAACTTTTATTTAAAAGACTTACAATCTTTTCCAAAGCCATTTCTGATATGTTATTTTTGCCGCTAGTGCAAAAGTTTGATTGGGTATCATAATGATAATCAAGACCATACTCGTTGCTATACCAACTATAAATATACTGCTGAATAACAGGCATTTGAAGAAGAATTCCAGTATAGTAAAAAATGAACATGGGTTCAATAATATACCTCAATTTTTTCATTATTGTTCAGCTATGAAATTTATATATATAAAATATCTAAGAATGTATATTTAAAAGGTATTGATTTTTATTTACTTTATGTGCGTGTGTTTTTATAAAAAATATCTGACCTTGCATGAAATGTCATTGATGACATCATACTGAAATATTCATCTGCTTGAGCTTTAATACATAAATCCACTGAAGGCTTGGAAAGATTTATCCATAAATATAGAACATTTATTTCAAAAAGTATTTGTTTTTCATTACTATTTTTTTTCATTTTCTGAAAAACTTTCTGAATTATGGCCCTTCGAAAGAATATTATCTATAGAGGCTTTTTTAATTCAACCAAAATATATGAACATTGAACCTATGCTGCATCACATAAACTAAACTCTTAGCTATCTGCATGTAGCACCACTTTATTTAAATATTTCCTTTTCCTCGTCATAGTAATTAATTATAATAACAAAAATCTTGTGAAATAGACAATAGGTTTTTATATGAAATAGTGCTGTTGAAATTTGAATCATTTAAAGCAAAGGTTATACATCTTTTAAATGAAGCTGAATTTTCTAATCTAACAATAGATGGATAGACTTCACAAGCCTTGCCACTATACATTTTGTTAACCAAATTTTTGGTTTGAAATTGATTTGCTTTGCATCAAAGTATAGCCCAAAAGCTCAAACTAGCCAAAATTTAAATAAGCAAATTGAATTAATTTTAAAATCAATTAAAGAATGGAAAATAGATGAAAAAACTCTTTCAAAAAGGAGTGACACTAGTCGTTGAAAAGCAGCCAGCAGCTAGATATATAAATCCTTGATCTCAGCCTTTTAAATCCACACCAAACAAAACATAAAAAATGCTTGTATTAAAAAAGCTCATTTTTTAGTTGTTTAATTTAACCATGAATTATAGCTCACACTAACTCTCAAAGAAGTCATCAAAAAAAGAAAAATATTGTTATGTGATGAAACAGTGTCATCTGAAAATTTGCTATAAGTAGACAACAAAATCATCAGTTATTGAAATATGAATATAAAAGTATTCAAAAATTCATATTCCCTTACATTTTATAAAAATAATAGTTTCATTTAAATGAAGGTTTCCTCTTTTGCTATAGAGAGCATAGATGCTAGTTTTATCAAAATTTTTAAAGCATCTGGATGCATCCTCTGAAAATTTTAACTATATTTGGTTGAACACACACAATATATTTCTTCATATTTGGTTGAACACAGACAATTTATATTTTCACATATTTGGTTGAACACAGACTATTTGTGCCGATTGATCTGAGATGTAATGTTAAATTACCTATGAGATGGTCAGAAGAGTAAAAGTTTATAAAGATGTTATCAATGAGTGAATGAGATTTAGCTGTTATACAAGTAGGTAAGATTATGGATGGGTTAAACCAGCATAAGCTATCAAGGTAATTAGAAATAAGATTAGATTCACTGTAACTCAGTAGCATTGAAATCACCCATTAGAAAGATCAATTGCCATTCTTCGCTTAGTCTTTCAAGCAGCAAAGTTAAATATGTTGAAATAAACTCATTTGATTCATTAATAGATGACAATATATATAGCAAATTAAACATTTGTTTTGTAGGGCCTAATGATTTCAACAAAAACAAACTCTAGTCATTTTTTGCATATATCTTTAAGTTACGATGAATTATATAATTTAAATTGGACTGCAGATATAGAAGAGCACTACCTTTTTTGGTTTCAGTGGGGTAATTATCAATGTTGAATCTATTAATAGCCATGCCTGTTATATTGTTTATTTATGTTATATTATAAATTGGATTTAGTAATTCCGATAGTTGTAGGTATGATACTAAATGTGTTAATAAGGTTGCACAGGTCATTAATGTAATATAGTTTGATATACAAAAGCGTGTATTTAGAATATAAATCTGAATTAAGTTTAATAGTTTTATAATAGTTTTATCAAAGTCTATAACATCATAGTATTTATAATATATAAAGAAAATAGAGATTGTATTAAGTTCTTTAAATATGTCACTTAAATGAATTGGAAATTCAAGAACACTCGAGGATGTATTTGGTGGATTCTTGCATGATAATGTTAACAAGAGCTCAATATCAGTAAGCAAGCCAAATAACATGTTTATACAATACATGTAAACAATATGTTGGTGGAAATGTTGAAATAAGCATGCAATAAAGAATAAATAAAAATTATTTAAGCAAATTATAAATAAAGCTTATAAAATGAACAAAAGTAGTTATGTAAATATCTAATGATTAATTAATTAAAAGATTAATTTACATAGTACTAACATTAGTTATATAGATGGTTATATAAATACAAATATAAAATTATAAAGTAATAAAGATAAATATCCGGCGGTACTGCAGTTTCTTCCCCCTTATTTTATTGTTGATTACGATAGAGAATTTTATGCTGATTAAGAATCGTATACAGACATAGGTCTAAAAATCAACACAAAGTGCTCTAATTCGATGTTGAAGCTTAAAAAATTGCATTTCCTTTGAGGTAAAACGTTTTTAAAAAATCGCCATTTTTTAAAAACGTTTTACATCAAAGTTTTCATTGAAAAATTGATTGTTTAGAAAAAAAAAATTTAATTTTGCGACCCGGTTTTTATTGTCGTCAAAATTAAAGTAAATGTTTTTATGAATATATATATATATATATATATATATATATATATATATATATATATATATATATATATATATATATATATATATATATATATATATATATATATATATATATATATATATATATATATATATATATATATATATATATATATATATATATATATTAAACATCTTCGCTTCCAACAAGGCTGCAAGCAGCTACTAATTAATTACTGAATGAGAAAAGATGAAGATTGTAGAGCAAGATAACGATTGACGGACAACTTAAAAAATTGCAAATTATATGAATCAGGAAAGCAAGATGAAGGAAGCGAATTCCAAAGAACTGATGTTCGAGGAAAAAAACTAGACAAAGAAGCAACATTACGACAATGTGATAATGGTTGGAGGTCCAACTATGTTTACAATGCGATTTTGCACCTTGTCTAAAAGAGAAAGGACATCATTAGAAGATCCGCCCCAGGTATGGCAACAGTATTCCATACAAGGCCGGATTTGAGATTTATAGAGATAGAGAATAGAATCCGAAGTAAGAAAGTGACGAGCTCAATAAAGAGATGCAACCTTAGCAGATGCTAATTTTGCAACTGATTTGATATATGGTTTCCAAGAAAGATTGGAAGTAAGAATTAATCTTAGAAAATGAAGAGTAAGTGACTCATCTAGTACATCACCGTTCATAAACGTAGGAAGATCTGAACTATTGCGATAACGATTGGCTGAAAAAAATTGAGTTTTATCTGAATTAAAGTTCACCAGCCACTGTGAGCCCCATGCTGTAGCAGAAGTGAGATCCTTTTCAAGCTCAAATGCCCCCTCCAAGCAATCAGAGGGTGTTGGTTTTTTATCACAACAAGAATAAATGGTAGTGTCATCAGCAAACAATGCCACCTTAGATGAGAGAATATCTGGAAGATCGTTAATGTAAATTAAAAAGAGTATAGGGCCAAGCATAGAACCTTGAGGAAACCCTGAAGTTACAAAATAAGAAGAAGAGTGTTGTCCATCGAGGACAACTTTTATGCTATGATTGGAAAGGAAAGATTCAATGATCTTAAAGATGTTACCTGATACACCATAAGAAGAAAGCTTATGGAGAAGACCAGCATGCCGAACTTTATCAAAAGCTTTTGAAGTGTCAAGAGCGATGGCCTTAACCTCTCCACCTTCATCTAATGCACGATAAAACCTGTCAGTTATTTCTGTTAGCAAATCAGCTGTAGAACGAGAAGATCGAAATCCATATTGATGGTCAGAAAGTAAGTTATTAGATTCAAGATGAGAAATTAGGTATATATATATATATATACTTTTAATTAATTTTTCAAAAAATTATTTTAACAAGATTCAAATGTGTTTTTTTTTAATTTATATACAAATTAAAAAAAAACACATTCGAATCTTGTTGAAATTTAAATAAAGCTACAAAACTAACGACCATTGTGTTTTCATACATAGATGATACAACCTTATTCCCTTCAACCTATGATATCGCTGAACTTTTTAAAACAGTAAACGAAGAACTCAGACACATATCTAATTGGTTCAAGTGTAACAAGTTAACCTTGAATACTAATAAAACAAAATGGGTTTTATTTCACTCGATTACAAAAAAGCGATTTCTCCCATCAAAATTGCCTCAAATCTTTATCGATCAAAAGGAAATAAAAAGAGATTTTGTTACAAAATTTTTAGGTGTTTATCTTGATGTAAACATTACTTGAAAGCACCATATTAAATATGTAAGTACAAAAATTGCTAAAAACGTGGGGATCCTATATAAATCACGAATCTATCTCAATAAAAAAGTCTTAATCCAACTTTATAACTCATTTATGCAAAGTTGTTTAAATTATGCCAATATTGCATGAGGAAATACAGAAAAAAGTAAGTTGCAACGTCTTTATATCCGTCAGAAACGCGCAATCCGTATTAATCAATTTTGCAAATTGCTTTTCTCATTTGAAGCATTATTTTATTGAAATGAGAGTTCTGAAGATATACGAGCTAAATGTATTTAATATTTTATGTTTTGTATATATGTGGATAAATAACTTATTCCTAGCTTATTCAAAGATCTTTTCTCTTTTAAACCAATCGGTAAATATATTTTGAGAAATAATAACTTTTTAAATGAACCTTTTTTTCAAACAAACTTTTATCAATTTTGTATTACCTATCGAGCGCCAGAATAAAATTTTTTTGCCGAATTTTAATTTTAAAGTACCTATTACTTTTTGCCTATTTTAAAAAAAAATGAAAAACCATTCTTTTATTAGATAATATAGAGTTATTATTAGTAGTAAAAGTTAAAAATATATTTTGGTCTACTTTTTTTTATTGTTTATATACATGTTTACGTTTATAGAAGTTTTTTCCTATTTTATTTATTGATCCTTAAGCTTTTTTACTTTTTAATTTTTATGTTGGTTTGCTCTTGTATAAAATTCTGATGAGAAGATCCTCTAGATCTTTCTTGAGACACAGATTATTAATCTTGCAATTTTGTAAAAGTTTAATTTTTTTTAATCTTGTCTTTGTTAAATGCTTATTTAAGGTTCTGACGACAAGATCTTTGCGATCTTCTTTCAGATACCTGGTTTATATTTGTTATATTTTCTATCATTGTAAGTTTATATACCATTTTTATTATTGGTTATTTAAAACTGTACAACGGTTAACAAATGTAAACAAATATATATATATATATATATATATATATATATATATATATATATATATATATATATATATATATACTTACATGAGTAGCCGTGACGCAGCGGTAGCGCACATGCCTCAAAAACAAGGTATCTGTGGTTCAAACCCTCATCCGCGGTGTCCTATGATAGGACCGCTTGGACTTCTTGGGGCACCTAAATAAAATAAATTTATAAAAAAAAAAAAAAATTAACTTTATTTATTGTTTATATAACAAAATAGTGTTTATTATGTAAATAAACGTTTCTTCTGAACCTCATATTTATTTATATTCCAAATTCAATATATACTTTTTGAACTATTCTCCGGCTCTAATCGCATGAATCCATGTTAGCTTTTATTTAGTCACTAAAAACTATCTAGATACAATTAATTAAAACTTAATAACGATTCCTATAAAACTCTATAACCGTCAAGATTCTTTTCATGTTTTTATTTATATTTTAAAGAAATTTTGAATTATGTAATAGTTAAAAAAAAATTAAATAGCTGATTTCTAAAAGCCTAGTAACTGTTTAGCAACTGCAGAATTCAATATTTTTTGTTTTCGTTTTTATTTAAATACAAAAAAATGACATTGCTCCATTAATATCAGTCTATTTTAAAGTTTTGAAATTTAAGAAAGTCTCTAAAGGTTAGTAACAAAGCAAAATGCACTGTACAGTTAAGGTATCTATGGCAACCCAATAAACAATTCAATAGTTGCAAAGATTCGTTGTATAAAGAATACTCGATCTGGTAATTATGGGGAAAGTCTGATAAATATATTAAAAGTTGTTACTTTTGTCGGGGTAAATATTATTTTGGCCCACTGTGCAGTGGTAGAAGGACCGTTTGCAAAAGTAATATGAAATCAAAAAGTTCATAAAAGAAGAAGGGTTGTAACCAGAGGTGCAAATCGGAGCTGGAGCCGTTGGAGTTGGAGGTTTTTGGTAAGGATCGGAACCATCGGAGTCTTTGTAATGGCTCCGGCTTCTTTCAAAACCCGACTCCAACGGCTGCATTACTTTGGTTTTTTTCTAAAAACCTCCGGCTCCCACGGCTTCAGCTCCGATTCCCACACCCCTGGTTATAACAATAAATAAAGAAAATAGTTCCTATAGCAGAACTAGTTACTGTTCTTGCATAACTAATTGAAATAGTTCTGCTTGTAGAGAACTATTTTAACTAGTTCTGAAAAAGTTCTGCTGGCATAAATTTCAAATTATATGAAAACAAAGAGTTAAAATGTTTCGTTTTCAGTCTTACTAAGTAACTACGTTCGGTTTCCGTAAAGCGAGTACCATTAGAGCACAATTGTTGTTATTCGCTGAGATTACTCAGTCCATTTGTGTGTAATTATTATTATTGTTCAAATTATTATTTAGAAGTGCTTATTAGAATTTTATAATGCCTAGAGGCTCTAGTTCACAATCCAATGGAAGCGATAATGATATTGATGTTTTAGGTGAGCATTTATAAGTGCTCCTAAAAATGTTTATTTTGTATTATAAAGATCATTAAGTTGATTTTAAGTTAAAAAGTTATTAAGTCAATACACTGTCGTTAATATAAATCATACTGTTATTTTATACAAAATCCGAATTTAATTGTTTAAGTTGTAAAGTTGTAAAAATGATATTTTTACGTTGTTATTTTTATTTTTTTAGTTATAAATTTTTAATATCTGTTGTCGTAGAAACCTTGACCATATATTCTTTATAATACTACAAATTATTATTTAACAACAATTTTCGAATATGTAATTGTTATATATCAATACTTAATTACAACATAAGATTTAAGAATAATTTTATATTAAAAGACTTTTGCCTAATAGTTTTTCCATTCAAAATATAAGTACTAGAGTATGATGTGATAGGGGATGTAATGACAAAATAACCATGTTATTTTGTTATATTTTGAAATATTTAATTTAAATTTTTTTTCCTTATTTAAAAGTTATAAGAATGTATAATACAAGTTATAAAATTTTAATTATATTTAGTTTAAGCTAAATATTGAATCAAGAAAAATGTTTTCATCAGTTTGGTATATAATTTAATATATAAGTACTAAGATATTTTAATGTTCATATTTAAAGAAAGTATTTAAACTTTTATTAAAATTTTTTATTTTATCAGGTAAACATAATAAATTTTTCTATGAAATTATTTTTATATTTGAATAAGTTTCAAGACAAAATCTATGGTAAACCTATGATAAATAAGTATGACCCTTATTTGAGCGGGTTATTTCGCGGTAAATGTTTAACTCCACAGTCCTTGCATTTTATTTCATCATCAGTATAGTTAACTGAAGAGCAGCCTAGACTTTCAACTTTTATATAATAAAAGATCATTTTTATTTAAGCTGTCTGTTGGTTTTAACACACGAACCTAATTTAGGTGATTCTTTATTTTGTAGCATTTCAAGAGTTTTAGTTCTCCAACCAGAGAACTGCTGCTCTTTAATTAATCTCATTTGAATCATTCTTGATACTTAAGCCTTTTTTTTAATCAAATAATTTTTTAAGTTACAAAAAATGAAGTTTCATGTAGTTTTTATGTATATATGAAATGTTGTTTTCATTGCTTTGTATTTTAAAGCTAAAAACTGAGCTGTTTTAGAGATGGTTACTTGCTGTTGAGATCAAAAAAGGGGGCATACCAGCAGTTTTAGTGCTATTCAAGATTTTTTGAACTCTTTTACTTACACTATAAGTGAAGTCTTTTTTATTACCTAAATGCCTGTTTTTAAAAAAAACAAGTCAGTTATATCATGATCACCATTTAACCTGAATTAAAAGTTTTTTGATCATGCAGTAGCTGAAAAACATCTACTCCAGTCTTCTGCATTGTCTAGATCACCCAGGGTCAAATCAGATCCTACTTGATAGCACCATTGTTTTATTGTTTTAAATTAAGATGAATAATCTAATGCAGAATTGTTGAAACACTATAACACAAATATTCTTTTTGTTTATTTATTTAACCATAAAATATGAATTTAAGAAAATAAATTATAAACTTATATAAATAAGGTTAGGCACACTTGTCAATGGATTGACACCTAAAAAACAAAAAGTACAATGAACAAAGAAAACAAACATAAAAACATAAAAGAGGAAAAAAGAAAGTAAACAAAATAAAGCACTAATAAATAATAACAATATAAATAATAATAGAAATAATAATAACAAAAATAATAGTAATATATATAAAATAATATTACAAATAACAACTAAAATAAAATAAAAATAACAGAAGTTATAACTAATGATAATACAATAGTAAAAGAAAACAGTAAAAGTATTTTATAGTTATAACATTGAATATAAAAATAAACAAGACAATCGCAAAAATAACTATAACAATAATAATTCACTATTATTATCATTGTAAATAATATTAATAATGTAACTAAAACAAAAATATGATAATAATAATAAAATTAAAAATAATAGTAAAAGTTAAAAAATAATAATAGTTTTAATAATACAACAATATATTGGGTTCATTCCATGCCAAGTGGAGCAAAGGTCTCTCATGGACCATCTCAGATTTTATTGAAACTTTTTTGATTTTGTACATATATATAAGAAAAGCATGTTTTGAAAATTTCAGATCAATATCTAATATGGTTCTTAAGAAAACGCTATTTAAGTAGTGGGCTATTTTACATGAAATTTCACTCACAAGAAAAATAGTTTTTTTCATCATTTTTAGCAGCTAATAACTTTTGAACAAGTTGGTTTTATACTTCAATTATTTTGAGATAGCAAGTATGCTATGGATACTTTTAAAAGAACAAAAAATTTAAATTCAGGCATCTTTACTTTTTCCATAATGGCAGGCTAAAGTTGATATTTTTAATTTAAGTTTGAAATTTTTTGTGATTTTAAAGAGCTTAATCTTAAAAACTAGTTCAATAGTTAAAAAATGAATGTTAAAAAAAAATCAGTTGATTAAAGAGCTGCATTCAAAAGTTATAGGTCATCAAAATCAGTCGGATCAAGATTTTCCTAAAATTGATTTGCGATGCAAAGGATCTGTTACCTAAGATGGCACTTTTTTTTCATAAAATTTCTTATACACATCAATCAAAGAGTGTTAATTAATAAAAACCTAAAAAATTAATGGGCACTTATTTATAATCCCAAAAGATAATCTATAAAAGTAAGTTAAATTTTCCATAAAAAAATCTGTATTTAACAAAATAAACAAATGCATTGAATTAAATGTTAATTATTATTAAATAATGATTAAAAAATATCAATGCTTATAGCCTTATGATCCCAATAGATAAAAAACTTATACCCCCCTCTCCTTTATAACACAATTTTTTTTTAATGAAAAACAAACAAAATGTTTTGCAATTTATTAATTGTAGTG
Source organism: Hydra vulgaris (assembly GCF_038396675.1). NCBI lineage: Eukaryota > Metazoa > Cnidaria > Hydrozoa > Anthoathecata > Hydridae > Hydra > Hydra vulgaris. The sequence continues at coordinate 16,539,480 of NC_088926.1, read as the reverse complement.
ATAAATAATATTTACAAACATATTACACTAAATATTTTTAAAAGATTTGTTTATATATAACTTTAGAATATTTGTTTATATATAACATCAAATATCAGTTAAAATTTTTTTTTAACTAATTAGACAATAAAATTTTTTTAAGGCAAGAAACAAAATTAATAAAATTCACAAAAAATTAAATTTCTCAAATAATTAAATAATCTCATTGATTTCTTTTAAGTCAACATTATAAAATCTTCCTCTGTTAGACTGGACATTAAGAGATTGTACTTTGCATAAAATATGCATCAGGGGTACCAACAGAGATCATCTCTGCATGGCCATGTGAATTTGTTACATGAAGAAGACTTTTTTTATAAATTTAATATGAAGATCTTGATGCTCTTCTGAAATACTATGGGGTACAAAGTTGCCTGGCTGTTATTCCAGTGAAAACCTTGCACTGCATCCTGTATTAGAAAACTATAGTTTTCTGCAAAATCAAGAAGAGCTAAAGTTTGTTTTTCTTTTAAATTAGTTTTCAAATGTTGGAAGTAGGTGGCTTGACTTTATGATATAAAATGATGCTCTTGTAAATTATCAAACTGTTTAACACAACCCACAGGAATGCACTATTTGGGCCTTAGCTCACAAAATTTTGAAAATCCAACTTTAAGATAATTATATTTCTTTTAAACTCGGTATGAGTTTCTTTCATATTGACTAGAAGAAGTCATTTTTGGATGTGTTGCTTTATATCATCTACTTTAACTGAAACAAACTCTTTCTTTCCTGGGCAAACTCTTGAATATTCATCGCATTGATAGAACTGAACAACCTCTGTAATTACATCTTTGCTATGTTTTCTACCCAATTTTGGAGAAAGTTTTGATAATATCCCACTTTTTTTTTTTAATTTTCTGGCTTGAACTACTTTTCAAAGTTAACAAATACTTCTTAGTTTTCTCTATTGACCAACTGTCTGGAGTGAGTGTAAAAAGTGTGATTTTTTCAGATTTTGATGTTTTGTCAAATTTTGACTTCATTTGAATCATAATATTGTCTAAATCTTTGTTTGTTTTTTCAAACATTTTTTTGAAGGTGGTTCAATTTCAACAAGTGCAGCTATTTCTAAACCAAGCACATTGGCAACATCCTTTTGTGTAAGAGCTCTTACATTATCAATTTTAGGCTTTCCATATGCAATCTTTTTTTTAAAGTTTTAAGTGAGCAACAGAGAGGTGAGCATCTAAAACTTGCAATACTTAAATTAAGCTCTTCTTTTAATAAGGTTGTCAACATAGTATTCTTTTTCTTGGAGTTCATTTTCTTTTGTATATTTGCAATGATGTTGTTTACAATGCAGAGTTTTTCTGCAACTAGTGCAAATTTTTTAAACCAGGTATTAAACCAAAATCTTTGGCATATGAAAGACTGATAACTCTTAGAGAATCTACAAAGTAAAGATAATATTTATTAAATATTGTTTCATATTTATTTATTACTATTAAGGTATTTGTATTAAATTAAGGTATTAGTTTAGTAGTATTGATACTTACTTTTCACTTTTTTTGCATGTTTGTTAAAAGGATTACAACAATACCTTCAATGTTCATTCTCATACCTCAACAAGTAAACTTTCTTATGATAGTTACAAATTAAATCTATGGGTTTTACTTTGCTTTTAGACAGTTCTTGGTAACATTTACTTTTTTAGACTTGTTAAACTTGATAAGATAGCACTGTTCATTTAATGCTTTACCAATACAGCAAGGAGAAAGCTTAGGCGTACTACACATTATTAATTAGTTCTAAAATACAACAATTTATTTGGTTTTATTAGTACTTTTTATATTAACAGATTAGTATTATAAAATTAAATGAAACAATAACCTAACTTTTAAAAAGTAATAATTTTATGGTAGATTTACCTGACCTTAAGAAACTATTTTTTTAGATTATAAATATGTGCCCTATAAATTTTTTTGGTTTTTATTAATTAGCACTCTTTGATTGATGCGTATAAGCAGTTTTATGAAAAAAAAAAAAAAAGTCCTATCTTAGGTAACAGATGTTTTGCATTGCAGATCATTTTAAAGAAAAAACCTGATCCAACTTATTTTGATGACCTATAACTCTATAACTTTCGAATGCAGGTCTTTAATCAACTGATTTTTTTTAATAATTATCCACCACGTGTAGATCAACCAGCAATTTAATTTTTGAACTAGTTTTTAAGATTAAACTCTTTAAAATCACAAAAAATTTTAATCTTAAATAAAAAATTTCAACTGTAGCCCGCCATTATGGAAAAAGTCAGAATTTAAATTTTTTGTTCTTTTAAAAGTATCCATAGCATACTTGCTATCTTAAAATAATTGAAGTATAAAACCAACTTGTTCAAAAGTTATTAACTGCTAAAAATGATAAAAAAAACTTTTTTCTTGAAGAGTGAAATTTCATGCAAAATAGCCCACTACTTAAATAGCGCTTATTCAAAAACCAAGTTAGATATTGATCTGAAATTTTCAAAACATGTTTTTCTTATATATATGTACAAAATCAAAAAGTTTCAATAAAATCTGAGATGGTCCATAAGGAACCTCATAAAAATTTGCTCCACTTGGTATGGAAAAATCTTTTTAACACATTTTTATTATTATTGCATTTTTATTATTATTGCATTTTTATTATTATTGCATTTTTATTATTATTGCATTTTTATTATTATTGCTTCATTTGAAGCAATAATAATAAAAGATAAATAGTTTTGATTGGTACTATTGGCTAGTGTTTTTTATTTAATTGAGTGAGTTTATAGTACCATGATTGGTTTTTGTCAGGAAATACACCAAGCAACTTTATATATATATAGATGGAAATAGTATTTTAACATTAATATTAATTTTCACATTATTATTATCAATCTTTTATTTCGAGGGTGAAAAATAATGAATTCAGTTTTATTGATGTTTAAAGAAATACTGTTACTATTTAACCAATGACACAAATGATGGATATCTAAATTAACTTTTTTACAAAGCTGTGCTAGCAATTTATTAACGCAGAGAAGATTGGTATCATCAGCAAAACCATGAACAATGGCATTACTTATAGAGTGAAACAAATCATTCATGTATATTAAAAACAGTAAAGGCTCAAAAACAGAACCCTATAGGACACCATATTTAATAACTTTATTTGTGGGTTTAAACCCATTAATTGAGACAAACTAGTTACCATTTTGAATATACAATAAAAAACAATTATTTGGGATATCTTGTATGCCATATTATTATAAATCTTTAATTAAAGTCCTGTGGTCAACTGTACGAAAAGCCTTATGGAAATCAATAAAGATACCACTATTAATTGCACCGTCATTGGAAGTTGAGTATTTTAAACGTAATCCAAACTAGTGGTCAAAGAAACACTTATTATTATTATCAAGAAAGTGGTACAAGAATCAGCCCTCAAAATTAGGAAAAATGAGGTCGACAATAATTTTTTTACCTTAGGGTAAAAAATTTTCAATAAACACAAATCTGCACCCTACATCACCAAATTTTCTGAAATTTGGCACAAATGTTTAGAGACATAACTTAGGAAAAACTGTAAAATTTTTTTATAAAATTCTTATTCGTTTAGGATTTACAGCAACTTAAAGTTTGTTTGATTTTGACTGAAAAATGAGGGGGGAAAAGTGCCAAAAATGTTTGTTTATTATTATATGGTGCATTTAGTAATGCTGTGATTCTGAAACTTGGTACCAAAAGAGCTTAAAAAGTCTGAAAACTTTAGCTTTGTATCTCTCAAAGTAAAGCAATGTAGTTTATTTTTGGGTTCATAAAATGTACCTAATAATAACAATAAAAAAGGGCATTGACAATTATAAAAAGTTATAAATAGTTATAAAAAAAATCTGACTGATAGTAATTATTTTTATTTTCTTAAAGATAAGATGTATATTAACTTTACGAACCAATTTTTTTGGCCTTACGTTTACTTGAGGAGTTATTCAGGTTTGATATGAACACAAAATTTTGTGATATTTAAAAAATCAGGCAATCTATCCCAACTTTCTAAAAATTAATCAAATTAGAAATTAATTGTTTTTATTAATTTTTTAGAACAAAATTATAAGGTATAAAAAAACCTTTTGAAAAATAAATACTTGATTTAAATGATTTTATATATGCTTTTCATTCACATTATTTATAAATTGTACAAAAAATAAAAGATTAAAAAAAAGTATGAATAAGACATCAGACTCAGCAAACTTAAAATTAGTTTAAATATAAAAATCTCTATTTCCTTAGGAAACTATTTTTTTAAAGTCATTTTTGCCTGAGTAGTAGCGAAGCCCTGTTTTTGTACTTAGAACTTTAACTTTGCAAATGATGACATCTGGAATCCAGCATTGGCTATCCACTGGTGGCCATTTAAATGACTTTGTAGGACCATTTCGACACATAAATTTGACAAGCACATTTTTTTCTTCTAGATTAATGTTTTCAATGACTCCTATCCTATTCAATATTTTTTATTTGAGGTAGATTTGTTTTAATATCATTGCTGACAACAGCAATAATTTTATACACCATGTTAACATCATGCATCATATCATCTGAAACAATGCAATAAGATTTGTTATTGAGAAAACCTTGTTTTTTTAAATAAATAATCACAGGATGTAGTGTACATTGTAAATTTGTCCAATGAAAGCTTTGTACTTGATCCTTAACTACAAATTTATAGTTTTCTGAAAAATCACCCAGAAATAATGCTGTTAACTCATTCATATCTTTCCTTCTTGATCTTAGGTATGATACTTGACTCTTAGCTAAATACGAGTGTGGTGCAAGTTTTGTCAGTTTTTTTACATAATAATTCAATATATTCAGACACTGGCTCTTTATTATGTGTTAAGTTTGACCTATCTGTTGTTGTCCATTGATCAAAATCTATTTCATTGTCATCTTCAAACTCTCCAATTAAATTATAAAGTTTTTCAACCAATGCATTCATAGTTGCTTGGGCGTCTTTCACATTTACACATCATACAGTCTTTATTAGTCATGTCACATACAATATAAGGTAACAGTTCTTTATATTTCACACCAAGAAGATGTAAAAGCAGTTTTAGCACAATGCACAGACGCATTCTGAATGTGTTCCTGAAACACCAGCAGTAATACACCATTTTGGTTGCTATGTGCAAAACCTTGAAAACCCTATTTTTATTTCTGGGTTCATGGTTTTGAAAGCAACAAACGATTCTTTTAAATCACATAAGAGCTAATGGTTTTGCATGTGAATATTTTTCTTTATGCTTACATAGTCCTTTTTACCAGGCATTATTTGACTATATTCATCATCTTCATAAAAAGACTTGACAAGTTGAACTGTTACATCAGGAAGAACTTTCTCTAATTTAAGATTAGGCATGGCTAAAATACCTTTTTCTAATGGTAATTTTTGTGCACCTCATGCTACACAGTTTGTTACCAGTAATGTTTCAGAAACTTTTTTTTTTTACCAGTCAGTCGGAGCAAATGTTGTCAGTTGTATTTTTTAAATGTTGCTGTGACTCTGCAATTTTATTAGTTAACAATACCATCATGTTATAAAATAATTTTGCCTTTTCCATATACTCATTACTGAAACTTGACCGTCCTTAAAAACTTTCTTCTATTATATTAAGGGAAATGGCTACTTTTTTTTAATCGTTTTTAATGCTGTCAATTTTTGCTTACTTTCTCTGATTTTATCTGACTTTTTCATTGATTTGTTCATTGTTTTATAATAATAGTATAATTAATGTTATATTATTTGAGTAATATAGTTACATTTTCTTATCAGCATCTCTATGTGTGATTACAATGCATACTGTATTAAAAGCAGAAACCGTAGGTTTAAATCTTATAGCTGGAAAAAGTTGTGTCCAACCTGTTAAAGTAAAGTTATAAAACATTTATTAAAAAGTATGAGTGAAAACAATGATATAGATTTTGATATTGTTAGTAAAACATCCATTCAAAATAAAAAAGCTGTTGGAGTATCTCCTATTAAGGTCAAAGGTACGTATAAGTCAGATAAAATCAGAGAAAGTAAGCAAAAATTGACAGCATTAAAAACGATTAAAAAAAAGTAGCCATTTCCCTTAATATAATAGAAGAAAGTTTTTAAGGACGGTCAAGTTTCAGTAATGAGTATATGGAAAAGGCAAAATTATTTTATAACATGATGGTATTGTTAACTAATAAAATTGCAGAGTCACAGCAACATTTAAAAAATACAACTGACAACATTTTCTCCGACTGACTGGTAAAAAAAAAAAGTTTCTGAAACATTACTGGTAACAAACTGTGTAGCTTGAGGTGCACAAAAATTACCATTAGAAAAAGGTATTTTAGCCATGCCTAATCTTAAATTAGAGAAAGTTCTTCCTGATGTAACAGTTCAACTTGACAATTATCAAATGACATCAATAGTGGCTGCTGCGGCAGCTCTCGACACAACTTGCGTATCAATAGTCGACGCAGCGATAAGAGATACCATGGCAACAACATTCTCAAACAAAACATTCAACGAAAACTACAAAAACCGCGTCGCCGAAATGCTCAAGGTGGTATTAATCTCTGCGCTCACACCGATAATTAAATTGAATAAAGAAACCGAGGCTAAACTAACTGCCCAAATTTACGATCTCAACAAGAAACTGGAAGACAAGAAATCTATTACCTATGCCTCAAAACTCAAAGGAAACGCACCTGAAACAGTCAAACACAGAAATGAAATAATAAATATTGTTGCTGCCGAAAACAAAGACAGGCAGGATCGTTCCATGAACGTCATTGTGGTTGGTCTACCCAAAACCGAGAACAAAGACGACAAGACAAGCGTCACGGAGTTCATCAAGGCTTGTGGTCTTGATGACTTTACAATCAAACAAGCTCGACGCCTAAACTCAAGTAAAAAACAAACTGTTCATAACTCTAATATTATTCAAGTCTCTTTTGCAAACGAAATGGAACAAGCCGCTGTTTTAAATTTCTGCAATCGCCATCAACTACAACAATTTAACGGAGTTTTCGCACGAGAAGACAGAACTCCGGCTCAGCAACAAGCGTTCAACGAAACTCGAGCTAGACTTAAAAAGAAAAACGAAGAGCTGAAAGATGCTGGGATTCTCGACCAACCGTTTCGGAATGTCATCCACAAAAGAACCGGTCAAATATGCTGTATTGATGTCACAATGTCAAACGAGCAAAAGAAATATGTGTTCGCCTCAGCAACTACAGCTCTCAACGAATATCGAAGAAGTAATACAGCAGCTACAACAAGCACCGCTCAAGAAAACTCGTCACCTAAAAAAAAACACACCAAAATAACGACCAGCATCCCTGTAATAAATAAAAATAATCTATCTCCTGCAAATCTCCGCTTTTGGGCCAACAATCCATGCTCGCTAAATAAAAACAAACGCAACGAAGCCATAGCCCGTTTACACAACTTAGAAGTTAAAAATACTCCTCACATTTTATTCTTCACCGAAACTTGGTACAACGAAACAAGCGACACGGTTATACCAGGCTATCAAATTCATCGAAGAGATAGAGACGGAAGAGGAGGTGGCGTGGCCATTTATATACAAGAAGAGATAACTACATTAGAAACCAATTTTGCACAATTGAACTCAGATTCCATTGAACAAATGTGGCGCGTTATTAAGCTTGGCAACAACTCAATTCTTCTCGGATGTATATATCGTCCACACGACCTAAATGACGAAATTCTCAAAAACTGTATAGCATCTATCAAAGCTTCGAAAGCTGCCGCCCAAAGGTTAGAGTGTGATTTCATTATAATCTATGGGGACTTTAATTTTAGCAACACATTTTATGAGTATATTGAGATTGGCGGTGGCGTGGGGACAACAGCGCACGTGCTAAATGAACGACCAGAAGACATGAAATTTCAAGATTGCTTAAACAAATGCCTACTCACACAATTGATCACCTTCAAAACATATCGTAGTAACAGATTTTCAGAGCCGAACAGTACTCTAGACCTAGTAATAACAGACAAACCAGATCTCTTGATAGAAATAAAAGAAGAAGACTCGTTCGGGGACACACCAATGGGATAATCTCATGCTCTAATCACGGGTCGATTTGTTCTGAACGACAAGATAAAAGTACCACCAATCGTGCAGCGAAAGCGCTATATCTGGAGCAGAGCCGACTACGCTAAAATTAAGTTCAATCAATTGGAAAAGCTTATTCGAAAACTGCTCAGCTAACGAATGTTACAATCTATTCCTAGAAGTGTACGACGAACTAGCAACAGAACTCATTCCGTCGACTACCTTGCCCTTCAAGAAGAAACACGAACCATGGATAACAGACGAAGTTTTAAAAGCTATTAGAACAAAACAAGAACTTTGGAATAAATATATTGCCTCTGGTCGCCATGCACATAGAGAGCTCAAAGACAAGCACAAAGAAGCATGCAGAAATGTAACCAAAACTTTGAGATTAGCAGTGTTAAAATATGAAGAGAACCTAGCTAATTTATATAAAAACGACCCTAAAAAGCTACACGCTCATATCAAAAACAAAACCAACAATTGATGAAACAATTTCAACAGATCTTCAAATTATTTGCACAACCCTGAACAATTATTTCCAATCAGTATTTGTCAACGAGCCAGACGGACCTGTGCCGGAATTAGAACCCCGAACTGACAATAAATGTATATTAAACGAGAATATCTTTTCAATCAACGATATCCATGCTCGACTCGCAAACCTAGACGAATCTAAATCTCTTGGTGTTGATAACGTTCACCCTCGTGTACTCAAACACTGCGCAGAAGCTTTCGCATTGCCACTAACATTAGTTTTCAAGAAATCTTTCTCAACCAGCACTATACCAGACCTGTGGAAAAAATCTAATGCCACGCCCATTTTCAAGAAAGGAAGCAAACTAAGAGCACCAAATTATAGACCAGTTTCTCTCACATCCATACCATGCAAAATATTCGAGAGTATATTACATGAAAAAATAATGCTACACTGTAACTTAAACGGTTTAATAAGCATAGCACAACACGGATTTGTTCAAAGAAAAAGCTGTTTGACTAATCTCCTCGAAACTCGCGACTTCCTCACAGAAGCTGCACACAAGAAGTATCCAGTCGATATGATTTACACTGATTTTGCAAAAGCATTTGATAAAGTCCCACATAATCGCCTATTGAGCAAATTGAAAGCATATGGCATCAGCGGGAAAGCACTAATGTGGATAAATGCTTGGCTTAACAATAGACAACAGCGTGTTGTCATTGATACTCACTCAACTGCTAAAATATTCACATCAGATTGGAAAAAAGTTACAAGTGGCGTCCCTCAAGGAAGTGTCCTCGGCCCTCTCCTTTTCGTACTATTTATAAATGATCTGCCGGATAACATTACCAGCCAGTTCAAGCTCTACGCA